>NC_136902.1:6976425-7455440 GCF_949606895.1 Notothenia rossii
GCAGGGCGTGGTCGTCGAGGCAACACCTTCAGTCAACAACCATGCCTCCATCTCACCTGTCAGCCAATCAGCTTCTGCCTTCTCTGTGACATCACTCTGCCCTCCCACCCTGCTGCTCAGGGACTTGCTGGGATGAAGCTCTCTTCATCAGCTGATCCTTCCTCCTCTTCCTCCTTTTACTCCTCTGAGGAGGCTGCTAAAGGGGGAGGAGGAGAAGGGAGACAAGGAGGAGAGGAGGACATCTCGATTGTGACATTTGTAAATATTCTCCACTAGCAAGTTAGCAACATTGTTCCCCTTATGAGGCCATTTCATTCCTTTGAGGCTTATGTTCTTCAAAGTAGCAGAAAGAAATATGGCAGCAAAATGTGTTTTTCATTCCAGTGCAGAGATTTCTTTATTCATTCAAGATATAGATACGTGTTTCTGGAAAATCCTTAATACTAGTTTATTTATATTGGAAACATGTTAAAAAGGTCACACTCGTTTTCTGAAAAATACAATTGAAGGACTCAAGTTAAGAGTGAAAGGTCTTAAAAACCTCCTGTCAGCTCGTTTGCTAAACAAAATGAAGCCAACACATGTTTTGTGCACTTCAGCCAAGTGTCCACTATATAGACTTAAAACATGAACATCACATATTTCTTCTCCACAATAATTGGGCTTTTCTTTGCTCTCTGTGGCTCAAATGACTGAGGTTTTCTGTTTCCAGAGCGCCTCTTTGACAAATAATAGTTAACTAACTTAAATGTATGTTCCCAAAGGCCCTCCTCTTAATTCAGTCAAAAAATGTGACTAACACGAGTATGACTCATCTCTGCTGAGTCCAACAGTCAAATCTGTCATTTACGTATGAAAAAGAGTTTATAAGACTCCCATCTTCCTCTTCCTCCTCCTCCTCCTCTTCCTCCTCCTCTTCCTCCTCCTTGTCAGATCACCTCCCAGCGGCCATATTTGTTTGACATGTCCATATTTAGTGATTCTCACCGTCTTTAAAGACATTAAAGGACCAGTCTTGTTGTTATGGTTACTAAACTCTCAGACTGAAGCAGAAACACTTCCACGTCGAACACTGAGACCTCTCTGCTGATGTCCTCTCTTTTATTTTGTATTTCTTTATTTTTCTTCCACTAACTTGAGTGTTACCGTGTCACCATGGTGACCGGCGACCTAACTGACGACAGAGCTCCAGTTGTATTAACCCGGTGACTGACTACAGTACCCATGATGCAACAGGGCAGCCCTGAAGAAAAACGACGACGGGAACATTTGGGATTAAAAATCGAAGGAACAAACAAGGATTTAAAAAAAATAAAAAAAATAAAATAGGATGAAGTACTTTGAAAGATCTGTTGATGTCTCGTGACTTACAAAAAAAGGACTACATTGTGATGTCATCGAGAGCTTGTTTTTACCCATATTACCCTTCAAACATTACCGTCCAATCACTTCCTTCCTCCTCATTCACTTCCTTTCAGCTGGTTTTTACTTCAGAGTTGTCATTTGCTGTCACATCCAGAGTTAAAAATTACGACCTGTAATTTATAAAATGTGAAATATAACCATAGAAAAACACGACTGGATTCACACAAGAAGTGAACATAAGATTTAAGATTTCGATTTTTGCACAGATCTGGTGATTTGAGATGGGATTTAATCCTCTTGATGTTAAAAACTTGAATATAAAAATGTTTGTCAGCGTTCACATCACCGCTCAAACTCTCTTACACTGTTACATCCTAACTTCCTTTCCATCATGTGGTTAAATGTTGTATTATTTCTGTGCCACTCTGTCTTGCTTACTGCTGCCTCTGTTTGTGACTACAGTTCCCAGAATGCCTTTCAGCAGAGACGGTGTGTCAGATTCTGTATAGTCTTTTTATAACTGGGTGACATAAAAACACAGCAGCTTTCTGCAGGTAGATAAAAGGTGCACTGGGGAATACAATTTAGTTGGAGTTTGGTATCAGCATGTGATCTGAAGCGGCTTTACTGATTGGCCGATGAAGTTACCGAATCATGTGGTCAGTAATTTAAATACTGCTATTACTGAATGTCATGCTGGATTATTCTGGAGTTACCTTGATAAGTACTTTCTGTGTGGACAAGAGTCGACCATGATTTTGTATTTAATAAACATTAGTCAGTTTAAGGTGATACTTCTGTTGGTATAAGGTGTTTATTGAGTTAAGGGCACGCATTAAGGTGTGAAGGGTAATTGTTTGGGTACGAATGATGAAAATTTGACTAAATACACAAACATGTGACTTTAGGGATTAAATAATCCTTTACTACTTTAATAAATGTAGGTGTGCAAGTGTTAATACATTCATGAAAATAGTAGTGTGTTTTGAACCTTTTCTGTACCGCATCTGGTCTGTTTCGCTCATATGTAATGAACTTCTGTCTATTTGATCACTGAGTTTCCACGCTACAAAGAAAGCAGCGACTCTTTGATTTGGATACACAGATAAACATTTATTATGTTTTAGATCATATATCAAATCCTATTTTGACCACATGTTAATCTAAGGAACAGGAAACACACGTCGCTATAGAAATGTTCGTGATGTTATTTTCCTTCTAACAGTGTAAAAGTGTTTCCGGGTGATTTCTACTTCCTGTGTGAGTGCAGCCAGTCTGCTGTCTATAGAGATTTTTTTTTATTTTAACCCCAAATGATCATAGTATTTGCTCTGCGGTGCTATTTGCTGTCTAACAACTATCTAGGAAAAAAAACCTCCTGGTTGTGTTTTGAATGTATTTGTCAATGTTTAGGTGTGTTTTCTAAAGACGCGCACTAGAAACCGTTCTGGACCAGCTGATAAACTTCAGATCAGAGTCCTGGTTCTGAAATGGACACACACACACACACACACACACACACACACACACACACACACACACACACACACACACACACACACACACACACACACACACACACACACACACACACACACTGAAGGACAAACTGCTGAGCACTTTGATTGGAGGATGGAGGGATGAATGGACCAATAAAGGGTTCACGGTGAAGCGACCACACACGATGTACAGCCAGTTAATCCTGACCTAACACACCTGTACAGTCACCACTGACCTGGATACAGTGATTGGTTTTAGTTTGTGAATAAAGTCTTGAATGCCAAAATGTACCTATTTACTGCTCAAAGTGTGTTTTTTATTGTTGGTCTTTTTTCCTTTTCCAAATGATTGATTTGGCTTTAAATGTTTAAAGTTGAATACATCATGAAAGAATAAGAAATCCAGAAAATATTCACTTTTGAGATGCTGGAACCCAGTGGCGAGCCGTGACTTGTATACCTAGGCCCTCTGACCTCTGAGTTCTTTTGGTAAAACTACTGAAAAATATAACTAAACATTTTTTTAAATATTTAAAAGAAAATATATATTTTTAATGTTTTTAAATATAATTTTGTAGAATATTTTAGGGCCCTGAAGGCTCACCACTATTACTTAGATATTATGTTATAAGAGTAATCTGAGTTTGCATTCAAGTCTTGCACTAAGAACCAGTAATACTTTATGGTTTAATATGTTGATTTCATTGTCTTGAGTTACAGGATGCTGTGTTAACTATAATATTTCATTTGACTGAGTTACACACAGTAGGAGGTTATTCCTTCAAGAAAAGGGGAAATGCTGTGTCCTGTTACTGTAGCCAGAGGGCGCTGTAGGACAGAGAGTTGATATAGGATGCCTGAAGGTGGAAGTTGGATAAAGAAGAATAAAGGAGGAAAGGATAGCACACGTGCCTACGGCTCATACTTTCTACCTACTTGCATACCTACAAAATACCACAAACTTCCAGCTTTATACTTTGGGTATTCTAGTAAAGCATTTGTACATGCTTTAATGTTAAACAAACTTTATTTTTCTTTGTGTCTGGATACCTGTTTCAAACGCTTTGTTTTAGCTGCTCAAAGGGATTTTATTGTCACGGCCTCCATGGAGTTAGAACAGGACTTATTATTGGAACTGAAACACTCAGGTAATCTGAACAACACAGTAACTGAACTCTTCAGACAGAAAGAAAGGAGGATGGTTTTTGGGTACAAATAATCAAACGTATTGGTGAGTACTGGCTATAATGACTTTTATTAAACATTGTTGATATTTTCTTGTCATTTTATGAAGTAAATATTGTTGCTTCTGCTAGAGATGATGTGCGGCGCAGCAGTGAAAGGAGGCTTGTTGAATTGTGTTGTTCGGTGTTCTTGCTTTAGTAATGGCATTCATTCTCTACATTAGAAACCTGTCTGTGACGCAGCGCCCTGTTATACTGCGTTAATGTATCATATTAATGGTTTCTATAGCCGTGACGTCATAATAATGCTGTTAGGAGGTGGATTCATTCAGGTAGACGCTACTGAAGGCCTAGGTGTGAAATGCACGGCCTGTTACTGTTTTCAACATAACTCATTTGAAGATATTGTGAGACAAAAAAACAATAATTAGGATGCAAATAAAGAAACACATTTTTGTATGAAATTTCATTAAAGGTCATTTTTTTTATTGGTAATTTAATCTTAATCAAAATTCAACTAAAGCAAAACATTTTATTATTATCTCCCACCGGCCAAGCAAACACATTCAATAGTAAAAACCCTAAACATATTAAATTCATAACCATATATAACAAGGAAAAGCATCACATTCTCTATCTTCTATCAAAATGATCGTAACTAATTGATTATTCAGATCATTGTTGCAGCTGAATTCTGTAACACGAGGACTTTGAGGAAAGAAATACACTTTTCTCTGATAAAAATCACACACAGCAATTCAGCTTTAGAGCTCATCCCTCTTCTTCTTCTTCTTCTCCTCCTTCTGGAAGACTTGTCCATCCGGCTGCTTCCTCCAGGCCAGTTGGACGTTGTCGTCCAATCCCTGGGCCCTCAGGTTCTTTTTCGCCTGAGACACAAAAACTCATGATCATTATCGTTCCAATAAAAACAGATGATGTATCTTTAGTTCACTCATCTGAAATGGTAGCTGTTCCCCTTATTTCTTCCAGTGTAAAGGCTTACCTCAGGTTATGGAATAGTATTTGTACATGTTCCTAATGCATCTGGTGGCATGTGGCTAAGTTTCTGCTATTTACTTCTGCACATATTTACACGTCTTCTTCCTAAATGCTTGGGTCCTGTTATTTGTGGCCAAAGTATTGAATGTATAATGGATATAGAATTTCATTCATGTTCCTCTTGGTCCATTTCATTCATATTTAAATTCATTTACTATATTTTCTTTTGTTGAATTCATTATTCTTTAATAGTTATTTATTTGTTTCCTTCCTCTTTCGTCTCTTGTTCTCATGTCATGTGAATTTCCTTTTATGGTGATGATTTTGCATAAAAGTAGAAAACATGATTTACCTCCACCAACATCGCATCCAGAAAAGCTTGGTCGTTCAGATCCACACCGTTTGGTTTCTCCACCCTCACCTTTATCACTTGCATTGAAACAGGCACAGCTAGAAACACAAACAAACTTCATCAGTCACAACGTTTATGGTGTCTTCTTTTTCAACAGACTCAATATCATCACTTGCTTTGACGTAGCTGTGAATTTTACTCACGTCCGTAGCAAATGAATGGTTTCTCCACTCCACAGTCCAAGTCCTCCCATTTTCCAGAGTTGTGGAAAGCTGCAGCCACACAAACCTTTAAAGCACTGAGGTTAGGTCTATAATCTGCCCAGTACTTGAAGGAGGAGTTACTTCCATCGGACCACTTCCAGGAGTCTCTGTAGAGGCCGATCCAGGCATTATAATGTCCCCCTCCAGACCACAGCTCATCAATCTGCTGGTGCTCTGTCTGGTTTCTCACACTGGCCAGGTCTGTGTGGTGTTCTCTGCAGTAGCTCTGGGCCCCACTCCATGTCATTGGGCTGTTGATGCGGACAAATGTAGCATTCGGCCCTGAAAATGGACCCCAGAGAAGCTGAGTAGAGGCACCACAACATACAGCCTGACATCAATGCCACATCTCTGGTGGAATTGATGCCTTTATAATATAAAATATTACATTTAAATCCCACACATTTGTACTTTGTAATTTGTAGTTCTGGGGTTTTTCAACACATGAATGTTTGCAAGAAACTTTAGTAGTATCAGTGGAAGAAATATTCAGATATTTGAGTAAAAGCAGGAGTACAACGATGTGAATATACTGTGTTACAGGTTTAAGCTTCATTCAAATGATATTGATTCTATATTGTTCTTATTCTGTTTAGCACAGATGTATAAGATGTAAAACGTACCTACAATTCTGAAACAAGTTTGCAAAGAATTGTATATTCATAATTTCCTTTTACGTTATCTTTTAAATTAAACCATGTGAGAATTTTAGTGAAAAGGGAAATGTCTTTAGTGGAACTGCTAACAAAAGAAAAAGAAGTCACAAAGAAAAAAGGTTGTGAACCGCTAGTTAGATAAAGACAAATGCATTGTATTTCAGAAGCTTAAAATATGATTTTAAATGTTTAATGTTAATTTTAAGTTTATATTCTTACCTGTGACATCAAAGCAGACCACCAAGAGGAGGTTATTACAAGGCAGATCTTGCCATGTTCCTGTTCCTGTTCCATAAGAATACAAATATGTGCATTGTTCATTGTGCCAGTTGCTTGGTTGTCCAGTCCCCCATCGTCTGAACTCCGTCTCCCCCGGTCCGTAGAAGCTTGGGTCTGACATCGACCACTTCCAGGCGTCCCGGTCATCGTGCAGCCCTATCCAGGCTAACTGAAAGCAAGACATTGTTATAATTATTACATCCTGTTGATGCTTTTAAAGCTGCTGCTTGAGAAAATATGTATGTTTAATAAAGAGAAGGTTTGTTTTGCCTTCATGAGACCAGCCTTGGTACGTGGTGATCTAAAGGGAATCCCCTCAAGTCAACATTCATTTACAGCCTTGTTACTCTGAACCTCTTCCACTTTATTACAGGGTTTGATGCTATAGCTTTGGCTTAAAACATTTTCAACTCTGTTTTAATACTCAGGTTCCCATAGGACTTTAAAACAGGTTTAGCTTTCTGTAATAATCTCTCCTTTTTAAATTTAACTCTTAAAGAAATGTAATTCATTTGAATCGAAAGACAGAGAAAAGTGACCTCACTTGGTTGTATTGGCCTGCCATGTTGTTCAGGAGCTCCACAACCTCCATGCTGTCTACAGTGGCCAGGTCTGTGTGTTTCTCTCTGCAGTATCTCTGGGCTTCAGGCATGGTCTTTGCTTCATAAACAAAATGGTACTGACGTTCAGCATGTGAGGAGACAGCGCTCAGCCCTGCAGAGACACAGACACTTTGATTAGATTCAATATCAATTACTGAACCGACTTCTCCAAATTACATTAAAGTTAAACTGTAATAAATTAAATAACTTAAGTAATTGTCAGTGGGAAACCAAAATAGAAAGTTCTAAAAATGGCTAATGGGATAACATATTTTAAATAAAAATAATAATTACCTGAAAGAGCGATGATTATCAGAAGAGCTTTTTCCATCCTTGCCTCTTCCCTGTTCCTCTCTTTTGGAATGAGACTGGAGATGTGCAGCTGTTGACATTATACATTAGGTAAAATGCAAAGTGGATATGGAACCTACCGTTTTTTTACCTCAGGCTTATTTAGTTACATTTGCACATGTATTTACATGGTAGGACCAATAGAGTAGTGTGGGCGTAGGACTGGTGATACACAGCAGGAAAACCAAATCCATGCCCATAAACAAAAACAATACAAAAAGTCTGAAGCAACACTGATCATTTCATATAATGAGACACTTTTACAGCTTACAAGCTAATACATTTAAAAGATCACAAAACCGGTGTAAGAATTATTGCACTGACTTCCAGCTTCATACTTTGGGTATTCCAGCTTTAATGTTACATAAACTTTATTTTCTTTGTGTCTGGATACCTGTTTCAAACGCTTTGCTCAAAGGGATTTTACTTTCACGGCAAAGGCTTGTTCTTAGGAAGGTTCATGTATAAAGAGAACTGAGCAGTGTCAGAAGCAGGACTCTGTTCATTCCTATATTCCACAATGTGTTTTGACAGAAATACGATACGATAATACTTTATTTGTCAGATCAAGTCTGAAATTTGACTTGCATCACAGCAACTCCATGTCCAACATCAACAGACAGGTATCCAGACACAATACATGAAACACAAACAACAAACATTTAACGTAACAGCACAATCAGTGAGAGAAAACATGCTCAAGAGCCTTCAGCGTGCCTCTGATCTGGGATCAGCTCTGTGTTTACTGTGAGGATTGACTGATGCACGAAGGAGTGCTTCAGTCTGACTTTATTGAATGGTGGGACCCTGTATCTCCGATTAGATGGCAGCAGTTCATATTCACTGTTCAGAACATGGTTTGGGTCAGAGATGATGTTGTTGGACAGCCTCACTAGGTTGTTATGATAGGCTGAGTCATAGAGACTCTGACAGGTTGACCAACAATCTTTGAGCAGATTTTTAACAGGTGGAGCAGTTTTGATTTTAAAGCTGCTGACAAACACTTGTACCCGGTAGTATTGCAGTACTGCAGAATGGACATGATCACAGATGTAAAGAACAACAGAAGAATTTCTTTGCTCGCCCCAAAAGACCTAAGACGGCGGAGAAAATAAATTCTTTGTTTTGTCCTTTTCCTCAGATATTCAATGTGATCCTTCCATGACAGCAGATGGTCAATCATTACACCCAAGTATTTATATGAAACTCCCTGCTTGGTTTCATCTGTATGGATGACCATGGGGACTTGATGGGAGTCAGATGGTGAGCCAAAAAGGATTTCCTCAGTTTTCTTGGTGTTGATCTCAAGAGCATTGTTATCAGTCCACTCCACCACCTGATTTACAGCCTGTTGGTGCAGCTCAGGGTCGTCTGTGTTACTGAGCACAGATATTATTGCAGTATCATCAGAGTACTTAATGATGACTTGATTTGGTGTGTTGGTACGACAATCATCAGTGTAGAGAGTAAAGAGCACAGCTGAACTCACGCAGCCCTGGGGGGCCCCTACATTGGTTGTGATGGCAGATGATAGGGTTTTGTTAACCTTCACAAGTTGCTCTCTACTGGTGAGGAAAGCAGCATACCAGTAAATCAGGTATGGATTTACTTCCATTTTGGCCATTTTTGACACCAAGATGTCTGCTTGTATTGTGTTGACTGAACTGACTCGACTTCCAGGATCAGCCTCCATGGCGTTAGAACAGGACTTATTATTGGAACTGAAACACTCAGGTAATCTGAACAACACAGTAACTGAACTCTTCAGAAAGAAAGAAAGGAGGATGGTTTTTGGGTAAAAATAATTATGGAATGGAGAAAGACCAGTATCAGAACTAGAAAGGGTGTTGTGGGCAGACTCAACCCATAGAATCTGCCTCGACCTGGAGGAGGGAGTGGAGGAGGCTAGACAGCGTAAGGCAGTCTCCATCTCCTGGTTCATTCGCTCTGTTTGACCATTGGACTGCGGATGAAATCCAGACGAGAGACTGAGACTGGCTCCCAGCAGCCTGCAAAACTTGGGCCAAAAACGAGAAGTAAATTGTGGTCCCCGATCAGACACAACGTCACTGGGGAGACCATGCAGCCTGAACACATGTTGTAGCATGATTTCAGACGCTTCCTTGGCAGTAGGTAATTTGGTTAATGGAATAAGCAGGGCAGACTTGGAAAACTGGTCTATGACTGTGAGTATGACTGTGTTACCGTCTGAGGGTGGTAGTCCAGTGACAAAATCCAAGGAGATGTGGGACCAGGGACGATGAGGGATAGGCAAGGGATGAAGAAGACCGGAGGGAGCTTGGCGTGAGGTCTTATTTTGGGAGCAGACTAGGCAAGCAGCAATGAATTCCTTGGTATCCTTCTCCATGGAAGATCACCAAAATCCCTGTCGAAACAGGGCTAGGGACCGTCTCACTCCTGAGTGACAAGCCAGGCGAGAAGTATGACCCCACTGGAGAACCTGGGTACGGAGAGTGGCAGGAACAAACAGACAGTTAACAGGACAGGCACTTGGGGCTGGGTGTTCAGCATGAGAGCGCTTGACCTTATCCTCCACCTCCCAGGTCACCAGACCAATGACACATGTAGAAGCGATGATATTCTCAGTAAGAGATGGAGAGCTCTCAGGGCGTCAGGTTTGATGTCCTTAGAACCAGGTCGAGACAGGGCGTCAGGTTTGATGTTCTTAGAACCAGGTCTGTATGAAAGAGAAAAATCAAAGCGCGTGCAAAACAGAGCCCACCTGGCTTGACAAGAGTTCAGCCGCTTAGCTGAACGGATGTACTCCAAATGTTTGTGGTCAGTCCAGACCACAAAATGCTGCTCTGCTCCCTCCAACCAGTGTCTCCATTCTTCCAGGGCAAGTTTCACTGCCAACAGTCCTCGATTTCCAATGTCATAATTTCTTTCTGCTGGGGACAGCTTCAGAGAGAAGAAGGCACACGGGTGCATCTTCTGATCCTCGGCCGACCGTTGAGAAAGAACTGCCCCAACTCCAGTGTCCGACGCATCTACCTCTACAGTAAACTGCTGAGTAGAATCTGGAAAATTCAAAATAGGAGCAGAGGTGAAGCGTGACTTTAACTTACCAAAAGCCCCTTCGGCCACAGAGGACCACCGGAAGGGAATGTTCTGAGAGGTGAGAGCTGTGAGAGGGGCTGCCACCAAACTGTAGTTTTGAATGAACCTCCGGTAGAAGTTGGCAAAACCCAGAAAGCGTTGGAGCTCCTTGCGTGTTGAAGGGCGTGGCCAGTCAGTCACCGCCTTGGTCTTGTCGGGATCCATCTTGATGTTTCCGGTGGAGACCACAAATCCCAGGAAAGGGACTTATGTGGTGTGGAACACACACTTCTCGGCCTTGACAAAGGGGTGGTTCTCCAAGAGCCTCTGGAGGACTAGGCGAACATGGACCACATGCTCCTGTTTTGACCTGGAAAAAATCAAAATGTCATCCAGGTATACAAAAACACAGATATTGAGTAGATCCCACAGAACATCATTCACCAACCCCTGGAAGACTGCAGGTGCATTGGTGAGTCCAAAAGACATGACTAAATACTCATAATGTCCACTAGGAGTGTTAAATCCCGAGAAAAAAGAGAGAACAAAGATGTAAGCAAATTGTGTTTTATACA
Organism: Notothenia rossii; assembly: GCF_949606895.1. NCBI lineage: Eukaryota > Metazoa > Chordata > Actinopteri > Perciformes > Nototheniidae > Notothenia > Notothenia rossii. The sequence goes on from NC_136902.1 coordinate 6,987,611, forward strand.
ATTGTATGTTAGTATGACATCATAACTGCAATAGGTATATGTTGTTTTAAAATTATGCCTATTGTCTATAAATGAAGACTATTGTTATAGATAGATAGATAGATAGATAGATAGATAGATAGATAGATAGATAGATAGATAGATAGATGGGGTTATTAAGCCTACATTCTTCTGTGTGACTGTACCTGCAGCTCCTCCCTGACTTCCATCACTTTCTCTCTCTCTCTTTCTCTCTGCCTGTCCTGTCTCTTCCTTACCAAAGCTGAGCTTCGACTGACGTAGTCTTTTCATTATATCTGAGTCAGTGTAAAAAGAAAACAATACAATATTACATCTTCAATGTTTTACTCAAATTGAAATGAAAGAAAAGCATTACAACGTTTGTTAAAAGGTAATCCTTCTGACATTGGATGGATGTAATTAACTTTAGCTCTCTAGCTAGTTTATTCACGCAATTTAAACCAAAGTTTAGCCTATAGTTGCAATATAAGTTAGTGTGCATGTTGTCGGACGTCCACTGACTGCTGGTCCTATGATGTCCTGTGAGGTACAGAAACGCAAGCAGGCCGCTGGACTCACATCTCTAGATACCTCATCACTCCTCCGCTGCAACGATACAAGCCCGAGCTGCGGTGGTTTGTTGATACCGTTGATACAGCGCTGCGTTATACATGTTGTCTTCTTCTGTTTGCTTTAATCGAGGCCGCGTAGTTATGCAACGCCCCCATGGTCAGTAAATGGAAGTACTACAAAGAACCCCAGTTGCAGTTATTTCACAAGTTTTGTTACAAAACAGCTCGGAAAATATTACCGAGGTCCGGACCTCGGTGACCTCAATGGTAGATACGGCCATGTCGGCTATGGTACGAAACTCGATGGAGTAATCGGACACAGATCTCCCTCGTTGCGCTAGGTTAAATAGTCCCCGAGCGACCTCTCTTCCGGGTGTAGAGTGATCAAAGACTTTACGCAGTTCATCGGAGAATAGGCTTACAGACGAGCAGGCAGAGGATTGTCTCTCCCATTCGGCGGTACCCCAGTCTTTAGCTTTGCCCGTGAGAAGAGAGACAATATACACCACCCGGGATCTTTCTGTTGGGAAGGCGGAAGGCTGAAGCTCGAAGGCGAGGGAACATTGGACCAGGAATGGTCTGCACGAACCTGGGGCTCCAGAGCAGCGTTCCGGAGGAGGCAGATGTGAATCCGATGCCGGAGGATTCTGGATTCGAACAGCGGAAGCTGGAGTTAGTTCCGGACTTTGGACCGTAGCAGGAAGGTTCTGAAGATGATCACGGAGATTCACAAAGGTCCGTTCGTGACGAGCGGCCATCTCCTGCATAGCTTCAGCCATGAAGGTAAGCTGCTGCTCGTGGCGTTGTAACATGATATCTTGCGTCAGCAGTTCTGTCGCTGAGTCGGCTGGGTTCATGTTGGCCAGATTGTACTGTCATGATCACAGGTACAGATCACAACCCAATAACACGACTCAGATACAACCAGTGTATAGCAATGTTCAGTTTATTCAGGTCAGGGACAGGCAGGGTCAGAACCAGGAAATCCGTCAGACAGGCAACCAGAACTCGAGATCCGTAAACAGGCAGGCAGGGATCAAAAACCAGGCAGGACAAAAATCTAGGCTAGAGAACAACACTCACTGGAGAGCTTGGCGGAAACGACAAGACAATCTGGCAAAGGACAAGTGATAGTGAGGTGGTATAAATACTGTGGAGTGATGAGGGAATGAGTAACAGGTGAGGGGAAGGGCTGGGGAGACCAGGTGAGGGAAGTGAGCTGATTACAAGGGCCTGGAGGAAGGCGGGATCTGAAATGACAGGAGAGTTTAGATGAGCCACCAAACAAACAATAATAGAAGTGTCTAACTTGTGACAAAATGTTGTATTCGGCCCTGAAAATGGACCCCAGAGAAGCTGAGTAGAGGCACCACGACATACAGCCTGACATCAATGCCACATCTCTGGAGGTATTGATGCCTTTATAATATAAAACATTACATTTAAATCCCACAAATATGTACTTTGTCATTTGTAGTTCTGGTGTTTTTCAACACATGAATGTTGGCAAGAAACTTTAGTAGTATCAGTGGAAGAAGTATTCAGATACTTGAGTAAAAGCAGGAGTACAACGATGTGAGTATATTCTGTTACAGGTTAAAGCTTCATTCAAATGATATTGATTCTATATTGTTCTTATTCTGTTTAGCACAGATCTATAAGATGTAAAACGTACCTACAATTCTGAAAACATTGTGTACACATAATTTCCTTTTACGTTATCTTTTAAATGAAACCATGTGAGAACTTTAGTGAAAATCATAGACATCTGAATCATGACAAGGAGTCACAAGAAAAAAGGTTGGGAACTGCTAGTTAGATAAAGATCAATGCATTGTATTTCAGAAGCCTTAAATGTGTTTTAAATGTGTTTAATATTAATTTAAAGTTTATATTCTTACCTGTCCCGGTCATCGTGCAGCCCTATCCAGGCTGACTGAAAGCAAGAAATTGTTATAATTGTGTTTCTCTCTGCAGTATCTCTGGGCTTCAGACATGGTCTTTGCTTCATAAACAAAATGGTACTGACGTTCAGCATGTGAGGAGACAGCGCTCAGCCCTGCAGAGACACACACACTTTGATTAGATTCAATATCAATTACTGAACCAACTTCTCCAAATTACATTAAAGTTAAACTGTAAATTAAACAACTTAAGTAATTGTCAGAGGGAAACCACAATACAAAGTACTAACATTTGCTAATAGATAAGATGCAGTATTTTAAATGAAAATATATAAAACTCTTGCCTGAAAGAGCGATGATGATCAGACAAACTTATTCCATCCTTGTCTCTTCCCTGCTCTTCTCTTTTGGACTGAGACTGTAGATGTGCAGCTTTTTACATTATACATTAGGTTAAACATTAACTAACATTATGCATTGGTTAGCTGCACTCTTTGACCTAATGCAAAGTGGATATCGGTTTATTATATCAGGCTTATTTACTTACATTTGCACATGCATTTACAAGAAAAGACCAATAGAGAAATATGGGCTATGGGTGATACACAGCAGGAAAACCAAATGACAACTGTATTTCAATGCAGCCACCACGAAAATGTCCTTCAACGGCCGGCGCACTTCCTTGGGTCTTGGGTCGGGAAGGTTCCTAACGGAGTGAAATGACTCAAAGGTTCCTCAGTGTCAGGCGTGATAAGAGCTAATCAGATTCTCTAGATCACGGGTTGGCAGCCCCTGGCACACGTGCCACCATTGGCAGGCGGCACCGTAACCAGTGGCACACTAGGAATAAGTGGAATAAGTGTGCAAAATATTAAAATTGTATTTTCGGATCCTGAACGAGACCGCCGGCAGAGCGCGTCTCCCCGTTAACTGCAGAAGGAAGCCATGCATGCAACGCAGCCCCGCTCTCTTTAACGGCCCGTCCACACGGCGGCGTGCGTTGAAGCTTCAACGCTTCTGCCCTTTCACTTTGAATGGGGTGACGTCACGTTTCGCCGAAGTGTATTGTGGGAGTGAAGCGTAGATTTGCTCGCGTTGCTGTCGACGAAAGTTGAGCAATGTTCAACTTTTGAAGCTTCGGCGGAAGCGTCAGCCAATCGAATCGTATGCCAGTACAAGCTCTAGCCATTCAAACCGCGTGCTTGTGTGTCCGGGGCGGGAGATTCATGTGATTGGTTGTTGGTCGAGTTTCAGCCCCCTCCCGCCGGCAAGCGATAACGCACGCCGCCGTGTCGACAGGCCGTAACTCCAGCAGGCCGTAACTCCAGGCGACTTTCTGCCGCTTTCCTCCGTGGTGCAGTGCTGATCGTTTCACCACGGAGGAAAGCACTTCACTAATTGCAGTACCCATAAGAAGCTGTACAAATGCCGCAGTTTTTGCGTGGCTGTGTATTTAGTTGAAAGCCATTGATTTAAACGGCATAATGTAGCCTAAGTTGCGCTGACAGGTGAAAGAGGTACCCACACTGCCTCCCCGCAGCGAGGCTCCCCCCACCCTCCCGTTGACAGTTCACGAGCGCCAAGCTCCCCCCGTTGCCAATTCACGATCGTCGGCACAATGATCACAATCAAAAAGGTTGCCGACCCCTGCTCTAGATGATAGGAAAAGAGCTTCAGTTCTTCCTTTAGTTTAGGATACACTCGACCACCCTTTTCGAAATGAAAGAAGAAAATGTTGTATATTTTTTTATGTAATAATGTTGTTCACTGTTTTTCATGTTTATAAATCATCACCACAAAGTATCTACATGCGCTTATAGTAATCTACTGTTCCCTCCTGGCAGACACACATCAATAACATCCGCTGGCCAATCATTAACAGCCTAATGTAAGTGCAGTCAGATTCTCTTTGCACCGCAGTTGTCTTTTCCTGAGTCCTGATGTATTCTCCTTTGCATTTTCTCTTAACCCTATGATGTTTAACTCAGAAGTTAAGGAATAGCGGTTTGGAAAAGACGATAGGATAATTTTTTGAAATTCAACCGCAACCCGTGTGGTCATCAATGCAACTTGTTAGAAAAATATCACTCGTCACTGGCTTGAGCTTCAATATCAGGATCCATATATTTATTATCCTCTCAATAATGGGAGTAGTCATTACATGCAGAGCATCAACTAGTTCAGTCAGTATTTTCCCAAAACAACTCCAAGAGCCACATTACACTGAAGCACGAATGGCAAAATAAGGAAGCGGAGGTAAAGGAAAGGATCACATATACATATTCAAAGTTCTGTGGCTTCCATTGACCTCCTGCTGACTCTTCCAATGAATTCATCAGTCCATCTTTGGTCTGTTCCCCTTTTCGTCCTTTGCATATAGCTGATACTGCATGTTTGTTTTTAAAGTTTATGTGGGTGTCATTGAAAAAGCAGTGTGTTTGTTTTACATGTTCAAATGTTTGCATGTAGTTTGTTAGGAAATACTGTTGCCCATGTCTTGTCCAGGGCTCCATTGGATGATTCATTCTCAATGGGACTTGGTTGAATAATTGTATAAAAACAAGAAATTAAAAAAATATTGCGTGAGGCGATTGAAAAATAACTCAACTTAACTTATGTCAAACAATCAGTATCAGAATCAAAATCAGAATAACTTTATTCGTCGCACAGAGGGGACATTTGCATTTGTTACAGCAAGAAAAGAGCCAAAGACAGTTTAATGTTAACCAACAAGCATGCATACAAAATATTAAAGATACACAATTTACAAAATACACATCCTGTAACAGTTCCAACAGCTATGTACGGCATATGTATATATTGCACATAATTGGTATTGCACAACAAGGGGTGTTATAGTCTTTGTTGTTATATGTTCGGGGGTCTACCAGGGACCATGAGGGTTATACAGTCTGACCGCTGCAGGAAGGAAGGAGCTGTGAATATCTCTCTGTGAGACATTGGGCACAAAGCTGGCCTTCCTTACCAGTCTGTTCAGTCTCTTCCTGTCAGCAGCCGAGATGCTGCAGCCCCAGCAGGCCACACCATAGAATGGCTGATGCCCCAACAGAGTCATAAAATGTCTGAAGGAGTGCCCCCTGCACCCCGAAAGACCTCAGTCTCCTCAACAGAAAGAGTCTGCTCTGTCCCTTCTTGTACAGAGCAGCAGAATTATCAGTCCAGTCCAGTTTATTGTTCAGATGAACACCCAGGTATTTGTAGGATTTCACAATCTCAATGTCCGCTCCCTGGATTGTCACTGGTGTGGGGGGTGTTGGGGAAATATTTTCCTTGGAACATAACTTTGATCCAGTTTATCAGTTTGACCTCACTGAGCTCAGGCCTGAAACCTTGGGCTGCTCTCAGTGTTTTGTCTGCCTGTTCTGGCCTGTTGGCGTCAGCCAATAGCAGAGATGGAGTAGTCGACTCGGACTCGAGTCGAACTCGAGTGCCGATTTTCGGGACTCGACTCACGCACTGATTAACGCAGACTCAAACTCGGACTGGTGCATTCTCGCGCTCAATGACTCGGACTCGACTTGTACATTGACGCTCCGACATGGACTCGGATTTGAGCAAGTTTTGTCTCGAGTCAGATGTACTCCGTCTTGGCGTGTGCACCTGCGAGGCGAGTTCACGTACTGCGCCCCGCTATAGAGAGCCGAAGTCCCTCCGTTTCCGGTGGACCACCTTGGGACCTTATTTCGCAAAAAATATTTATTGAAGTCAATGGCGAGAGAGAAATTATCTTTCAATACCGTTTGAATTGTGCCATGAATTACACATACGATGTTTGTCAATTTAAAAGATAATTTTGCAAGTCAAGAAAAAAAAGGTTTGTGGTAAAACTGTGAAGTAACACTTAATTTTGTGTGAAACCGCTCAATGAACTACATCTCTCGTCTCACACAACACACGTCACCAACACCAAGATGGCCGTCACCTTTGCACATTTCACCTCTTTCTTTCAGAATGAGGCGGAAAGTATTAAACGTCTGGGCATGTTGAGAGCTGCAAATACACAAAAGGGGAGTTAGTCGAGACCTCTCCAACTGCTACTTGGAGAGGTCTCACCTCCTTGGCCGTGGTGCCCTTGAGCAAGGCACCGGACACAGGAGATATGAAAGTGAGTATTCTATGAAACTTGAAAAGTGAACTAAGACATGTACAAGTGGAGCAGGAGTTCAAAATGAAGCTGGACCTGCTGTCAAGTTAGGAAGAAGTCAAAGCAAATACCTATTTCAAAGATTTTACATTTTCTCTGTTACTTTCCCTGAAAATGTTTGAAATTCCTTGAAATCAAATATGTTCTCACTTTTCTAAAGCGCAAACTTAACAGGGGAATATTTAACTTTAAAACAAACTATCAGTAAGTCCATTAAATAAAATGTGATTTTGTGGTAAAAGTGCCTGGACGATAATTCTCTTCTATCAGCTCCACCTTTATCATCTGCAACAAAGTGATGAGCACATTAAGGTATCAATCCAGTAACATGTATTATTATAATCTTTATATTTTATCCGAAATGGGCCATCCTGCATAACTTGTATTGACTTTATTTATATTACATAGAATATTTTAGAACATTACTAAAGTAATTGTTCATTATGTAGAAACTTTTGTGAAATGCATTGGCTGCTTGAAACACCAGAAGCAAAACATTCATAACATTTTTTTCATTGACCTCCTGCTGACTCTTCCAACGAATGTATCAGTCCATCTTTGGTCTGTTCCCCTTTTCGTCCTTTGCATATAGCTGATACTGCATGTTTGTTTTAAAGTTTATGTGTGTGTTATTGTAACAGCAGTGTGTTGTTTTACATGTTCAAATGTTTGCATGTAGGCTAGTTTGTTAGGAAATACTGTTGCCCATGTCTTGACCAGGGCTCCATTGGATGATTCAATCTTGATGGGACTTGGTTGAATAATTGTTTAATAATAATAAATTTAAAAAACATTACGTGAGGTGATTGAAAAATAACTCAACGTAACTCAAACAATCAGTATCAGAATCAGAATCAGAATAACTTAATTCGTCCCACAGAGGGGAAATTTGCATTTGCAGCAAGAAAAGAGCCAAAGACAGCTTAATGTGAACCAAGAAGCATGCATAACAGATATTAAAGATACACAAATTACACAATTTACAAAATACACATCCTGTAACAGTTCTAACAGCTATTTACGGCATACAGTATGTATATATTGCACATAATTGGTATTGCACAACAAGCAGTGTTATAGTCTTTGTTGTTATATGTGTGGGGGTCTACCAGGGACCATGAGGGTTATACAGTCTGACCACTGCAGGAAGGAAGGAGCTGTGTATATCTCTCAGCTGATAGCAGAGATAGGCCCCGTCTCAGTTCGGTTAAATTAAATCCTTGCTTCCCTCACTTGCGTCGTTTCCCTGTGTTTAGTCCCTCCCTCCAGGGAAGCATGGAGGGACGCAAGGAAACCACGAGAGGCAGGGAAATTAGTTTTAAGAGCAATTGGACGTCCTTTCCTCCGGAGTGTCACGTGAAGCGACGTCCGTTTGTGATGACGCCGCACAGCTGTTCGTCTGACAGCAGCTCTGTCCCCGTTATTTTCACAAACACCCCTGCCACACATTTACTGACACAAACATTTGTATCATCTGTTGTAGACCCCAATAAATAAAGGCAAATAAGAACTCATTCTCAAAAAAGATAAACGCCATTCTTAAAATGTATAAACGAACAATATTTTTATTAATATTGATTAGAGCACAATAGAAATAAAATAATTGAGAGAAGAAAAAGAGATATATTATATATCAAAACCCAGTTAGATTAACATGCACTGGATTGCACACTTTGTTGGTTTGTGTGGATATGTAGTACATTAACATTTTAATAGCACTTAATGACTGACTGAATGGAAATGACAGTAAATGAAAATATAAAACGAAAAAAGTGATCATGAAAATGTTTCCAATAAATGAATAAAATTATTTTTGACCACTTTGTTGTTCAGATATATCACGTATTTGTAACTAAATGATACATGAATTGAAACAAAACACAGTTTAAACTGAGAAGTGACTCTCGTGAGTTTCATTTATTTTCTTCACTCCGCTGGGAAACTGCTCTCATGTCAAGAAGCATCAGATCAGTGCATGCACTGCATCGTCCAATCAGTGAGCGATACACAGTAAGGGGGCGGGGCGAGTATCTGAGGATTTCATCGGAGGATGGTCTGGTGGTACCTCGATTATCGCTCCTCCATTATCGCTCCTCGATCCTCGGTCCTCGGGCAGAAATAAGAGCCATGGGACGGTACTCAAGATGGCGCAGACAAATCAACTTCCGGTGAGACCGAGGAGCGAGGAAATGAAAATAGTCGACCTGAGACAGGGCCATAGAGTACTCAAGTCCTGGAGTCAGACTCGAGTGCCGATTTTCGGGACTCGTGACTCGACTCGAGCACTGATGCTCCGACTTGGACTCGGATTTGAGCAAGTTTTGTCTCGAGTCAGATGTACTCTGTCCTGGCGTGTGCACCTGCGAGGTGAGTTCACGTACTGGGCGCGCCCCCGCTATTCCAGTCTAAAGATGTCCAGAGACACACCCCGCATCGTGCTGTATGCTTTCACAGATTTTGCTTCGACATTGGGAAAGAGCAGCGCAAAATCTCCGTTATGTGAAAAAATGATCGACTTCAGACATATAGGTAGGCTGTCTTGAACAAAATCATCAGAGTAATGTGATCAAATAATTAAATAAAGATTCAGCCGATAACACGAAAGCACATGGCTACTTAACATGCAGAATGTAGTCATTTTGAATGCTAAGTATAGCCATGTGCTTTCTGGGGCTTAATCTTAATTTAAACGTTCACTTGTTGGCTGTTGGACTTCATGATATAATATTTATATTATTAATAAATAATAATAATAATATTAGTAATAAGCTTTATATTTGTATAGCACTTTCTATACAAGTATTGTAGCCAGACTCACTTCGCAGCAGTTCAATAGACACATTAGTATACAATGACAGGATAAAAGCAATGTAGAGGAGCTAGAGCTACATTTCAACAAATACATCCACTTAGATTAATACATGAAGACTTGTGACTCTGACTTGACTTGGACTCTTCTTGGGTGACTCGGACTTGGACTCCGACTCGGAAAGTGGGGACTCGAGAGTCACTTGGACTCGTGAATTGGCGACTTTTTTTTTTTTTTACATTTATATTTTATTAAAATAAAGACAAAAGACAAAAACACACAGACAAGGACACGGCTCACACACATCACAAGTAGGACACAACCGGAAAAAATATGCCTCTTCCTTCAGACTTTCTTACAGAGTCCCTCCTCCAACACAAACGAACGCGCATCATCAATGAGGCCACGAGATAAGTTTGTGCACAGATGGAAGGCTGACAGGCAGGTAGGCCATCCAGTTACTTTAGCCGGGCCGGCTCAGATGATTGGTCGTGCTTTTTACAGCGCTACGGCTTCCAGAGATTAATTTTTGTATGTATTTATTGTCAATTATTATCAGGTCAATCTTGGTAGGACATTCATCTGTAACACATTCACCCTTCCCCACAGCGATAGGGGTAAAGTAGTCCATCTTCTCAAGTCATCTTTAATAGTTCTAAGTAAGCCTGGACCGTTCATTTAGAAGATCTTGTTAATTGCAGATCTGATGTTTATGCCCAAGTATCTCAATCCATCAGCTTTCCAAACAAAAGGAGCAGAGCCTAAGTGATTAGAGTGAGTCTGACAGTTTAGTGGCATGGCTTCACTTTTACTCCAATTTATTATATATTAGTCAACTAATGTTAAAAGGATATCATCAGCTTATAAGATTATTTTGAGCTGATGTCCGCACTTTGGGATACCCATAATTCCTGGATTTTCCCGGGACAAGCCAAGGGCTCGTTAGGTCAAATGAATATTAGAGGGGATATTGGACATCCCTGCCGTGTTCCCCGATGCAGGGGGAAAGGATCAGAAAGCATGTTGTTGCTTCTGACTGAGGAGACTGGCTTATTGTAAAGAGCTTTAAACCATCTCATACAGACAGGGCCAAATCCAAATTTTGATCGAACATTAAATAAATATGGCCATTCTATTCTGTCTAAGGCTTTCTCTGCATCCAGTGATATTGCCATTGCTGGGAGATGGAGGGTGTTGGCGCTAAAAATAACCTGGAGCAGCCTTCTCATGTTATTAGCTGACTGGCGTCCGGCTACAAATCCTACCTGGTCTAGATTCACTAGGGATGGGATAACTTCCTCCAGGCGAAGGGCTAGGATTTTTGCAAACACTTTGTAATCATTGTTAAGAAGACTTAGGGGTCGGTAGTTGCTCATGTATCGATGATCCTTCCCAGGTTTCAGAAGTAGACATAATGTGGCGGTACGCATTGTTAGGGGCATTGATTGTTTTTCTATCATGTCGTTATACAACATAACCAACAATGGCGACAACACTTCCAGAAAGCATTTATAAAATTCAATACTAAAGCCATCACACCCAGGGGTCTTACCCGATGTAAGAGATTTTATGGCAGACGCTATTTCGTTTGGTGTGACAGAAGATTCCAACTCGTGTTTCTGAGTAGGATTTAGTACAGGAAGTGTAACATTCTTAAACAATGTATCCAGGCTATGGTCTTGTGCTGTGCACTCAGTTTGATATAAATTGGAGTCAAATGTTTGGAATTCGCATTTGCTGTTTATTAGCTTGGGATCATTTATAATATTACCTCCAGAGTCTCTTATAGCTGGAATTGATCATTTACCCTCTAGGCCAGGGGTCACCAACCTTTTTTAGGATGAGGGCTACTTTAAAAAAATAAAGCAAGTCGGGGGCTACTTTTATTCCTCTTTTTTTATTTTAACCTGCTTTATTTGGGGGTGGACCTCACATCCTCTAGGAGGGGCCTCACATCCTCCAGGGGGGATCTCACATCTTCTAGGGGGGTCCTCACCTCCACTAAAAGATTTTTTTTTAAATGTTGAAGTGAAATGCAACAATCTGCTGCACTTTGAGTACAAAATGAATTTATGGATACAGCTCTCAACACTCATATGAAAGAGAGCTATATACTTGTCAATACTCCAATCATCTTTAGAATATTATCACAACCAATAACAAATCATTTAAACTGGTATATTCTTATCTTATGTTACCTAATTAGCATTCTTTCTTTATATTTATGCATATTTTACTAATCACTCCCCTTTTAAACTGTTTTTTGTACTGTCCTATACACACTGGAATGACTTCTTACTTTATCTATATTAAATTGATAAAAGTGTGCTCTCCCTAGCTCTCTCTCTCGCTCGCTCTCTCTCTCTCTCTCTCTCTCTCTCTCTCTCTCTCTCTCTCTCTCTCCCTAGCTCTCTCGCTCGCTCACAGAGGCTGTGTGCTCCTCCTTGGCGATGACGGGTTGCGTTAAAAAATAATAATAAACATATTTGTAAAGTGGGAGGACACACACGGGATTTCGAAAAGTGCGGGGGACATGTCCTCCCTGTCCCCAGTGGAGATTACGCCATGCCTGTGTGTGTGCGTCAAGTGGAATAAATATATATGCAAGTTACAACACACACAGAGTAAAACTCTGCTCCTCATGCGTTGGCTGGCATGATAGGCTGTTCAATGGGGCTGATGTGTTGTGTAGATTCTGCCAGAAGGAAAATCAACGGGGAGGTGCCACATTGCTTTTCTTCCCGACTGCAACGCTGGTCCCGCAAATCAAGCAAGAACTTGATTGGTCGATATTCATTGTGGGGGTGGGGGAGGAGGGGTATTAGATAGATATAGAGTTGTAGTAAGTAGATAGAGTTCGCTATGATTTAGGTTTCGTTTATGCATAGAGTAGATTATTTTAATTACATTTCCTTTTTTGTTTTGGATTTGCTTGGCGAGCTATTTTTAGAACATGCCCGGCGGGCGACTCACGTTGCCCCTGCGGGCGACTGAGTGCCCGCGGGCACCGTGTTGGCTACCCCTGCTCTAGGCTAACTCAAGTCAACTAACTAAGTCACTGACTCACTGTGGATGGATTAATAAACAGTGTGTGTGTGTGTGTGTGTGTGTGTGTGTGTGTGTGTGTGTGTGTGTGTGTGTGTGTGTGTGTGTGTGTGTGTGTGTGTGTGTGTGTGTGTGTGTGTGTGTGTGTGTGTGTGTGTGTGTGTGTGTGTGTGTGTGTGTGTGTGTGTGTGTGTGTGTGTGTGTGTGTGTGTGTCGAACTGTTCTTTGTGACGCTTTGGCCAAGTTGAAGTTGTCCACATTGTAGGCACAGATCCTGAATCCTGAATCTCCCTCCACCAGCAGGGAGAGGAGCGAGAGAGGAGAGAGGAGAGGAAGAGGAAGAGGAAGGAAGCGCCACCTCATGGTCAGACTGGGGAGGGAAAACAACACATAATCTCATTGATGTGAAGCATTGAACGGTTCCATGTGAGGATAAAATAAAACAATGAAATAAGGTATGCTGAGTTTTGTCTTTTTGTTTAGCTATATGAAGTCATAAAGTTGATCTGAAATGAGGCTCCAACAACAGAGGGTGTCGTATGCAGTGTAGATTGTAAAGCCCCTTTAGGCGAAATTGTCAGTTATGATATTGATATATGATACGATAATACTTTATTGTTAGATCCAGTCTGTAATTTGTATTGCATCACAGTAGCTTCCTCTGCAACATCACCAAAGACAATATTAAGACACGAAACAAGGAAACAGACATTTGAAAAACATCACAATCACTGAAGACAAAAACCTGCTCAAGACCCTCTAACGTACTAAACGTGTACAAAATCGTGGGACCTTTCATTTATATTCCCTGTTGTTGGCCAGCCTTAATATGTTACGTTATGGAGGCTGAGTCAGAGTCTGAGGGAGCAGTTTTGACTTTAAAGCGGTACACAAACACTTGTACCACTTAGTATTGCAATACTGTGGAATCACAGATTTAAAAAACAGAAGAAGAATTTGTCTACTCGCCTAAAGACCTGAAATTCTGGAGACAATGTGTGACTACATAAATAAACCTGATGTGACTAAAAGATGTCTATAGAAAGTTATCAGTGAGACAACGTTTTTTTAATGCCAGGTCGGAATCAATGACTTTAAATAAAATAATGGATAAAAGTTGTGTCCTTTGGAATGTAATACTGTATTGCACTGATCATTGTATCTTATGTGTCCTTAAAACCAATACAAATACCTTGATAAAAGTGACCTTACATTTGCTATTTTGCTAATAATCTTTGCATATTTACAATGTTTTTTTCTCTTTGACAGTATGTGTTCAGCATAAGACTGCAGTGTCAGTTTGGGCAAGGGTAAATTCTAGCAGCTATGAATTTATTTGCCTGTTCTCATTTAACTTAAGCACACACCAATTTTCTAACATTTCTTTTTGTCAGACATGCTGGCCTCCATCTTGATTTCTTGAGTGTTTTTGAAAAAACGTGTCAACAGAGACAACGGTAGAAGACTTTATGGTTTCTATACTTCAAAATATTGTGATTTTCTTAATATAAATAAAAGCAATAACCTTAAACAAATGAAAAATTGCAGATGTAGATAAAATATTTATATTTCTTATTGATAACCTGAACTCCTTGAGCTGTCATCGATTTGACAAATGACAAACTGTAAAAAAGGAATTTAACTAAGTGGAGGGGCCTTGATTACTTTTTTCTTTTAGTCACATTAAACTATATATTGACTTAGACGTGTACATCAAATATGTTTTCTATTGAAGTGAAACCAAACAGTGCGGAGAGACAGCGACTCTTCCCTTGAGATGGTATTCTCATTTTACACACAGAGGAAGCAGCGAGTGGGTGGAAAAGCACTTTTAAACTGTGAGAAAGAAATGTCAGAAATGAAAGAAACAATGAACAACATGACTGCAGGAGAGTTTTCCCAACCAAGAAACACAGCAGGAATGTTGGTGAACTTTAGCAGCATGTCTCATTTCCAGAGTAGAAACTGAGTGTAAATATGCGACAGGTTTAGAGGTTAAACTGGTCTGAAGGAGGAGTGAGAGCATGTTCAGACCTGAGGCGGGGGGGCGACAGTCACCTGCACCATCTCCTATTTATATATGTTTGTATTAGCAGCTACAAAGACAGATAACTACATACTTTGTTAATTATTATTACATCCACACTGAGCTTAGACAGGGAATCTCATGCAGTGCTCTTCATTTCTCAATACATTAGAATCCATGTGAGTTTGAAGCCGTTTGGTTTGTATCACATGATGCATCCTCTCAACATCATTGTAAATCATAGCTTGCTATTAAATCAATACAATAATTGTCATGGATTCAGAGACCAAGGTCTCTTTTAAAAAGGCTAAAGGGGATTTACACATGCAGTGAAATCAGATGGAAGAGTTTGGAGAACTCAAATCAAAGTGTTTTTGTAATTCGATGTGAAGTGCATACTGCATTAAACCCACTGTCGTAGATAAAACCCCACATTTTAATCACATGAATATGCATTTAAAGGGAAGAGGCCCAGCTGTGTCAGACCTTTAAGCACCCCATGAATACATCATAGTGTGAATAGCCCTGGTTAGGGTCTCAGACATCCATTCAGAGGGCTGTGAAGAACTCAAGACGTGAGGAAACGACAACCATCTCTGTTTTCATTGTTGACACCTGAAGCTCACACTGATCTTGATCTTACTGTTGTCCTGCTGTTATCTACACAAACAGGGAGGTGACAGCACACGTTATCCTGCAGACTACAGCATTAAACAACAACCCTATACTAATGCTGAATGAATGCTGATCCGACACGGTTTGGCCTCTCTCCTGCAACTGCATATTCACTATGTCAAGTCATAGAGAAAAGATGTTACTGTGAGTTTACGGCATTAAGCACTTCCTCTGTAAACATTGGGATTTCAGTGAGAAGTGCAGAAACAACTCTCTAAACTCATCCTTCTGATCTGTGTGCATCTGTTAGTCGCTCTTAAATGAGATTATTAACCTACAGTCTATCTGTGAGAACTTTCATCCACCAATTCAACAATTTAATCAATTAAAGTACAATTATTAAACAGAATACACTTTTTTTTGGTTTTTTGTTGAAGCAATTGCAGTCTGTGGTGGAATGGTTGGATTTCTATTTAGTAGTAAAGACGGTTTTAGTAGCTGCTAGTTGCTATAAAATGGAAGATGAAGCTGGGGTCAAATTAGTTAACACACACACACACACACACACACACACACACACACACACACACACACACACACACACACACACACACGTACACACACACACACACACACGTACACACACACACACACACACACACACACACACACACACACACACACACACACACACACACGTACTCAAAAACACACTTAATACTAATAATTGAAATTAAATTTGATTACCAAAAGTGAATGTTTAAATTGGTGTTTTCATTCATAAGGTAATTTTACTTAGATACTATGTTATAAGAGTAATCTGAGTTTGCATTCAAGTCTTGCACTAAGAACCATTAATACTTTATGGTTTAATATGTTGATTTCATTGTCTTGAGTTACAGGATGCTGTGTTAACTACAATATTTCATTTGACTGAGTTACACACAGTAGGAGGTTATTGCTTCAAGAAAAGGGGAAATGCTGTGTCCTGTTACTGTAGCCAGAGGGCGCTGTAGGACAGAGAGTTGATATAGGATGCCTGAAGGTGGAAGTTTGATAAAGAAGAATAAAGGAGGAAAGGATAGCACACGTGCCTACGGCTCATACTTTCTACCTACTTGCATACCTACAAAATACCACAAACTTCCAGCTTTATACTTTGGGTATTCTAGTAAAGCATTTGTACATGCTTTAATGTTAAACAAACTTTATTTTTCTTTGTGTCTGGATACCTGTTTCAAACGCTTTGTTTTAGCTGCTCAAAGGGATTTTATTGTCACGGCCTCCATGGCGTTAGAACAGGACTTATTATCGGAACTGAAACACTCAGGTAATCTGAACAACACAGTAACTGAACTCTTCAGACAGAAAGAAAGGAGGATGGTTTTGGGTACAAATAATCAAACGTATTGGTGAGTACTGGCTATAATGACTTTTATTTAACATTGTTGATCTTTTCTTCTCATTTCATGAAGTAAATATTGTTGCTTCTGCTAGAGATGATGTGCGGCGCAGCAGTGAAAGGAGGCTTGTTGAATTGTGTTGTTCGGTGTTCTTGCTTTAGTAATGGCATTCATTCTCTACATTAGAAACCTGTCTGTGACGCAGCGCCCTGTTATACTGCGTTAATGTATCATATTAATGGTTTCTATAGCCGTGACGTCATAATAATGCTGTTAGGAGGTGGATTCATTCAGGTAGACGCTACTGAAGGCCTAGGTGTGAAATGCACGGCCTGTTACTGTTTTCAACATAACTCATTTGAAGATATTGTGAGACAAAAAAACAATAATTAGGATCCAAATAAAGAAACATATTTTTGTATGAAATTAAATTAAAGGTCATTTTTTTTATTGGTAATTTAATCTTAATCAAAATTCAACTAAAGCCAAACATTTTATTATTATCTCCCACCGGCCAAGCAAACACATTCAATAATAAAAACCCTAAACATATTAAATTCATAACCATATATAACAAGGAAAAGCATTACATTCTCTATCTTCTATCAAAATGATCGTAACTAACTGATTATTCAGATCATTGTTGCAGCTGAATTCTGTAACACGAGGACTTTGAGGAAAGAAATCCACTTTTCTCTGATAAAAATCACACACAGCAATTCAGCTTTAGAACTCATCCGTCTTCTTCTCCTCCTCCTCCTCCTCCTGGAAGACTTGTCCATCCGGCTGCTTCCTCCAGGCCAGTTGGACGTTGTCGTCCAATCCCTGGGCCCTTAGGTTCTTTTTCACCTGAGACACAAAAACTCATGATCATTATGGTTCCAATGAAAACAGATGATGTATCTTTAGTTCACTCATCTGAAATGGTAGCTGTTCCCCTTAGTTCTTCCAGTGTAAAGGCTTACCTCAGGTTATGGAATAGTATTTGTACATGTTCCTAATGCATTTGGTGGCATGTGGCTAAGTTTCTGCTATTTACTTCTGCACATATTTACACGTCTTCTTCCTAAATGCTTGGGTCCTGTTATTTGAGGCCAAAGTATTGAATGTATAATGGATATAGAATTTCATTCATGTTCCTCTTGGTCCATTTCATTCATATTGAAATTCATTTACTGCATTTTCTTTCGTTGAATTCATTATTCTTTAATAGTTATTTATTTGTTTCCTTCCTCTTTCGTCTCTTGTTCTCATGTCATGTGAATTTCCTTTCTGGAGATGATTTTGCATAAAAGTAGAAAACATGATTTACCTCCACCAACATCGCATCCAGAAAAGCGGGGTAGTTCAGATCCACACCGTTTGGTTTCTCCACCCTCACCTTGATCACTTGCATTGAAACAGGCACAGCTAGAAACACAAACAAACTTCATCAGTCACAACGTTTATGGTGTCTTCTTTTTCAACAGACTCAATATCATCACTTGCTTTGACGCAGCTGTGAATTTTACTCACGTCCGTAGCAAATGAATGGTTTCTCCAGTCCACAGTCCAAGTCCTCCCATTTTCCAGAGTTGTCGAAAGCTGCAGCCACACAAACTTTGAGACCTACGTAGTTAGGTTCATTTACTTTCCAGTACTTGAAGGAGGAGTTGCTTCCATCGGACCACTTCCAGGAGTCTCTGTAGAGGCCGATCCAGGCACTATACTGTCCCCCTCCAGACCACAGCTCATCAATCTGCTGGTTCTCTGCCGGGTTTCTCACACTGGCCAGGTCTGTGTGGTGTTCTCTGCAGTAGCTCTGGGCCTCAATCCATGTCATTCTGCTCTCAATGAGGACAAATGTCACACTCGGCCCTGAAAATAGACCCCAGAGAAGCTGAGTAGAGGCACCACGACATACAGCCTGACATCAATGCCACATCTCTTGTGGTATTGATGCCTTTATAATATAACATATTACATTTAAATCCCACACATTTGTACTTTGTAATTTGTAGTTCTGGGGTTTTTCAACACATGAATGTTGGCAAGAAACTTTAGTAGTATCAGTGGAAGAAGTATTCAGATCTTTGAGTAAAAGCACGAGTACAACGATGTGAATATACTGTGTTACAGGTTAAAGCTTCATTCAAATGATATTGATTCTATATTGTTCTTATTCTGTTTAGCACAGATGTATAAGATGTAAAACGTGCCTACAATTCTGAAACAAGTTTGCAAAGAATTGTGTATAAATCATTTCCTTTTACGTTATCTTTGAAATGAAACCATGTGAGAATTTTAGTGAAAAGGGAAATGTCTTTAGTGGAACTGCTAACAAAAGAAAAAAAGTCACAAAGAAAAAAGGTTGTGAACCACTAGTTAGATAAAGACAAATGCATTGTATTTCAGAAGCTTAAAATATGATTTATATATATTTAACTTATTAACTTATTCATTTTAAGTTTATATTCTTACCTTTGACATCAAAGCAGTACACCCAGAGGCGGATATTACAATCTTTATCATACCATTTTCTACTAGAATGAAAAAATGCGCATTGTTCATTGTGCCCGTTGACTGGTCGATTATCACCCCATGGTCTGAACTCCGTCTCCCCCGGTTCGTAGAAGCTTGGGTCTGACATCGACCACTTCCAGGCGTCCCGGTCATCGTGCAGCCCTATCCAGGCTGACTGAAAGCAAGATATTGTGTTATGTCTCGTAAAATATGTTAAGTTAATGTTTTTAGTTCAGTCTTGTATCCTGTTTTATTTTGTAGTAACCTTTCCTTCTTGTTGCAGATTACCTCACTTCCTGCCTTTGTGTGTTTTCCCTCCACTGTGATTGTCGACTCCGCCCTAATTGTCGGCACCTGTTCCCCCTTAGCCTGCCTATATATAGGCCCTTTCTTTCTCACTTCTCTTATTTTTCATTTCCTCGCTCCTCGGTCTCGGTCTCACCGGAAGTTGATTTGTCTGCGCCATCTTGAGTAGCGTCCCAATGGCCTTATTTTTGCCGGAGGAGCGAGGAGCGATAATGGAGGAGCCATAATCGAGGAACCACCAGACCATCCTTCGATGAAATCCTCAGACACTCGCCCCGCCCCCTTACTGTGTATCGCTCACTGATTGGACGATGCAGTGCATGCACTGATCTGATGCTTCTTGACATGAGAGCAGTTTCCCAGCGGAATGAAGAAAATACATGAACCTCACGGGAGTCACTCCTCAGTTTATACCGTGTTTTGTTTCAATTAATGTATCATTTAGTTACAAATATGTGATATATCTGAACAACAAAGTGGTCAAAAATCATTTTATTCATTTATTGGAAACATTTTCATGATCGCTTTTTTCGTTTTACATTTTCATTTATTGTCATTTCCATTCAGTCAGTCATTAAGTGCTATTAAAATGTTAATGTGCTACATATCCACACAAACAAAGTGTGCAATCCAATGAATGTTAATCTGACTGGGTTTTGAGAGATAACATATCTCTTTTTCTTCTCTGAATTATTTTATTTATTTTGTGCTCTAATCAATATTAATCAAACTATTGTTCGTTTATACATTTTAAGAATGGCGTTTATCTTTTTTGAGAATTTGTTCTTATTTTATTTTATTTATTTGGGTCTACAACAGATGATACAAATGTTTGTGTCAGTAAATGTGTACTAACAGAGGCGGGGGTGTGTGTGGAAATAACGGGGAGAGCTGGCTGCTGTCAGACGATCAGCTGTGTAGCGTCATCACAAACGGACGTCGCTTCACGTGACGCTCCGGAGGAAAGGACGTCCCATTGCTCTGCCAGCGTGAAGTCCATGTTTTTTCTGCTAAGAGCCGCGTTTTTGGAATTTACTTTATCCTTTGCATTTTTGATACTATGTTAACCTTTTCCGAGTAAGAGTGTTTTTTTGTTACCTTAACCTGTTACCTCTACGGAGAGCTCACAGTGCCACTTTTTTCAGTAAAGACTTTCTTTTGTACTTTGTCTGTTGAGTCGTGCTTTTGGGTTCATACTGGTTTGCCTAGCCGTGACACATTGTTATAATTATTACACCCTGTTGAAGCTTTTAAAGCTGCTGCTTGAGAAAATGTGTATGTTTAATAAAGAGAACGTTTTTTTTTGCCTTCATGAGACCAGCCTTGGTACGTGGTGATCTAAAGGGAATCCCCTCAAGTCAACATTCATGTACAGCCTTGTTACTCTGAACCTCTTCCACTTTATTACAGGGTTGCTATAGCTTTGGCTTCAAACATTTTCAACTCTGTTTTAATACTCAGGTTCCCATAGGACTTTAAAACAGGTTTAGCTTTCTGTAATAATCTCTCCTTTTTGAATTTGACTCTAAAAGAAATGTAATTCATTTGAATCGAAAGACAGAGAAAAGTGACCTCACTTGTATGTATTGGCCTGCCATGTTGTTCAGCAGCTCCACAACCTCCATGCTGTCTACAGTGGCCAGGTCTGTGTATTTCTCTCTGCAGTATCTCTGGGCTTCAGACATGTTCTTTGCTTCATAAACAAAATGGTACTGACGTTCAGCATGTGAGGAGACAGCGCTCAGCCCTGTAGAGACACACACATTCATTTAGGCTATAACTTACATTTTACTGTAATATGGCGCGTCATTATACCTTTTGACTTATATTTCAAACAATTCACAGTGAAATATGTAGCTTCCAGCTGAACTTCATTTAGTTGTTTTTAAGCAAGTACCTTTCAAACAATATAAAAGGTGTTAAGAATGCAAAACAAGTAATTGTCGAATAGAATCAGAAATGTCTTCTCGTTATTTATCTCCCCACCCCTCAGGTTCACATCAAATAATCAGTAATGACATAAAAAGATATCCAAATAAATAAAACACTTGCCTGCAGCTGCCATGATCAGCAGCAGAACTACGTCCATCGTTGTTTGCTCTCTGACTGCAAGTGGTGTTACAACTGATTGTGTTTCACATGAATGTCTTTGAGCAAGCGATTGTCGTCTGACTTCATGCAAGGTCAGACACAAAACAGATGTTTGCATAGGCAAATTGTTCGGGTTATATTAAATACAGGACCCAGTCGCAGAAAACGACTTGAGAATCAGAATCAGAATTCTGAAGTAGGTTTACACATGAGGAATTGGCTTTGGTTTATGTGGTGCATACAAAGACGAAGAAAGAAGAATATAGCTGAACAAATAAAAAATAAAAATATAACTGTTATAACAGCTATTTTAAAAAAAGGTTTTAAGAAAATATAATCCTCTAAGAAACTGGGTACAGTCAAATAAAACATGAACAATACTATGTACTCTATCCAAAGTGGAGAGCTGTGCTGAAATAAAAGAGGTCATGCAGTGTGCGAAAAAGTACACGTCCCACCGTCCGGGACGTGTTATTTACAATATCGGACAAGTAGATCTTTCAATTGACTTGTCCGGCGGACAAGTGACGTTTTTCGCCCGGATTTATTGTTATATTATTGATAGATTCAGTTTACAAAAGGCAGAACTCATTCGCAAATTGGACGTGTCCGCCATTGTTCGTTTAGAAATGTTAGTTTCGGTTCTGTTTGTCGATTCCTAATGAAATGCATCTCGCCGCTTTCTGTACAGGGGCGGGGCGGGAAGTGTAGCACAGTGGCAGGGTTGGGAAGCAAAACTCGGTTCCGAGTAGGAACAAATAACAATTGTCCGTTCCCGGGATTGATAAGAGTTGTGAGGACAGGAGGCGAAGCCGAGCCCCGCGGACCGCAGCTCCCTCTCTGCTCCGGATCAGCTGATCGCTGCATGGTGCAGCTCAGCGTCTCTCTCTCTCTCTCTCTCTCTCTCTCTCTCTCTCTCTCTCTCTCTCTCTCTCTCTCTCTCTCTCTCTCTCTCTCTCTCTCTCTCTCTCTCTCTCTCTCTCTTTCTACACACAGCGGATTCACTGCCCGTTTAACAGCCTCATCTTTGTCAAACTTTCTTATGTTCTTTCTCTAACACGTAATGAAGGTTATTAGGACTTTTAGCTCCTTTGTTGTTAATATTGACCGCCATTTCCTTTATGAAGTGAAGCAGCCTCCCTGTGTCCTCGCGCTGTAATCATATCCCCGGACCCCCATACTCGGAGGAGCACAGGGATGTCAGTATTGTTTATAAGGCAGGGTATAGAAATTATTGAAATTAAAATACTATCTATTTACTTTTACAAACAGTGAGCAGCTGGGCAGCTGCAGCATGTGTGTTGCAGGACATGTGTAGCGTCTTTGAGTTTTAGAAAAGCGCTAGGCCTATAGGCTATAAATATAATGTATTATTATTATTATTAGGCCTATGTGTTGGACATGTGTGGTTGGACTCTGTCTCACAGGCAGGTTGCAGCATGTGTGTTGCAGGACATGTGTTGGACACACAGATTGTGTGGTTGGACTCTGTCTCACAGGCAGGTTGCAGTGTAACATCAGAGGAGACTGGGCCAATTGTAAATTCTTAAACTGCACCACTTAGAACTAACAAAACAATGCAGAGATTATGTTTATATAATTGTATTCAATAACCGTAATAAATTTAACAGTATGAACTGATTTGTAAATAGGAATACAGATTTGACTTAATGTTTTCATAAATATATTTTTCTCCCAGTTTGTCATGGGACTTATTTTTACCCTCTCAAAGAACCGGAATCGAGAACCGAAAATAACTGGAATCGAAAAGCAGAACCGGAATCGTTAAAATCTAAACGATACCCAGCCCTATGTGTGATGCAGTAAAATCTTACCGCTCACGTGAGCGGTGTCGTAAAAACCGTGGGAAAATGTGAAATACGATGGCGAAGAAGAAGATTCCAGTGGCCCCAATTTGTGTCCATTCTGGACAAGTGAAAATGTATTCGGACAAGTAAATTGCCAAACTCACTTGTCCATGGACAAGTACTCTCTAAACACTTTTTCTCACACTGTCATGTGGAGAAGAAATATGCACCACATTTGTAGGATTCGCACAATGTGCCTTAATGTAATACATAATGTTTTTCTGGGGTGGGTAGAAGTCAGTGTCCGTGGGGGTCCCGGGCCTTGTTGATCAGACCGGTAGCAGAGGGGAGGGAACTGTTCAGGTGGCGAGAGGTTTTGGTCCTGATGGAGCGCAGCCTCCTCTAGAGGGGAGAGGGGTAAACAGTTTGTGTCTGCAGAGCGGATGATACGCTGACACCTTCCTTTGTCCTTATCTGTAGCTGCAGCGTACCAGATGGTGATGGAGGAGGTGAGGATGGACTCGATGATGGTGGTGTAGAAACCATCATCGACTTTGGCAGGTAGAATTTCTTCAGCTGTAGCAGGAAAAACATCTGGTGCAGCTGGGAGAGCTTGTACCGAATGTCCCGCAAAGGGAATGAAGTAACAGATGTATTGTTTAATACTCAGGCAGATGATGAAGAAAGGGTAGCGGAAACCGGTGGCGGTTGGCGATGTGTCATGACCGATGGGAGCCTGGTGTGAAGACTTGTTACAGGTGCAGACAGAGCAGGCAAGCACGAAAACTAGAGAGTCCGCCTCCATGGAAGTCCACTAGAAGTGACGTTTCAGGAGGGATAGGGTCCGATTGATACCCGGGTGGAAGGCAAAGTCGGAAGAGTGGGCGAATACAGCGGTCAGGTACAACAGTTATCCGGACTGTTACCTGGATCTGGCTGGTCTCTCTATGTGTTCCTTACTGAGCTCTCAATCTCCCACATCACAGCGCCCACCACCCTGGCAGTGGGAATTATGGTGTCAGGAACTGTGGAGTCATGATCCACTGCAAACTGCCGGGACAGGGCGCCAGGTTTCT
Organism: Notothenia rossii; assembly: GCF_949606895.1. NCBI lineage: Eukaryota > Metazoa > Chordata > Actinopteri > Perciformes > Nototheniidae > Notothenia > Notothenia rossii. The sequence continues at coordinate 7,011,933 of NC_136902.1, forward strand.
AGAATCGGAACGATAGGTAAAGGTAAAGTTGAATCTGCCAAAAATGAAAGCCCAGCAGTTTTGACAAGAGTTTAATCATTTGGCAGTTTTTATGTAGGCCAGGTTCCTATGGTGTGTGCACACAAGGAATGGATGGAATGGAATTTTATACCTAGGCCCTCTAATAATTTCACAACGATGTCATCACTATCACTGACATGAGCCATCACGAACTAACTTATGCTAATCATAAATCCATTGATCATTAATCTATCGATTAGATTTATGATTCGAAAATTATAAAAGTAGGGTAGACGTGTGGATATTATCCGGACTAATAGTCTATTATTTTGAAGAAAGAACCAAACGGACTTGGAGGAGATTGTCTCCTTTCTGCAGGAGGAAATGGCTGGTTCTGGCCGACTACAAGGCTATCGTTGGTTACATCTACGAGCTGTTCAAAGGGGATTTGTTGTTTCACAAGAAACGATGAGACTTGTAATCAAGGCTTTGGATCCAGAAGGAGTCGAACCATAGCCTTGTAGTGGAATCGAAATGAGCTCCCCATTGAAATCAGGACAGCAGAAAGCTTACACATCTTCCGGCGCAGACTGAAAATTCATCTCTTTCGACTCCACTTCGAGCGATAGAATTACTAACAAAGCACTTATATACTAATAAAGGACTGGCTTATCTAAAGCCAGTCCTTTTTTAGTATATAAGTGCTTTGTTAGTAATTCTTTGTTACTAATTCTTTGTTAGTAATTAACCTAATTAACATGACATGAATAATTTAGCAGACATGACGGGATGTTACAATTTCCTCCTGCAGAAAGGAGACAATCTCCTCCAAGTCCGCTTCTCAAGTCACTTATGAAACTACGACTTTATTCTCGTAACATTACGACTTTATTCTCGAAATCTCTCTGTTTTTTTTTTCTAAGTGTGGCCCTAATACTCCGTCGTAAAATACAATTAAAACAAGTTATTTTGGTAAAACTAATGAAAAATATAACTAAAAATATATTTAAAAAATATATATTTAAAAAGAAAAGTAAAAAAAAAAAAATTAAAATATAATTTTTTAGAATATCTCAGGCCCTCAGAGAGGGCCTAGAGGGCCCTGACGGCTCACCACTGCTCAAGTAAAAGTAGAAAAGTATTGGCATCAGAAAATACTTAAAGTACCAAAAGTAAAAGTACTCATTTGCAGATTGGCCCATTTCAGAAAAATATATATTATATGTTTTGATAATTTTTGATGCATTCAAGTGTTATCAAAGTTGATATTATATCTTACTGTAAGTACAGTACTTGAGCAAATATACTTAGTGACTTCCCACCTCTGTTTACACATTATAGTGTAAATATGGGAGTGACAGTGGTTAACAACTATCTTGTGTTGAGAAAAACAAACAAATATAATTGTAATTTGATCTCCAAATAGAGTTAAAAATTACAACAAATTTGGGTTAAATAACCTACTCTGCAAAAAAAGTTAAATGTACTATGTGGTGTGGACCCATAGACACAAAGTGTTGAAATCAAATCTGAGAGTGTTCATTTGGGTATGCTGATTTTGCTTTGATATAACATTCAAATCACTCTGTTTGCATAATGTAAGAAAGGTCAAAGCAGCACAATGAAACAACCCAGAGGTTAAACCTGGAACAATACGTATGTTCTCTTTGGATGAGATCAACACTGTCAAAATACCACATTAAAAGTAAAATACCTGCATTATGTGATTATAATCAGGAACAGGTACTCAAAGTATCAAAATGAAAGGTAATCAATACTTGCTCCTTAAGTCTATATGTTATGATATAATTTGTATCACCCTGTAATAATTCATTTTGTATTCACAATTAACTGTTAACAGTTCTTTACTATAAAGATGTTTTACAGTAAAACAGCTTTACTTTTGGTTAGAGTTTAACACTGTAAGGATGGTATGATATGCATGCAAAACTAATCTCCATCACAAGACACAGCAGGGCAGGAAGGACACCAGAGCCGTTTCTCAGTCCTCCAATACAGAAATAAAAAGGGTTTTGTTTGAAGATCTGTTTAGCTCGCTAACGTCAGGAGCGTTGTGACTACTAGTGGAGCACGCGCGTGAAATGCGAGCGCTAGCCTCGCAGCGGCGAAACTGAGGCTCTGTGGTAAACTGTGATCAAATGACTCACTAAAAAGAGCCAGAATTCCCATCACTAACGTAAAGAGATAGTATCTATAAGGGATGGCTCAATTCAAAATTGAGTCACCCGAGACCCTAAATCATTAACAAGTTCCTCCCGCATGATTATCAAAACCCTAAGGGGCGAGATCTTGTGTGGAGCCCCAGACCGAGGGCCATTGATGCTCATTTTGTCTTTCTTCTATTCACGAATAATCGCACCAACAGTTGTCTCCTTCTCACCAAGCTGCTTTCTGATGGTCTTGTAGCCAATCCCAGCCTTGTGCAGGTCTACAATCTTGTCCCTGAGGTCCTTAGACAGCTCTTTGGTCTTGCCCATGGTGGAGAGGTTGGAATCTGATTGATTGATTCTGTGAACAGGTGTTTTTTGCACAGGTAACACGTTGATATTAGGAGTACATTCTTAAGGCTGGCGTCATACTGTCCCGAAATTGACACCAGATGGACACACAAATATGGAATTGTGAATTTCGCACGAAGATGGCCCCGAACTTGGTCAACAGCCAAGCAACAGCTAAAGCAAGTACGATGCCTACAGAAGGCCACACGATGACACCCGAACCACACACGAAAAGATGGTCGTAGACTTTACTGATGATTTAGAATGTATCCAGACTCAATGTAAGAGCTTGTGCCTCTTCAGGGGGTGCTAACATTTAAACATACACGTTATTCTTTACTTTCTCCGTCTTTATATTCGGAAGATATTACTTATCTTCGTCATGTTGTTTCCGTAGCAACAACAATTTCCTGTCAACAGCGTAAACTTGCCTTCAAAATAAAAGCATCTAAATAAAAAAGGAAGTTAAAGGTGGGGTATGTAATTTATTTCAGAAACACTTTTTGTTATATTCCATGGAATGCTCTTAACATCCCGATAGCAATGAATATATTAAATGCTTTGACAATAAATACATTAAAAAAATGCCATCTGTGGAAGCCGTCGCGCTGTAAAAAGCACGACCAGTCATTGTAGCCGGCCCGGCTAAAATAACTGGATGGCCTACCTGCCTATCAGCCTTCCATCTGTGCACAAACTTATCTTGTGTCCTCATTGGTCATGAGCGCATTCATGTGTGTTGGAGGAGGGGCTCTGTAAGGAAGTTTGAAGGAAGAGGCAGATTTTTTCCTGTTGTGTATTTTCAAATTCTAGCACACTCGAGCTGGTTTCTCCAAAATTACATACCCCACCTTTAACATAAATTACATTTAAGATATACAACTGCAACGAAAGTAACAAAAACAATGTAATATCCTTTTCAGCTTTACAGAACACAAATTGGGTTATTTACATAATATGTTTACATGATTTGGTTGTGCAATAAAACAACCAGAGAAGCGATCTGCAAGGAAACGTAGCACATCTCATGCTCCTGTTTCACCTGCTTAATACAGGTATCATCACTGCCATTGACTTCGATAGAGCATTTGTGATTAATTGTGATTGAAGCTTTGGGAGTTACACACGCCTCTGCTCTTTAGAGTTGCTCACGACTGACTGAGGAAGATGCTCTGAGGCTGGCTTTTTATATGTCCACGTTACTATGACACATGGGAAACGCTTGAGCTACTCAAATTTGGCTGTTTTCGCCGATACCGTGGTCCCATCTCGATGTCATTGTACTTTAATACGATGACTACACGACGAGGGCTTCACGTAGTCGTGTTGCCTTCCTAAGACAATCGGGCAGCTTCTTGTTTCCTTCGTATTGTCTTCGTGAGGCGAAAAATGCCCGATGGCACGATGATCACACGAAGTAAACGACACGATTTGACAAGATGCCCTCATGATGGCCATACGAAAGGCAAAATGGACACACTAATTCAACACGAAAAGGAACCTTCGTAAGGTATTTTGGCAATTTTTTGGCATGCCAAAGATTTTGCCACCGCTCACGAAGTTGCTGCCGGAGCCTGAGAAACTCCACTGGCGGTCATACGATGGCTTAAGATGCCCTCACGAATGGCCCGATGTTGTTACGATCAGAGCCAAATTTGAACATTTCCTTTATCATGTGTCCAACTTATTTCCCACAACTTAATGCAAATTAATTGATATCTCTTATATGATGTACATTTCTGGATATCCTTTTTTATATTCTGTCTCTTGTTATTAAAATAAACGTACCATTAAAATGATAAACTCTTAATTTCTTTGTAAGTGGTTAAACTTACAAAATCGGCAAGGGATCAAATAATTATTTCCTCCGCTGTATTTGAGTCCGGACAATTGTCACAAACGAGCTGAGAACCAAAATGCAACACACGGGAAACCAGGGATAGTCGGTAACCAGCTTTATTGAAGGCAATAGGCTGGTAGGAGACAAAACGGCGGATAGTAGGCAAAGGGCTGGTCGGGGACAGGCGAGGGTTCCAGGAGAAAGCAAGACGGGAGTCGCAGGTATAAAACGGGTCAGGGAGCAGGCGAGGCAGGCTGGTCAGGGACAGGCGGGGTCGAAACAGGGAGAGCAATCTGGAGGGTAATGCGGGAAAGACTGGCATGCTGCCAAGTACGATCTGGCACTGTGGTGAAAGTGAAGTGGGCCTAAATACTAATGGGGCTGATGGATGTAACAGAGTGAGAGAGAGAGAGACAGGGTGTGACTACCAGGTGACTAAGGAATGTTAATGCAGAAAATAGGTGAGTGAGAAAGCAGACTGTGACAGAACCCCCCCCTTAATGGACGGCTACTTACGTCTAAGGAAATTCTAGCAGAAAAACAAAACAAAAAAAATTAAAGAAGAATCAACAAAAACTCTACAGACACAGGGTGGAAGGTGGGGGTATGGGAAAGATTAGTACTCATCTGAGAATGCTCTCTCGGCCTCTCCCTCCTGGAAATCCTCGTCCTCCTCGACTGATGACGCTTCCCCCTCCTCCTCGACAAAGCCTCTGGTCTGTAGCGGACGAGTGCCCCCTGGCTTAACGCCTGGTTGAGCGTGGGTCCTAGAAGGCTGCACCGGGTAACGCAGGTGGAACTCTCGGATGAGTTGAGGGTTGAGGATATGACGAGCAGGAATCCACTGCCTTTCCTCAGGACCATAGCCCTCCCAGTCCACCAAATATTGAACCCCTCTTCCTCTGCGACGGGAACGGAGTAGACGACGAAGGGTGTAGGTAGGACCCCCATCGATCATTCTAGGGGGTGGTGGTGGAGGGGCGGCGGGAATCATAGGACTCTCCCGGACAGGTTTAATCCTAGAAATGTGGAAGGTGGGATGGATCTTCATGTTCCAGGACAAACTCAGTCGAACCGCTGCAGGGTTAATGACCTTGACAATCTCGAAGGGTCCAATAAACCTGGGCGCTAACTTCTTAGACTCCACCCGAAGGGGAATGTTCTGAGTGGAAAGCCACACCCTCTGGCCTACCTGGTACACAGGTGCCTTGGTGCGTCGGCGGTTCGCTGATGTGGCGTACCGGTTAGCAGACTGAAGCAGAGTTGTTCGAGCCTGCCTCCAAGTCCTCCGACAACGTCTGATGAAAGCCTGGACAGACGGACAGGTAACTTCCTTCTCCAATGCAGAGAACAATGGGGGTTGAAAACCATATGCACACTGAAAAGGGGAAAGACCAGTAACGGAACTGATGAGGGTGTTGTGGGCATACTCCACCCACAGGAGTTGTTTTGACCAGGTCGTTGGATGATCGGAAGCCATGCAGCGGAGAGTGGTCTCCATCTCCTGATTCTTCCGTTCGGTCTGGCCATTGGCCTGTGGGTGGAAACCGGAGGTGAGACTGACCGTCGCCCCGAATAGTTCACAAAACTCCCTCCAAAACACAGAGGTGGACTGGGGCCCCAGGTCAGAAACCATATTAGTCGAAACCAAGGGCGACGTGGGACTGGTAATGGATGAAGGAGGCCAGCTGGCGCTTGGTGAGATGGTTTGTGCCGATTGCACACAGGACAGGCGTTCACAAACTCCCGGGTGTCAGCCTCCAGCGTGGCCCACCAGAACCGTTGCAGGACCATCCCTCTGGTACGCAAGCGAGGACGCCGATCACTCGAGGACGCCGATCACTCGAGGAGCAGGAAGAATAGTGTCCGGAATACCGCAGGTGTCTCCCTCCCTCCCGAACTTCCGGGACAGAGCGTCGGCCTTCACTTTGCGGGAGCCCGGGCGGTAGGAGAGGAAAAAATTAAACCGGGTGAAAAATAACGACCACCTGGCTTGCCGGGAATTCAGTCTTTGTACCGACCTGATGTATTACAGGTTCTTATGGTCGGTCCAAACCTGAAATGGTTGTTCTGTCCCCTCAAGCCATTGTCGCCACTCCTCCAACGTCAACTTGACTGCTAGAAGCTCCCAATTCCCCACGTCATAGTTTCTCTCCGCTGGACTCAATCTCCTCGAAAAGAAAGCACAGGGGTGGAGCTTCTGGTTCTCACCAGAACGTTGCGACAGGATGGCCCCCACCCCTACGTCAGAAGCATCCACCTCCACCACCAACTGACCAGCGGGGTCTGGTACTTGCAGGATAGGAGCCGACGTAAACCGGCCCTTGAAGTCCTGAAAAGGCTCCTCGGCTGCAGGGGACCATCGGAACGTGACCTTTGACGAGGCCAGGACGGTGAGTGGGACGGCCACGGTGCTGTAGCCACGGATGAACCGTCTGTAAAAGTTGGCGAATCCCAGGAAACGCTGCAGCTCCTTCCGGGAATCAGGAACCCACCACGAGGTAACTGCTGAAACCTTAGAGGGATCCATCTCCACACTTCCTTGACCCACGATGTAGCCAAGAAAGGCAACCGAAGAAGTGTGAAACTCGCACTTCTCCGTCTTGACGAACAGCGAGTTCTCCAGAAGTCTCTGGAGGACTATCTGGACTTGGTGGGTGTGTTCTTTGAAAAAATCAAAATGTCGTCCAAATAAACAAAAACATAACGATCCAACATGTCCCGGAGTACGTCGTTCACCAACGCTTGGAAAACTGCAGGGGTGCTGGTAAGTCCAAATGGCATCACCAGGTACTCATAATGTCCCGAAGAGGGGTTGAAGGCGGTCTTCCATTCGTCAACCCTCACAGATTCGAACAAGGTGATAAGCGTTTCGTAGATCCGGCTTAGTGAAGGTTGTAGCCCCCTGTAGTAATTTGAACGCTGAAGAGATGAGTGGCAGGGGATATCGATTCTTCACCATGACGTCGTTTAGACCCCGATAGTCAATGCAGGGTCTCAGGGTCTTGTCCTTCTTCGCCACAAAAAACCCCCTGCTCATGCGGGTGATGTGGAAGGACGAATAATTCCCGCAGCCAGAGAGTCATTGACGTAAGTCTCCATGGACTTCCTCTCCGGTGCAGAAAGCGAGTACAACCAGGCCTTGGGTGGGACTGCGCCTGGATGTAGCTCAATGGCGCAGTCATAGGGCCGATGTAACGGGAGAGATGTCGCCTTAGCCTTGCTAAAAAACCTCCTCAAAGTCCAAATATTCTGCCGGAACCCCTGTGACATCCGGAACCAGGTTCATATCCACAGATAGTTGAGGTGCGGCGGCCTGCTTGAGGCAAACCTGATGACAGGAGGAACTCCAACCTAGGATGGACCCAGTTGCCCAGTCAATGTTCGGGTTGTGGCGGCGGAGCCACGGATAACCCAAAATCAGAGGAATTTGGGGGGACCGTAGCACATGAAACTGGATTGTCTCATGGTGGTTCCCCGACATGAGCATATGGACCGGTGTTGTCTGGTGTGTCACCATTCCCAGCAGGTGACCATCCAAAGCATTAGCCGGTACCGGCTGGAGCAGCCGAACCTGTTGGATGCCCAGCTGTAGTGCGAGCTCCTCGTCAATGATGATGACATCTGATCTGGAGTCGATAAAAACAGCCAGAGCCTGAGATTTGCCTGTCAGGAGGAGTCGAGCATGGCACAAGGGTCTTAGATTGGGGATCAACTCAGAGGTTTGGCCCACCAGTATACTCCCCATTACTGATGAGCTCTGCCTTTTACCGTTCAACGGGAAACCATATGTCCAGCCTGACCACAGTAAAGGCAAAGATTACCTCTTCGATGTAATTCCCCCTCCTCAGAGGTAAGACTGGTACGACCCACTTGCATGGGCTCGACCTCCACGTACCATGAGTCAGAGTAGGAATGGGAATTCTCCGCCGAAACCGGAAGTCGAAATCTCCCGGAAACCGGAAGTTGTTGGTTTCCGGGAGATTTCGTCTGTTGCTCTCCTCTCGGGGTCTGGATTCGTCTGTCAATCCGAGAGGTGAGCTCAATCAACCCATCCAAGGAAGCAGGGAGATCATAGGAAACCAGCTCATCTCTCATATAATCCGCTAATCCTCTCATAAATGCATCACACTGCGCCGGCTCGTTCCAGCTGCTGCGGCTGTTGCTGGTGCGGAAGTCAATAGCGTAATCCACCACCGTGCCGGAACCCCGGCTCAAACTCAGCAGACCTCCGGCAGCGTCGGGATCCAGACGAACGGAACCGAACACCTTCCGCATCTCCGCGGAAAATGCAGCAAAAGAGGCGCAGGCTGGAGTCTGCTGCTCCCACTCTGCAGTTCCCCATAAACGGGCTCTCCCCGTCAGATGATTAACGGTGAAATCTACACGAGCCGCCTCGGAGGCAAAGGTGTGTGGCTGCAGTGAAAACAATATGGAACACTTTGTGAGAAAAGGACTGCATCCCTCAGGCTCACCAGCGTGGCGTTCCGGCGTTCCCACACAAGGCTCCGGAGCGTATCCAGTCGGGCCAGGGGCTGGAGCGAACATCGGAGCTGCGGGCGGAAGGACGGTAGCAGCCATGGTAGCGGCTAGCTGTTGTACGGTGGCGGCCATCTGCTGCATCTGGGAGGTAAGGTAAGCCAGCGTTTGTCCCTGGGTTGAGGTTGCCTGGTGGGTCTCGGTAGCTAAGGTAGCTATCGTGACCTCCTGTCTTTGGATGGCATCCTCAACCCTCTCAAAGCGGTCTCTAGGAGACCCGGTGTTTGCTTGGTCCATTTCTGGCCAGATCGTTCTGTCACAAACGAGCTGAGAACCAAAATGCAATACACGGGAAACCGGGGATAGTCGGTAACCAGCTTTATTGAAGGCAATAGGCTGGTAGGAGACAAAACGGCAGATAGTAGGCAAAGGGCTAGTCGGGGACAGGCGAGGGTTCCAGGAGAAAGCAAGACGGGAGTCGCAGGTACAGAACGGGTTAGGGAATGTTCCGGTATTTGGACAACATTAACATGGGATCACTCCGGTCAATGTACGTACTTCGTCTCACTGGAATATTAATGGCCAGATTGAATACAACATCGACCCAAATTCTCCGGTCAATGACAGGAGAGTTTTGAAAGTGACAAAACACTGTTCCACACATTTAAAAACACTTAATCAATGTTTACCCAGGATCCATGCACCTTTCCTGGCTTGTAAAATGTGGTGATGCGCCCTGGAGGTAGCGGGTAGGCTCTGTGCGTGGTGCTGAACCCCAGCCTGTCTATGTGGAATACAAAAACAAACAAAGACAAACACCTTTAAGGTCACCAGGGTCGTGAGGTTCTGGTTCTGGCGGTGTGCATGGAGGGGTTTAGTCCGAGTGAGGAGTGCTCGAGCGTGGGAGGATGTGTAAGGCAGAGGAGGGTAACAAAAGGTGTGTGCAGGAGCAGGGAGAAAAGAGAAAATAAAAAGACTCAAAGTGTTCCACCTTCCAGCAGCAGCAGCAGCAGCAGCGGGCCCGCGGTGCTGAACCCCAGCCTGTCTATGTGGAGTACAAAAACAAACAAAGACAACACCTTTAAGGTCACCAGGGTCGTGAGGTTCTGGTTCTGGCGGTGTGCATGGAGGGGTTTGACCTGGCTCCCCGACACAATGCACATAGTCTGGAGCAGCGGAGCAGCGGCTGGGCCGTGTTCCCCCTTCTGTCCATTTCCCCATCAGTTTGTTAACGAAGTGGACAGAGGCTGTTTTTTGCCCCTAAAAGTGACTTTTAATGGTGTTTTTTGTATTTAAATGATGGGTCTTATCGTTCTCCAGGGTCCCCGACACAATGAAACTAGTCTGGAGCTCGCTGGGGTCCCGCAAAATGCTTTAATCACGATTTTGTCCTTTTCCCCATCAGTTTGTTAACGAAGTGGACAGAGGCTGTTTTTTGCCCCTAAAAGTGACTTTTAATGGTGTTTTTGGCATTTAAATGATGGGTCTTATCATTGTGGAGGGTCCCCAAGACAATGCAACTAGTCTGGAGCTCGCTGGGGTCCCGCAAATGCTTTAATCACGATTTGGTCCATTTCCCCATCAGTTTGTTAACGAAGTGGACAGAGGCTGTTTTTTGCCCCTAAAAGTGACTTTTAATGGTGTTTTTTGTATTTACATGATGGGTCTTATCGTTCTCCAGGGTCCCCGACACAATGAAACTAGTCTGGAGCTCGCTGGGGTCCCGCAAAATGCTTTAATCACGATTTGGTCCATTTCCCCATCAGTTTGTTAACGAAGTGGACAGAGGCTGTTTTTTGCCCCTAAAAGTGACTTTTAATGGTGGGTTTTGCATTTAAATGATGGGTATTATCATTGTGGAGGGTCCCCAAGACAATGAAACTAGTCTGGAGCTCGCTGGGGTCCCGCAAAATGCTTTAATCACGATTTTGTCCATTTCCCCATCAGTTTGTTAACGAAGTGGACAGAGGCTGTTTTTTGCCCCTAAAAGTGACTTTTAATGGTGTTTTTTGTATTTAAATGATGGGTCTTATCGTTCTCCAGGGTCCCCGACACAATGAAACTAGTCTGGAGCTCGCTGGGGTCCCGCAAAATGCTTTAATCACGATTTGGTCCATTTCCCCATCAGTTTGTTAACGAAGTGGACAGAGGCTGTTTTTTGCCCCTAAAAGTGACTTTTAATGGTGTTTTTTGTATTTAAATGATGGGTCTTATCGTTCTCCAGGGTCCCCGACACAATGAAACTAGTCTGGAGCTCGCTGGTGTCCCGCAAATGCTTTAATCAGGCGTTTTAACACTTTTCCCCACGAAAACGATTTTTAATCATTTTTTGGGGGCTATATAAATCAAATTCCGGTTAATGCCGAGCACAATCGTACCTTTTACTATTTTAATGTATTTGCATGATATATCTTTGGGCTATAAAAGCGACATGTTTGGATGACTTTGTCAGTTTATGGAGCTTATCCCACAAATCCCGGATGATCCGGGCCAAATTTGGGAGCTCATAGGCAGCCTGCCATAGGCCCCCACCCGTGGAATGAAAAAAAAATGAAAGAAAACGGTCAATTATATGTTAAAATAATCAAAAAATGAACTTTTAAAATTACATGGGAGAGGGGATCTGAAAAATTGGAGAAGGGGAAAAGTGTTCGGCGCTTCGGGACGAAGCCCCGAACACTTTTCCCCTCCCCCGTTGCAAGGTACAACGGAGAGGGGAATCCAGACTTCCCCTCCTCCGTTGTAAAAAACCGTTCATGTTTTACAAGCTACCTTCTGCACGAAATCGGAAACCCGGTTTTTGAGAGGACTCAGAAAAAAAACGGCTGTGTAACTTCATGGAGGAATTCATCCGCTGTATGTGCACTTTGGCTCGGATACATTTTGTTGCCTGGAGACCCCCCAGCATGGTTCTTACCAAACTTAAAGTTTTTGAACTGGGCTCTGGAGGAAGGTGAGGGGAGTTGACAGGGGACTTTATCCGCCTTATGGGGCACTATTCTCGGATACATTTCAACACTTTTAGCCCTTTTTGATGGTTCTCCAAAAAATAACTCTGACTTTTTCAGAGTGTGGAGGAAGGTGAGGGGAGTTGACAGGGGACTTTACCCGCCTTATGGGGCACTATTCTCGGATACATTTCAACACTTTTAGCCCTTTTTGATGGTTCTCCAAAAAATAACTCTGACTTTTTCAGAGTGTGGAGGAAGGTGAGGGGAGTTGACAGGGGACTTTACCCGCCTTATGGGGCACTATTCTCGGATACATTTTTTCATTTTCACCCATTTTTGATGGTTCTCCAAAAAATAACTCTGACTTTTTCAGAGTGTGGAGGAAGGTGAGGGGAGTTGACAGGGGACTTTACCCGCCTTATGGGGCACTATTCTCGGATACATTTCAACACTTTTAGCCCTTTTTGATGGTTCTCCAAAAAATAACTCTGACTTTTTCAGAGTGTGGAGGAAGGTGAGGGGAGTTGACAGGGGACTTTACCCGCCTTATGGGGCACTATTCTCGGATACATTTTTTCATTTTCACCCATTTTTGATGGTTCTCCAAAAAATAACTCTGACTTTTTCAGAGTGTGGAGGAAGGTGAGGGGAGTTGACAGGGGACTTTACCCGCCTTATGGGGCACTATTCTCGGATACATTTCAACACTTTTAGCCCTTTTTGATGGTTCTCCAAAAAATAACTCTGACTTTTTCAGAGTGTGGAGGAAGGTGAGGGGAGTTGACAGGGGACTTTACCCGCCTTATGGGGCACTATTCTCGGATACATTTCAACACTTTTAGCCCTTTTTGATGGTTCTCCAAAAAATAACTCTGACTTTTTCAGAGTGTGGAGGAAGGTGAGGGGAGTTGACAGGGGACTTTACCCGCCTTATGGGGCACTATTCTCGGATACATTTCAACACTTTTAGCCCTTTTTGATGGTTCTCCAAAAAATAACTCTGACTTTTTCAGAGTGTGGAGGAAGGTGAGGGGAGTTGACAGGGGACTTTACCCGCCTTATGGGGCACTATTCTCGGATACATTTTTTCATTTTCACCCATTTTTGATGGTTCTCCAAAAAGACAAGTTAGTCTTTTTTCTTCCCCCTTCCTCTTCTGATTTCTCACTGATCGAATGGCAAACGCGACCCGCCATCGGAGGGCCTCCGCCGGCCCGGCCTCGTGCCGGTGCTCTGGCGGTTGGTTCCTCCGAACTGCGGGTTCGACTCTGATGGCCGGGAGGGACGAGGGAAACGTCGGGGGGGTCTGCTGGAGGCTCCTGCTGGAGTCTTGCGTTCACTGGGACCTGGCTCGAAAAACTCGAAACCCTGACTCCAGTGCGGTGTTGCGGCCATGCGCCTCCGGGTACCAGACTCCCCTGCCTCCTCCGTGTTGCGTGGGCTGCGTGGGGGTAACCCTGCGTGTCCGTTACCCTGCGTGTCTCTTACCTCCCAGGCCGACCGATATGAAGCGTTTCCAAGACGAACCGTCTGACTCAGGGGTCCCACCACAGGTTCCGTAGCGGGGTGGAAGTTCCACCTCCCCTCTTTGCCGCGGAATGCAAAACAAACACCTGTTTCTCTCATCCTCCACTGTGGCATAGCGGCCTTAGTCGGCTGCGGCATTCAGCAATTGGCCTTGCTCCGGGCACAGGACCCTACTTCATCAAACTACCTGTTTGATCCTGCGTAACAACCACATATATGCTTGTCTGCAAAGACATTGATCGAATGGCAAACGTGACCCGCCATCGGAAGGCCTCCGCCGGCCCGGCTTCGTGCCGGTGCTCTGGCGGTCGGTTCTTCCAAACTGCGGGTTTGACTCTGCTCCTGGGAGCACATATGCTTGTCTGCAAAGAGGGACATGCCTGGTCCCGCCCAGGTGTTCTTCTACGGCTAGTGTCCAGCCAGCTGCGGTATCATCAACTTTGACCCGCCATCGGAGGGCCTCCTCCCCGGGTCCAGCTTCCGGTGCTTGGCGGTCGGTTCCTCCAAACTGTGGGATTGACTCTGCTCCTGGGAGCACATATGCTTGTCTGCAAAGAGGGACATGCCTGGTCCCGCCCAGGTGTTCTTCTACGGCTAGTGTCCAGCCAGCTGCGGTATCATCAACTTTGACCCGCCATCGGAGGGCCTCCTCCCCGGGTCCAGCTTCCGGTGCTTGGCGGTCGGTTCCTCCAAACTGTGGGATTGACTCTGCTCCTGGGAGCACATATGCTTGTCTGCAAAGAGGGACATGCCTGGTCCCGCCCAGGTGTTCTTCTACGGCTAGTTTCCAGCCAGCTGCGGTATCATCAACTTTGACCCGCCATCGGAGGGCCTCCTCCCCGGGTCCAGCTTCCGGTGCTTGGCGGTCGGTTCCTCCAAACTGTGGGATTGACTCTGCTCCTGGGAGCACATATGCTTGTCTGCAAAGAGGGACATGCCTGGTCCCGCCCAGGTGTTCTTCTACGGCTAGTGTCCAGCCAGCTGCGGTATCATCAAATTTGACCCGCCATCGGAGGGCCTCCTCCCCGGGTCCAGCTTCCGGTGCTTGGCGGTCGGTTCATCCAAACTACGGGTAATCCTGGAGCGGACATAAACAAAGAATGATATTTTACAGGACATGATGGATATGTGTTTTTTCCAGGCTTTTTGGAAATAAACCAAATGTGATTTTGCAGTGCATGATATAGCTCATTTTACCCATGTGATGTTGTGCAGTACATTACTGAGCTCATTTAACGATATTGGTCTACCAGGTGAAGTGGGATGCTGCCATTTCCCAACTGGTCTCCGGAGGAATATAAGGAGAGTTGACAGGGGACTCTGCCCAGTGCTCATGAACCAAATGAGGGGTGTGTTAGAGGGGAAAGGCTCTGGCTGTTTCTGCAGCCTCTGCATCTACCTTCTCTCCCCACCCCGATACCAGCGCGTGCCTGCTGTAAAAGGCAGGTGCACGGGCTCTCACTTCCACTAACTCTGAGCCTGGCTCCCGAGCAGCACTTTCTCCCCGGCAGTCCGCCAGCAGATGAAAAACACCCACCTCTCCGCCTCTTCCGAGGGACGAGGGAACCGCGCGGGGGGGTCTGCTGGAGGTTCCTGCCGGGTGCTCCGTACTGCGTTTCACCGGGACCTGGCTCGAAAAACTCGGAACTCTGACTCCAGTGCGGTGTGGCGGTCTCGCCCTGGCCGTCCACCGTGCGCCTCCGGGTACCTGACTCCCCTGCCTCCTCCGGGGGCAGGTGCGAGGGGTTCAATGCCTCCTCCCCCCGCTGCGGCGAAAGCCGGAGCGGGACGGAGCGCCCGGAGGTACTGTTACCCCCACGTTTTGTACCCAAAACTGTCTTGTGAGTTCGTGGCAGAACCATGAAACAAAAAACAATCAATGTATCGGACCCATCGCCAGTCGCGTTGGTGCGGAGGTGGGACCATTTTAACCAGGTGGTAACCCAAGTCCTCCCCTTGGTCCGTGTTCCCTGCATTGAAGCATCGGACCCATGGTTGCAATCAGCAGTTGGCTAACGCATATAAACGGAGAAACAGAAAACCATTTAAATAGAATTCATTGTGTGTGTTTTTGGAAGGATGTTGACCGAATGCCCGGTGTGCAGCCTCCGCTATCTGGCTTTGAATAAGCACCTTAAGCACAAACATGCAGTGCGGAACCTGGATGAAAGAGGCATCATTCTTAAAATGGCCAGTGGTAGAATAAATGTTCGGACCAAACCCTGTCCCATCACAGGGTGTTCGTATGCTGGGAGGAAACTACACCGTCATGTAACTCGTGACCACCCTGAGTTCTCCCGAGATGAGGCACATCAGGTCATGGCAAGGCTGAAGCATAGTGTGGCCCTGCAGTTGCTCCATGACCTCCGAGAGACTAATCCCATCATTGGAATGGCTACATCATTGGATATAGACAATGAGGAGGAATACCCGGTGCACCCTCCACCCTTCTCCCCACATACCGAGTGTGACGAAGAGGACTGCATGCAGGTGAGGCTGGACAATGTGGCATTGAGGGCTCAGAAGGATGCCCTCATTGATGAGGTGAAGACCCTGCGCTCCAGGCTAAAACAGGGTCTAAAACCCAGGAAGCAGAATGCCACTGCTGCTCTGCTTGAGGAAGACGAAGAATGTATACGATTTAAGGGCGTAGCAATCCCAAGTACCCCCGACATGAACTCAGTAGCCTCCGGCAGCAATACCCCTCTCAAGACCCCGGTGAAGACTGTCATGCGGTCCATAGAAGCCTCTGCGAGTGAGACCCCCCTCAAGTCTGTGATGCGGTCCCCAGAAGCCTCCGGAAGCAAGACCCCGGTGAAGACTGTCATGCGGTCCGACAAAGCCTCCGGTAGTGAGACCCCGGTGAACACTGTCATGCGGTCCCCAGAAGCCTCCGGAAGCAAGACCCCGGTGAAGACTGTCATGCGGTCCGACAAAGCCTCCGGTAGAGAGACCCCTCTCAAGTCTGTGATGCGGTCCCCAGAAGCCTCCGGAAGCAAGACCCCAGTGAAGACTGTCATGTGGTCCCCAGAAGCCTCCGGTAGTGAGACCCCAGTGAAGACTGTCATGCGGTCCATAGAAGCCTCTGCGAGTGAGATCCCTCTCAAGTCTGTGATGCGGTCCCCAGAAGCCTCCGGAAGCAAGACCCCGATGCAGACTGTCATGCGGTCCGTAGAAGCCTCCTGTAGTGAGACCCCTGTATGCCAGAAGACCCGTGCGTCTGTCTCCAATAAGCTGAAAGCTAATCTGGCTAAGGACTGGCCCTCTTCCCAAAATCAATGGTGCACTGGGAAGGGACTGCGGAATACCATGCGTGAAATCACGTTGCCTAAAAGCATGGAGACGTACATTCAGACATACAGAGGTCATTGTGAGGGTCTTGCACCGACAGTAAAACGGAAAGAGAATTGTATGTCCAATGTCAGCCGGATAAAGAACTTCATAGTATTCATGGCCCATGGTTTTGACCGGCTGTCAGACTGGCTGTTTCTAAAAGACACAAAGAGGGTCCGTGGCTGGAGCAAGTATATTTCAGAGTCGGGCCGGACAGTCACAACATCGCTGTTGTTCCTGAAGACTGTGAACCATTTCCTGAGGTACTTGTCTGCATCAAAGCTCCGGGGGTGCAGGCTCACCCAGTCTGATATGACCAACATCATCAGAGAGGTGAAAGCCAACATTAACGATTTGAAAAAGTCTGTCACTCTCCACCAGTTTAAGGTGAAGAGGGACAAGCTGGATCGTCTGCCGAGCCAGGCGGAGCTTCTCGCCGCCATGGCGGCCGCTGAGAAGCGCATCCCTGATCTCCTTGACCTGATGGCTAGCAATCCGACCACAATCACCCAGTACCTGCTATATGGCTATCTAACCCTCCATTGGAGCCTCCTGTATGGCCACCGTCCGGGTGTGTATGCAAACATGACCAACACGGAGGTCTTTGAGGCGGACAGAAGGGGCACTGCTGAGGGCTACATCATCCACGTGCAGGATCACAAGACTGCCAAGACATTTGGTGAAGCACAGCTGGTGCTTACAATAAAGGAGTTTAGCTGGGTCATGCGGTGGATGGGGATAAAAGAGGGCTTGTCGGGTCCTCAGAATGAATTCTTCCTTTTCACATCGGGGAAGCAGGCTTCCAAGAACCTGAACGCTCACTTGAAGAGGGCTTGGGCTGATGCTGGGCTAGAAACAGCCGTCACCTTCACCATCTTGCGCACTGCCCTGGCTGACAATATCAAGCATCACCAAGATCCAGAAAGCAGGTCGATTCTGGCTAGGTTTATGTGCCACGACGTAAGCACTGCAGACCGGTTCTACGCGAATACGCCTGGAATAAAGGAGGCATTGAAGATCCGCTCCATGTTCAGGGCGGCGGCAGCAGCTGCAGCAGCATCATCATCAGAAGGAGGTCTACCACCGTCAGCTACCTCCGAAGAGGATTCAGGGGCGGAGAGCAGCGATACCTCTTCTTCAGGACCGATTGGTACTCCTGATGAGGGGAAAGGGGCCGTGGACTCAACCTTTTTTCCCCGGTGCACTGTACAAGTTAGACGGCTAATATGGCCCCCAGGCCCCTGTTAATCATGTTGTTATTATGTTTATTTTGTATACTGTTTTTGTAAAAGTGGTGTGATAATTAAATAAAAAATAAAAAAAAAACATTAGTATAACCTTGAAGGTTCCCAGGGGCAAATACAGTGCCTGTCATTTTGCAGGATATAATTTAACATGTAACCTCTCCTGGAAATGGACATACTCTGTGCATTTCCAGGAGAGGTTCCATGTTAAATTATATCCTGCAATATCCTCCAAAGAAGGGGTGGTAGTGTCATGAATAAGGCCGAATATGTATGCCGATGTGCGGACGGTAAAGCACCGCAAAATCCACCCCTTTAGGGTAACCAGGGGCATGAAGTTCTGTAGGGTGTGAACATCTGGGTTTAGTCCGAGTGAGGAGTGCTCGAGCGTGGGAGGATGTGTAAGGCAGAGGAGGGGAACAAAAGGTGTGTGCAGGAGCAGGGAGAAAAGAGAAAATAAAAAGACTCAAAGTGTTCCACCTTCCAGCAGCAGCAGCAGCGGGCCCGCTCTGTCCGTGGTGCTGAACACCTGCCTGTCTATGTGGAGTACAAAAACAAACAAAGACAAACACCTTTAAGGTCACCAGGGGCGTGAGGTTCTGGTTTTGGCGGTGTGCATGGAGGGGTTTAGTCCGAGTGAGGAGTGCTCGAGCGTGGGAGGATGTGTAAGGCAGAGGAGGGGAACAAAAAAAAACGAATACAAATAAGTTAAAGTGTGAACCTCCAGCAGGGCAGGTGCTGCTGCTGCTGCTGCTGCTGCTGCTGCTGCTGCTGCTGCTGCTGTGAAGGAGGACGAATATTGATGCTTGTGTTCGGACGGTAAAGCACCGCAAAATCCACCCCCCCTTAAAGGTGACCAGGGGCATGAGATTCTGCAGGGTGTGAACATCTGGGTTTAGTCCGTGGGGGAGTGCTTAAGTCCGGGGGCCCGGGGTCTCACGGTGCACGAGGTTATGGAAGTGCAGCAGGGCAGGTGCTGCTGCTGCTGCTGCTGCTGCTGCTGCTGCTGCTGCTGCTGCTGCTGCTGTGAAGGAGGACGAATATTGATGCTTGTGTTCGGACGGTAAAGCACCGCAAAATCCACCCCCCCTTAAAGGTGACCAGGGGCATGAGATTCTGCAGGGTGTGAACATCTGGGTTTAGTCCGTGGGGGAGTGCTTAAGTCCGGGGGCCCGGGGTCTCACGGTGCACGAGGTTATGGAAGTGCCACTGTTGCCGGAGGTCCTTAGTCCGTCCTTGGGGGCTCTGTCAGGGGCTACAGAGAGGTGGTTTTCCCGGTCCCTCTCCTGGAGGTATGAAATAACCTGAGCTCCATGTGAGGGAGCCGTGCTGGAGCTGCTTAGTCCGTCCTTTGGTGGTCTTTGAGGGGCTAATGAGAGGTGTTTTCCCCGGTCTATTTGATGGAAGTCTGACACGAGCAGAGTGTGCATGCTTTGAAACTAATCCACCCACACTTAGCATGCTATTTTAGGGTATAAATCGTACCTTGTCACCATGCACTGTGCTCCCTGGGACGACGCGCCCTCCTGTGGGGACACATGAGAACTGCACTCAAATCACTTTGTGCTTTTTAAACAGTTTAACATATTTTTTTCCACATTTAAAAAACGCTTTCTGCCCTGGAAATCATTTCTAATCATTATTACCGTTATGGAGGGGCTGCAGGAACACTTTCCCCGCCTTGCAAACATTTATTCCTGGTTCAAATAATCAATTTGTTCCGCCTGCTTTGCGTCAGCACCTCTGCGGCTGTCGGATTAACACAGATGAATGCACTTTTAACACTCACGCAGCCAGAATTCCTGCTCTTTTCCTGGGTTACAAAGTGAGGTGACGCAGCCTGTCCTCTGAGTCTCCCCGCCTCTCATAGACTTATTTCTGTGTAAAAAAAGCCATGTGCTCCGCCCCCTGGATCTCTGCATGTGTGTGTGTGCCTGTGAGTCTGTGGCTACTGTCCACATGCCCGCATTAGGAGGCACTATTTTCGGATACATTTTCTCATTTTCACCACTTTTCATGTTTTTATTATGTATATTGTTATATTATTATTATTATTATTATTATTGTATATATGTATACTGTGTATACTGTTTTTGTAAAAATCATGTGATTATTAAATAAATAATAAAACATGAATATAACCTTGAAGTTTCCCAGGGGCAAATACAGTGCCAGGTGTCAGACTATTTAAACAATGTTTACCCAGGATTCCGACACCTTCCCTGGCTTGTAAAATGCGGTGATGCGCCCTGGAGGTATCAGACTATTTTAAACAACTTTTCCCCGCCTTTCAAACACTTGTTCCTGGCTTATAGCCTGTCATTTTGCAGGATATAATTTAACATGGAACCTCTCCCAGGGGCAAATACAGTGCCAGGTGTCAGACTATTTAAACAATGTTTACCCAGGATTCCGACACCTTCCCTGGCTTGTAAAATGCGGTGATGCGCCCTGGAGGTATCAGACTATTTTAAACAACTTTTCCCCGCCTTTCAAACACTTGTTCCTGGCTTATAGCCTGTCATTTTGCAGGATATAATTTAACATGGAACCTCTCCTGGAAATGGACATACTCTGCGCATTTCCAGGAGAGGTTCCATGTTAAATTATATCCTGCAAAATGACAGGCAACAACTCTCTTCCAGACGTTTAAAAACACTTTTCCGACTATTTTAAACAACTTTTCCCCGCCTTTCAAACACTTGTTCCTGGCTTATAGCCTGTCATTTTGCAGGATATAATTTAACATGGAACCTCTCCTGGAAATGGACATACTCTGCGCATTTCCAGGAGAGGTTCCATGTTAAATTATATCCTGCAAAATGACAGGCAACAACTCTCTTCCAGACGTTTAAAAACACTTTTCCGACTATTTTAAACAACTTTTCCCCGCCTTTCAAACACTTGTTCCTGGCTTATAGCCTGTCATTTTGCAGGATATAATTTAACATGGAACCTCTCCTGGAAATGGACATACTCTGCGCATTTCCAGGAGAGGTTCCATGTTAAATTATATCCTGCAAAATGACAGGCAACAACTCTCTTCCAGACGTTTAAAAACACTTTTCCGACTATTTTAAACAACTTTTCCCCGCCTTTCAAACACTTGTTCCTGGCTTATAGCCTGTCATTTTGCAGGATATAATTTAACATGGAACCTCTCCTGGAAATGGACATATTCTGTGCATTTCCAGGAGAGGTTACATGTTAAATGATATCCTGCAAAATGACAGGCTACAACTCTCTTCCAGACGTTTAAAAACACTTTCCCCGACCATTTAAACATTATTTATGGCTTGTAAAGTGCGGTGATGAGCCCTGACAGTATCAGACTATTTAAAGGGTTACCAGGAGCATGAGAATATCCTCCACAGAAGGGGTGGTGGTGCCGTGAATAAGGCCGAATATGGATACCGATGTGCCGACGGTAAAGCACCGCAAAATCCACCCCCTTTAGGTTAACCAGGGGCATGGAGTTCTGTAGGGTGTGAACATCTGGGTTTAGTCCGTGGGGGAGTGCTTAAGTCCGGGAGTCCGGGGACTCACGGTGTGCAAGGTTATGGAGGTGCCCATGTCAGGGACACATGCTGGAGGTCTGTGGTCCGTCCTTTGGGGGTCTTGGAGGGGCCACAGAGAGGAGATTTCCACGGTCTCTGTCCTGGATGAGTGAAATAAACAGAGTCTCCATGTCAGGGACACATGCTGGAGGTCTCTCTCCCGAGAGTGGACGTCCATTGCCTGTAAATTGGTCTAACATTAGGTCTGTCACTTTGGCTAACCGCACCACTGTCTGTCGTCTCCCGCAAGTGGACATCCATTGTCACTTTGGCTAACCGCACCACTGTCTGTCGTCTCCCGCAAGTGGACATCCATTGCCCCTAAATAGGGTCAGGGAGCAGGCGAGGCAGGCTGGTCAGGGACAGGCAGGGTCGAAACCGGGAGAGCAATCTGGAGGGTAATGTGAGAAAGACTGGCATGCTGCAAAGTACGATCTGGCACTGAGGTGAAAGTGAAGTGGGCCTAAATACTAATGGAGCTGGTGGGTGTAACAGAGTGAGAGAGAGAGACAGGGTGTGACTACCAGGTGACTAAGGAATGTTAATGCAGAAAATAGGTGAGTGAGAAAGCAGACTGTGACAACAAGAGTGGTGGAACAAAAGGCAGACTAACTTTTCCATCTCTAGATCCATGTCTCTGGCATGGCTTGATATTCAAGATTGAGAAATAGAAATTATGAGAAAAAAAAAAATTTGCTTCATTGTTCTTTATGTTTTTTTAGTCCAGGTCTAGTTTCATAAATAATGGCATGAGAATGAGCAGACAGCTTTCCACTATCATCCCGGTTCCCAAGAAAACAGGATCTCAGGATTAAACGACTATAGACCCGTCGCCCTGACCTCTGTGGTTATTAATTCCTTTGAGCGCCTTGTCCTGTCCCACCTAAAATCCATCACAGACCCCCTCCTGGACCCCCTGCAGTTCACCTACAGAGCCAACAGGTCTGTGGACGACGCTGTCAACATGGCCCTTCACTTCCTCCTCCAGCACCTGGACACAGCACGAACCTACGCCAGGATCCTGTTTGTGGACTTCAGCTCTGCCTTCAACACGATCATCCCGGCGCTGCTGCAGGACAAGCTCTCCCAGCTGCACGTGCCCTACTCCACCTGCAGGTGGATCACAGACTTCCTGTCTTCCTCCCTGATCAAAAAAGCCCAGCAGAGGATGTTGTTCCTGAGGCAGCTGAAGAAATTCAACCTGCCAAAGACAATGATGGTGAACTTCTACACCTCCATCATCAAGTCCATCCTCACCTCCTCCATCACCATCTGGTACGCCGCAGCCACAGCCAAGGATAAGAGCAGGCTGCAGCGTGTCATCCGCTCTGCAGAGAAGGTGATCGGCTGTAATCTGCCATCCCTCCACGACCTGCCCGCCTCCAGAACCCTGAGACGGGCAGGGAAGATAGTGGCCGACCCAAACTGTTCACCCCCCTCCCCTCTGGCAGGAGGCTGCGCTCCATCAGGACCAAAACCTCTCGCCACCTGAACAGTTTCTTCCCCTCCGCTACCGGCCTCTTAAACAAGGCCCGGCCCCCCCACTGACACTTTACCTCAGTCATAATGCAGACTCTATACGCATTACATTAATGCACACAATGTTCAAATATTGTTCAAATATTGCTTACTGCACATATTTCGTATTTTATATTCTATGATTCACTGCATTCTATTTCGCTGTAAATTACTGCTTTATTGTATTGCTATCTATCCATATTGTTTTAAAGTGTTCTTAATATAGTTCTCTATCTGTGTAGTTTTAAAAAAAAAAAAGTTTTATATTTTATGACATCAAGTCAAATTCCTCGTACGTGTGACCCTGCAATAAACCCGTTTCTGATTCTGATGTTTGTTGCTTACAGATTTCAGATAAAACATTCAAATCAATCTGTGTTTGCATATAGTTAGTAAGGCTGAAGCAGCTCAACAATCGATCAACTCCGAGACTAAACCTGACAATACATCTGTTCTCCTTGGAGATCCACAATACTGTCAAAATACTGCATGAAATGAGTAAAACACCTCAATCAGGTGACAAAACAAACCTTAAACCGGTGCCATGGGGAGTCGGACAGCGACACCCTGTGGCACACACAGTGAATAACACCCAATTGTGACAGCCCAAAACCCAAACATGAACTCTCATCTCCGGCCCCTAAGCGACAGGCTAAAGTAAAAGTTTATACAGTATGTTAATATGTTCACTTTTTGCTTTTTTTGTACTGTGTCTGTACCTATGTACCCCTGATGTGATGTCAAGGTTTTGTGTGTATATAACGTTTTATGTAAATATATATTTTCTTGAATAAAGGAGAACAAATATCTATATATCTACATGGAGAGTCAGTTGGCTAAAAAGTGTCTAAAATCAGGGAAACCAATAATCCAACATGTGAGAAATCATTGAATAAATCATTCAAATAAATAACATCTCTTTATTGGATATAGTTTATTCTGCATCGTGATTATTTTTTAAAACAGAATATTAATTTCTTGAAGATACATGACAAAAAACAACATCAAATCTTATAATAGTTAAGAAACTGGAACCAGCGAATATTCAGCATTGTTGCCAGAAGGATGTTTGAGTAACGTAAAACGGTTCTAGATAATTTAAGGAAATTTGCTTCAAGTTTATATCCTTAATAAGGATGAAAATAATACAATGAATTATTTTCTATTTAAATTATTTGAAGATATTCTCACATTACATACATTACATTTTTTGTGGTCGCAATGCAACGAAAACTGATATTTAATTTGTTTAAACGTTAAAGGTAATCATTTTTATTTAATATCTTAATTTATAATCTAATAATATCTAATCTATCAAATGTCACACAAAAGAGTAAAATGCCTGTTATATATCCCACAGCCAGAGGGAATTAAAACCGAAGAGATTCAGTTTATGACCACATAGCACAAAGAAAAGCATTACATCTTCATATTCTGGAAGCTGATTCACCAATTAGAGGAACATGTCTTAAAGTTTCATGCCTAAAGAAAAGGAGCAATAAGCACAATGTTTAACTCATTTGAAGATATTAATAACAGTGAGTAATTGCAAACACATTTTTAGGATAAAATATAAGTTTCAAATGAAGAATTAAGTTGTTGTATGAAAATGACTTTAAAGATGCATTAGAGGTCATCATGTTGATTGGTAATAAGATTTCCTGGAATTGCCCTTTATTAAATCTTATATTATTTTAAAATGTCTCATTATATTTTATCTGAAAAAAACATATAAAAAGTCACAAAATAGGAAAATAAATCCAGTTTTTCGCAGGTCAAGCAGATACATGAACAGTTAAAACCCCAAACATATTAACTTCAAAACCATATAGAACAAGAGAAAACATTACAGCCCTTATCTTATCTCACTACTGATAGATTATTCAGATCATTGTTGCAGCTGTATTCTGTAACACGAGGACTTTGAGGAAAGAAACACACTTTTCTCTGATAAAAGCCGACACAGCAATTCAGCTTTAGAGCTCATCCCTCTTCTCCTCCTCCTTCTTGAAGACTTGTCCATCCGGCTGCTTCCTCCAGGCCAGTTGGACGTTATCGTCCAATCCCTGGGCCCTCAGGTTCTTTTTCGCCTGAGACACAAAAACTCATGATTATTATCGTTCCAATAAAAACAGATGATGTATCTTTAGTTCACTCATCTGAAATGGTAGCTGTTCCCCTTATTTCTTCCAGTGTAAAGGCTTACCTCAGGTTATGGAATAGTATTTGTACATGTTCCTAATGTATTTGGTGGCATGTGGCTAAGTTTCTGCTATTTACTTCTGCACATATTTACACGTCTTCTTCCTAAATGCTTGGGTCCTGTTATTTGTGGCCAAAGTATTGAATGTATAATGGATATAGAATTTCATTCATGTTCCTCTTGGTCCATTTCATTCGTATTGAAATTCATTTACTACATTTTCTTTAGTTGAATTCATTATTCTTTAATAGTTATTTGTTTCCTTCCTCTTTCGTCTCTTGTTCTCATGTCATGTGAATTTCCTTTCTGGTGATGTTTTTGCATAAAAGTAGAAAACATGATTTACCTCCACCAACATCGCATCCAGAAAAGCTTGGTCGTTCAGATCCACACCGTTTGGTTTCTCCACCCTCACCTTGATCACTTGCATTGAAACAGGCACAACAGCTAGAAACACAAACAAACTTCATCAGTCACAACGTTTATGGTGTCTTATTTTTCAACAGACTCAATATCATCACTTGCTTTGACGCAGCTGTGAATTTTACTCACGTCCGTAGCAAATGAATGGTTTCTTCACTCCACAGTCCAAGTCCTCCCATTTTCCAGAGTTGTGGAAAGCTGCAGCCACACAAACCTTTGAAGCTCTGAGGTCAGGTTCATTTACTTTCCAGTACTTGAAGGAGGAGTTGCTTCCATCGGACCACTTCCAGGAGTCTCTGTAGAGGCCGATCCAATAATAATATTCCCCTCCAGGTAACATCTCAACAAGCTGCTGGTTCTCTGTCGGGTTTCTCACACTGGCCAGGTCTGTGTGGTGTTCTCTGCAGTAGCTCTGGGCCTGAGTCCATGTCATTGTGCTGTTGATGAGGACAAATGTTGCATTCGGTCCTGAAAATGGACCCCAGAGAAGCTGAGTAGAGGCTCCACGACATACAGCCTGACATCAATGCCACATCTCTGGTGGAATTGATGCCTTTATAATATAAAATATTACATTTAAATCCCACATATTTGTACTTTGTAATTTGTATTTCTGGGGTTTTTCAACACATGAATGTTGGCAAGAAACTTTAGTAGTATCAGTGGAAGAAGTATTCAGATATTTTAATAAAAGCAGGAGTACAACAATGTGAATATACTGTGTTACAGGTTAAAGCTTCATTCAAATGATATTGATTCTATATTGTTCTTATTCTGTTTAGCACAGATATATAAGATGTAAAACGTAACTACAATTATAAAACAAGTTTGCAAAGAATTGTATATTCATAATTTCCTTTTACGTTATCTTTTAAATTAAACCATGTGAGAATTTTAGTGAAAAGGGAAATGTCTTTAGTGGAACTGCTAACAAAAGAAAAAGAGTCACAAAGAAAAAAGGTTGTGAACCGCTAGTTAGATAAAGACCAATGCATTGTATTTCAGAAGCTTAAGATATGATTTTAAATGTTTAATGTTAATTTTAAGTTTATATTCTTACCTGTGACATCAAAGCAGACCGCATAGAGAGGGGTATTACAAGAATGATCATACCATGTTCCTGTTCCTGTTCCACCAGAATAAAAAAGTGTGCATTGTTCATTTTGCCCGTTGCTTGGTTGTCCAGTCCTCCATGGTCTGAACTCCGTCTCCCCCGGTCCGTAGAAGCTTGGGTCTGACATCGACCACCTCCAGGCGTCCCGGTCATCGTGCAGCCCTATCCAGGCTGACTGAAAGCAAGACATTGTTATAATTATTACATCCTGTTGAAGCTTTTAAAGCTGCTGCTTGAGAAAATGTGTATGTTTAATAAAGAGAAGGTTTGTTTTGCCTTCATGAGACCAGCCTTGGTACGTGGTGATCTAAAGGGAATCCCCTCAAGTCAACATTCATTTACAGCCTTGTTACTCTGAACCTCTTCCACTTTATTACAGGGTTTGATGCTATAGCTTTGGCTTCAAACATTTTCAACTCTGTTTTAATACTCAGGTTCCCATAGGACTTTAAAACAGGTTTAGCTTTCTGTAATAATCTCTCCTTTTGAAATTTGACTCTAAAAGAAATGTAATTCATTTGAATCAAAAGACAGAGAAAAGTGACCTCACTTGGTTGTATTGGCCTGCCATGTTGTTCAGGAGCTCCACAACCTCCATGCTGTCTACAGTGGCCAGGTCTGTGTGTTTCTCTCTGCAGTATCTCTGGGCTTCAGGCATGGTCTTTGCTTCATAAACAAAATGGTACTGACGTTCAGCATGTGAGGAGACAGCGCTCAGCCCTGCAGAGACACAGACACTTTGATTAGATTCAATATCAATTACTGAACCAAATTCTCCAAATTACATTAAAGTTAAACTGTAATAAATTAAATAACTTAAGTAATTGTCAGTGGGAAACCAAAATAGAAAGTTCTAAAAATGGCTAATGGGATAACATATTTTAAATAAAAATAATAATTACCTGAAAGAGCGATGATGATCAGAAGAGCTTTTTCCATCCTTGTCTCTTCCCTGTTCCTCTCTTTTGGAATGAGACTGGAGATGTGCAGCTGTTGACATTATAGATTAGGTAAAATGCAAAGTGGATATGGAACGGACAGCTTTTTTACATCAGGCTTATTTAGTTACATTTGCACATGTATTTACATGTGCAAATGTAACTTTTACAGCTTACAAGCTAATACATTTAAAAGATCACAAAACCGGTGTAATAATTATTACACTCACTTCCAGCTTCATACTTTGGGTATTCCAGTAAAACATTTGGACATGCTTTAATGTTACATAACATTTATTTTTCTTTGTGTCTGGATACCTGTTTCAAACGCTTTGTTTTAGCTGCTCAAAAGGATTTTACTTTCACGGCAAAGGCTTAAGTCCATATTCACCCTCTGATGGTGCTTACTGCAAACCAACATGAACTGAGACACATTCAGAATGTTTAGAGCTGCTTTATATTTAAAAACCTCAAAACTTCAAGAATCAATTTATAGTCTAAAAGGCATTACCTATATTTAAAAAAGAAAAGCGTCTTGTCATCCAGGATCTTGCATATATTCCGGCCAAACATCTCTCACCACTCATCTTATACATTTCCCCCAACAAGAGGACATGCCCTCCATTACAAAGTGCACCATGATGGATGTGGCTGAGGTTGAATTGTTCTCAGGAAGGTTCATGTATAAAGAGAACTGAGCAGTGTCAGAAGCAGGACTCTGTTCATTCCTATATTCCACAATGTGTTTTGACAGAAATAGACTGAACTGACTCGACTTCCAGCATCAGCCTCCATGGCGTTAGAACAGGACTTATTATCGGAACTGAAACACTCAGGTAATCTGAACAACACAGTAACTGAACTCTTCAGACAGAAAGAAAGGAGGATGGTTTTTGGGTACAAATAATCAAACGTATTGGTGAGTACTGGCTATAATGACTTTTATTTAACATTGTTGATCTTTTCTCGTCATTTTATGAAGTAAATATTGTTGCTTCTGCTAGAGATGATGTGCGGCGCAGCAGTGAAAGGAGGCTTGTTGAATTGTGTTGTTCGGTGTTCTTGCTTTAGTAATGGCATTCATTCTCTACATTAGAAACCTGTCTGTGACGCAGCGCCCTGTTATACTGCGTTAATGTATCATATTAATGGTTTCTATAGCCGTGACGTCATAATAATGCTATTAGGAGGTGGATTCATTCAGGTAGACGCTACTGAAGGCCTAGGTGTGAAATGCACGGCCTGTTACTGTTTTCAACATAACTCATTTGAAGACATTGTGAGACAAAAAAACAATAATTAGGATGCAAATAAAGAAACATATTTTTGTATGAAATTTCATTAAAGGTCATTTTTTTTATTGGTAATTTAATCTTAATCAAAATTCAACTAAAGCCAAACATTTTATTATTATCTCCCACCGGCCAAGCAAACACATTCAATATTAAAAACCCTAAACATATTACATTCATAACCATATATAACAAGGAAAAGCATCACATTCTCTATCTTCTATCAAAATGATCGTAACTAATTGATTATTCAGATCATTGTTGCAGCTGAATTCTGTAACACGAGGACTTTGAGGAAAGAAATAAACTTTTCTCTGATAAAAATCACACAGTAATTCAGCTTTAGAGCTCATCCGTCTTCTCCTCCTCCTCCTCCTGGAAGACTTGTCCATCCGGCTGCTTCCTCCAGGCCAGTTGGACGTTGTCGTCCAATCCCTGGGCCCTTAGGTTCTTTTTCGCCTGAGACACAAAAACTCATTATCATTATGGTTCCAATAAAAACAGATGATGTATCTTTAGTTCACTCATCTGAAATGGTAGCTGTTCCCCTTATTTCTTCCAGTGTAAAGGCTTACCTCAGGTTATGGAATAGTATTTGTACATGTTCCTAATGCATTTGGTGGCATGTGGCTAAGTTTCTGCTATTTACTTCTGCACATATTTACACGTCTTCTTCCTAAATGCTTGGGTCCTGTTATTTGTGGCCAAAGTATTGAATGTATAATGAATATAGAATTTCATTCATGTTCCTCTTGGTCCATTTCATTCGTATTGAAATTAATTTACTATATTTTCTTTTGTTGAATTCATTATTCTTTAATAGATATTTATTTGTTTCCTTCCTCTTTCGTCTCTTGTTCTCATGTCATGTGAATTTCCTTTCTGGAGATGTTTTTGCATAAAAGTAGAAAACATGATTTACCTCCACCAACATCGCATCCAGAAAAGCTTGGTCGTTCAGATCCACACCGTTTGGTTTCTCCACCCTCACCTTGATCACTTGCATTGAAACAGGCACAACATCTAGAAACTAGGGGTGCACCGAATGGGAAATTCTTCGCCGATACCGAAAATAGGAAACAGTTGGCCGAATGCCGAAAGGCCGAAAATTATTAATATATATATATATTGTATACATTTTTTACCAATGTTGTTCAGCTAGCTGATTATGGAAAAAGACATGATTATGGCAAAACTTAACTTAAATAATAATCACTATTATGGGTCCATAAAACATTTATTCAGCACTTTTGAATGCATACAGTACATTAATTCCAAGTCAAGTGCATTTTCTTTTCTCTGTAGGATAACTACAACAAAGTGCATTCAGAACAAAGCCAAGGTGCTTTAAAACTGTATAAACATCTAGGCCAGTAGGCCTACAACAAAATAGTGTAAATAAAGACTGTAACAGCCAGGCCTTCAACAACAACAAATGCACCTATAAGTTTGGTAACGTGTTGTTGTGATGACGTAATCAAAACGCGGCGACAAGCACGGCGCGCGACCATGCTCGCGGCTGGCTCACAGCCAACATGTCTGCCGCTTGGAGATATTTAAAAATATCAGAGAGAGAGGCGCGGATTACGATTTGTAAAACGTGTTCAGCTGACATTTCTCGAGGGGGTGTAACTGCAAAGACTTTCACCACTTCAGGATTACTCCACCACTTGAAATCAAAACACCCGGACAAATATGCGGAGTATGATCAACGTAACCCTGTGCTCTGACATTCGGTGATATTTTTTCGGTGCTAAAACCATTTCGGCCGAAAGCCGAAATGGCCTTTTTAACCATTTTCGGCCGATAATTTTCGGTGGCCGAATATTCGGTGCATCCCTACTAAAGAAACAAACAAACTTCATCAGTCACAACGTTTATGGTGTCTTCTTTTTCAACAGACTCAATATCTTCACTTGCTTTACTCGCTGTAGCAAATGAATGGTTTCTTCACTCCACAGTCCAAGTCCTCCCATTTTCCAGAGTTGTGGAAAGCTGCAGCCACACACACCTTTAAAGCTCTGAGGTTAGGTTTATTTGCTGCCCAGTACTTGAAGGAGGAGTTACTTCCATCGGACCACTTCCAGGAGTCTCTGTAAAGGCCGATCCAATACAAACCCCCTCCAGGTAACAGGTGAAATAACTGCTGGTTCTCCGCTGGGTTTCTCACACTGGCCAGGTCTGTGTGGTGTCCTCTGCAGTAGCTCTGGGCCTCAGTCCATGTCATGTACCTGTCAATGCGGACAAATGTGTCACGATCACAGGTACAGATCAGAACCCAATAGCACGACTCAGATACAACCAGTGTATAGCAATGTTCAGTTTATTCAGGTCAGGGACAGGCAGGGTCAAAATCAGGAAATCCATCAGACAGGCAACCAGAACCAGACAGGGAGCAGGCAGGAACTCGAGATCCGTAAACAGGCAGGCAGGGATCAAAAACCGGGCAGCACAAAAATCTAGGCTAGAGAACAACACTCACTGGAGAGCTTGGCGGAAACGACAAGACAATCTGGCAAAGGACAAGTGATAGTGAGGTGGTATAAATACTGTGGAGTGATGAGGGAATGAGTAACAGGTGAGGGGAAGGGCTGGGGAGACCAGGTGAGGGAAGTGAGCTGATTACAAGGGCCACCAAACAAACAATAATAGAAGTGTCTAACTTGTGACAGAACCCCCTCCCCCCTCTATGGACGGCTCCTGACATCCCACGTGGTTGATCGGGATGAGCCTGGTGAAAGTCAGTAATGAGAGATGGGTCAAAGATACTGCAAGCGGGCACCCATGAACGCTCTTCAGGACCATAACCCTCCCAGTGTACCCAGGGTAGGATGAATCTTCATAGAAGGGGGCAGACGCAGGCGGACAGCTGCAGGATTGATGACTCATATGGGAAATGGGCCTACAAAACGGGGGGACAACTTCTTTGACTCAACTCTGAGAGGGAGATCCCGTGTGGAGAGCCAGACACGTTGCCCTGGGGAGTACTGTGGAGCTGGCTTGCGACGGCGATTGGCGGTCCGTTGATAACGGTCGGAAGAGCACAGGAGCGCGGAGCGGGCCTTTAACCACATGCGTCGACATCGGCTTACAAACGTCTGTGCAGATGGGACGCTGGCCTCACGTTCCTGTGCAGGGAAAAGGGGTGGCTGGTATCCGCAGGAGTATGGAATGGAGAAAGACCAGTATCAGAACTAGGAAGGGTGTTGTGGGCAGACTCAACCCATAGAATCTGCCTCGACCTGGAGGAGGGAGTGGAGGAGGCTAGACAGCGTAAGGCAGTCTCCATCTCCTGGTTCATTCGCTCTGTTTGACCATTGGACTGGGGATGCAATCCGAACGAGAGACTGAGAATGGCTCCCAGCAGCCTGCAAAACTCGGGCCAAAAACGAGAAGTAAATTGTGGTCCCCGATCAGACACAACGTCACTGGGGAGACCATGCAGCCTGAACACATGTTGTAGCATGATTTCAGACGTTTCCTTGGCAGTAGGTAATTTGGTTAATGGAATAAGCAGGGAAGACTTGGAAAACTGGTCTATGACTGTGAGTATGACTGTGTTACCGTCTGAGGGTGGTAGTCCAGTGACAAAATCCAAGGAGATGTGGGACCAGGGACGATGAGGGATAGGCAAGGGATGAAGAAGACCGGAGGGAGCTTGGCGTGAGGTCTTATTTTGGGAGCAGACTAGGCAAGCAGCAATGAATTCCTTGGTATCCTTCTCCATGGAAGATCACCAAAATCCCTGTCGAATCAGGGCTAGGGACCGTCTCACTCCTGAGTGACAAGCCAGGCGAGAAGTATGACCCCACTGGAGAACCTGGGTACGGAGAGTGGCAGGAACAAACAGACAGTTAACAGGACAGGCACTTGGGGCTGGGTGTTCAGCATGAGAGCGCTTGACCTTATCCTCCACCTCCCAGGTCACCAGACCAATGACACATGTAGAAGCGATGATATTCTCAGTAAGAGATGGAGAGCTCTCAGGGCGTCAGGTTTGATGTCCTTAGAACCAGGTCGAGACAGGCCGTCAGGTTTGATGTTCTTAGAACCAGGTCTGTATGAAAGAGAAAAATTAAAGCGCGTGAAAAACAGAGCCCACCTGGCTTGACGAGAGTTCAGCCGCTTAGCTGAACGGATGTACTCCAAATGTTTGTGGTCAGTCCAGACCACACAAGGCTGCTCTGCTCCCTCCAACCAGTGTCTCCATTCTTCCAGGGCAAGTTTCACTGCCAACAGTCCTCGATTTCCAATGTCATAATTTCTTTCTGCTGGGGACAGCTTCCGAGAGAAGAAGGCACACGGGTGCATCTTCTGATCCTCGGCCGACCGTTGAGAAAGAACTGCCCCAACTCCAGTGTCCGACGCATCTACCTCTACAGTAAACTGCTGAGTAGAATCTGGAAAATTCAAAATAGGAGCAGAGGTGAAGCGTGACTTTAACTTACCAAAAGCCCCTTCGGTCACAGAGGACCACCGGAAGGGAATGTTCTGAGAGGTGAGAGCTGTGAGAGGGGCTGCCACCAAACTGTAGTTTTGAATGAACCTCCGGTAGAAGTTGGCAAAACCCAGAAAGCGTTGGAGCTCCTTGCGTGTTGAAGGGCGTGGCCAGTCAGTCACCGCCTTGGTCTTGTCAGGATCCATCTTGATGTTTCCGGTGGAGACCACAAATCCCAGGAAAGGGACTTATGTGGTGTGGAACACACACTTCTCGGCCTTGACAAAGGGGTGGTTCTCCAAGAGCCTCTGGAGGACTAGGCGAACATGGACCACATGCTCCTGTTTTGACCTGGAAAAAATCAAAATGTCATCCAGGTATACAAAAACACAGATATTGAGTAGATCCCACAGAACATCATTCACCAACCCCTGGAAGACTGCAGGTGCATTGGTGAGTCCAAAAGACATGACTAAATACTCATAATGTCCACTAGGAGTGTTAAATCCTGAGAAAAAAGAGAGAACAAAGATGTAAGCAAATTGTGTTTTATACAATTGTATGTTATTATGACATCATAACTGCAATAGATATATGTTGTTTTAAAATTATGCCTATTGTCTATAAATGAAGACTATTGTTATAGATAGATAGATAGATAGATAGATAGATAGATAGATAGATGGGGTTATTAAGCCTACATTCTTCTGTGTGACTGTACCTGCAGTTCCTCCCTGACTTCCATCACTTTCTCTCTCTCTCTTTCTCTCTGCCTGTCCTGTCTCTTCCTTAGCAAAGCTGAGCTTCGACTGACGTAGTCTTTTCATTATATATAGTGTAAAAAGAAAACAATACAATATTATATCTTCAATGTTTTACTCAAATTGAAATGAAAGAAAAGCATTACAACGTTTGTTAAAAGGTAATCCTTCTGACATTGGATGGATGTAATTAACTTTAGCTCTCTAGCTAGTTTATTCACGCAATTTAAACCAAAGTTTAGCCTATAGTTGCAATATAAGTTAGTGTGCATGTTGTCGGACGTCCACTGACTGCTGGTCCTATGATGTCCTGTGAGGTACAGAAACGCAAGCAGGCCGCTGGACTCACATCTCTAGATACCTCATCACTCCTCCGCTGCAACGATACAAGCCCGAGCTGCGGTGGTTTGTTGATACAGCGCTGCGTTATACATGTTGTCTTCTTCTGTTTGCTTTAATCGAGGCCCCGTAGTTATGCAACGCCCCCATGGTCAGTAAATGGAAGTACTACAAAGAACCCCGTTTAGTGCAGTTATTTCACACATTTTGTTACAAAACAGCTCGGAAAATATTACCGAGGTCCGGACCTCGGTGACCTCAATGGTAGATACGGCCATGTCGGCGGCTATGGTACGAAACTCGATGGAGTAATCGGACACAGATCTCCCTCCTTGCGCTAGGTTAAATAGTCCCCGAGCGACCTCTCTTCCGGGTGTAGAGTGATCAAAGACTTTACGCAGTTCATCGGAGAATAGGCTTACAGACGAGCAGGCAGAGGATTGTCTCTCCCATTCGGCGGTACCCCAGTCTTTAGCTTTGCCCGTGAGAAGAGAGACAATATACGCCACCCGGGATCTTTCTGTTGGGAAGGCGGAAGGCTGAAGCTCGAAGGCGAGGGAACATTGGACCAGGAATGGTCTGCACGAACCTGGGGCTGCAGAGCAGCGTTCCGGAGGAGGCAGATGTGAATCCGATGCCGGAGGATTCTGGATTCGAACAGCGGAAGCTGGAGTTAGTTCCGGACTTTGGACCGTAGCAGGAAGGTTCTGAAGATGATCACGGAGATTCACAAAGGTCCGTTCGTGACGAGCGGCCATCTCCTGCATAGCTTCAGCCATGAAGGTAAGCTGCTGCTCGTGGCGTTGTAACATGATATCTTGCGTCTGCAGTTCTGTCGCTTTGTCGGCTGGGTTCATGTTGGCCAGATTGTACTGTCATGATCACAGGTACAGATCAGAACCCAATAACACGACTCAGATACAACCAGTGTATAGCAATGTTCAGTTTATTCAGGTCAGGGACAGGCAGGGTCAGAACCAGGAAATCCGTCAGACAGGCAACCAGAACTCGCGATCCGTAAACAGGCAGGCAGGGATCAAAAACCGGGCAGGACAAAAATCTAGGCTAGAGAACAACACTCACTGGAGAGCTTGGTGGAAACGACAAGACAATCTAGCAAAGGACAAGTGATAGTGAGGTGGTATAAATACTGTGGCGTGATGAGGGAATGAGTAACAGGTGAGGGGAAGGGCTGGGGAGACTAGGTGAGGGAAGTGAGCTGATTACAAGGGCCTGGAGGAAGGCGGGATCTGAAATGACAGGAGAGTTTAGATGAGCCACCAAACAAACAATAATAGAAGTGTCTAACAAAATGTTGCATTCGGCCATGAAAATGGACCCCAGAGAAGCTGAGTAGAGGCACCACAACATACAGCCTGACATCAATGCCACATCTCTGGAGGTATTGATGCCTTTATAATATAAAACATTACATTTAAATCCCACAAATGTGTACTTTGTCATTTGTAGTTCTGGTGTTTTTCAACACATGAATGTTGGCAAGAAACTTTAGTAGTATCAGTGGTGGAAGAAGTATTCAGATACTTGAGTATAAGCACGAGTACAACAATGTGAGTATATTCTGTTACAGGTTAAAGCTTCATTCAAATGATATTGATTCTATATTGTTCTTATTCTGTTTAGCACAGATCTATAAGATATAAAACGTACCTACAATTCTGAAACAAGTTTGCAAAACATTGTGTACACATAATTTCCTTTTACGTTATCTTTTAAATGAAACCATGTGAGAACTTTAGTGAAAATCATAGACATCTGAATCATGACAGGAGTCACAAGAAAAAAGGTTAGTTAGATAAAGATCAATGCATTGTATTTCAGAAGCCTTAAATGTGTTTAATATTAATTTAAAGTTTATATTCTTACCTGTCCCGGTCATCGTGCAGCCCTATCCAGGCTGACTGAAAGCAAGACATTGTTATAATTGTTTTTCTCTCTGCAGTATCTCTGGGCTTCAGGCATGGTCTTTGCTTCATAAACAAAATGGTACTGACGTTCAGCATGTGAGGAGACAGCGCTCAGCCCTGCAGAGACACAGACACTTTGATTAGATTCAATATCAATTACTGAACCGACTTCTCCAAATTACATTAAAGTTAAACTGTAAGTTAAACAACTTAAATAATTGTCAGAGGGAAACCACAATACAAAGTACTAACATTTGCTAATAGATAAGATGCAGTATTTTAAATAAAAATATATAAAACTCTTGCCTGAAAGAGCGATGATGATCAGACAAACTTATTCCATCCTTGTCTCTTCCCTGCTCTTCTCTTTTGGACTGAGACTGTAGATGTGCAGCTTTTTACATTATACATTAGGTTAAACATTAACTAACATTATGCATTGGTTAGCTGCACTCTTTGACCTAATGCAAAGTGGATATCGGTTTATTATATCAGGCTTATTTACTTACATTTGCACATGCATTTACAAGAAAAGACCAATAGAGAAATATGGGCTATGGGTGATACACAGTAGGGCTGCAACTAACGATTATTTTGGTAGTCGACTAATCGGTCGATTATTTTTTCGATTAGTCGACTAATCTAACGATTATTTCTGTCACACCCTCCATCTCTGCTTCCTGTGGGCACGGCTCCTTTTCCGGGCTCCAGTGCATGTTCTACCTCAAGTCTGCACACCTGTGAATGTCACCCTGTTGTCCAGTCCCAGGATCAATTCAATCGCATTTTATTCTTGTCATTTCGCAGACCCTTGTTAATTATTATTTTAAGTTTGGAATTAATTACAGCGTCCATAAAGCTCTAGTGTGCTCTACTACGCTGTAAGCTTGGCGCTGTTTAGCAGCTCGTTGGTGGACACGCAGCCTCAACATAACTGAAATAGCGTTTGCTTAGCAAGCATTAACCATGAGACGTTCTGTTTTCCAACATGTAAGCTAACGTAAACATGACTATGGCTAACTTGCTCAAACTTACCCATGATCCAAAGTAGCAGTCCTCACGGTTCCAGGGTGCTTGCGTTTTAAATGCTCGTGCATCACTGTAGTGCTGCCGTGGAATGCCAATTCCCCTTTACAAATTCTGCATTTCACTGACTTCTTTGGCTTGTCGTCTGTGAAATACTCCCACACTTTCGAAACTCTCGGTCTCGCTTTTTTGAGCTCTTCATCACCCTCATTCTCTCTCCTTTCCGCCATCGTTCGTATTCTTTCTTCTT
Organism: Notothenia rossii; assembly: GCF_949606895.1. NCBI lineage: Eukaryota > Metazoa > Chordata > Actinopteri > Perciformes > Nototheniidae > Notothenia > Notothenia rossii. Next base: position 7,049,613 of record NC_136902.1, read on the forward strand.
TGTTGTTAGTACAGAATGCAGTCATGGCAGACAATGGAGAGTATACTGCCCCCAGCACTTCCTGTAGTGCATTGCAGTTACAAATGAACATTTGCGCAGTTTTGAATTAACGTTACCGGCTCTCTGATTGTTTTTATACGACGCGTCGACACTAAAATTCCGCGTCGACGAATTTTTATGATCGACGTCGTCGATTATGTCGACTAATCGTTGCAGCCCTAATACACAGCAGGAAAACCAAATGACAACTGTATTTCAATGCAGCCACCACGAAAATGTCCTTCAACGGCCGGCGCACTTCCTTGGGTCTTGGGTCGGGAAGGTTCCTAACGGAGTGAAATGACTCAAAGGTTCCTCAGTGTCAGGCGTGATAAGAGCTAATCAGATTCTCTAGATCAGGGGTCGGCAACCCCTGGCACACGTGCCACCATTGGCAGGCGGCACCGTAACCAGTGGCACACTAGGAATAAGTGGAATAAGTGTGCAAAATATTAAAATTGTATTTTCGGATCCTGAACGAGACCGCCGCCAGAGCGCGTCTCCCCGTTAACTGCAGAAGGAAGCCATGCATGCAACGCAGCCCCGCTCTCTTTAACGGCCCGTCCACACGGCGGCGTGCGTTGAAGCTTCAACGCTTCTGCCCTTTCACTTTGAATGGGGTGATGTCACGTTTCGCCGAAGTGTATTGTGGGAGTGAAGCGTAGATTTGCTCGCGTTGCTGTCGACGAAAGTTGAGCAATGTTCAACTTTTGAAGCTTCGGCGGAAGCGTCAGCCAATCGAATCGTATGCCAGTACAAGCTCTAGCCATTCAAACCGTGTGCCCGGGGCGGGAGATTCATGTGATTGGTTGTTGGTCGAGTTTCAGCCCCCCCCCCCGCCGGCAAGCGATAACACACGCCGCCGTGTGGACAGGCCGTAACTCCAGCAGGCCGTAACTCCAGGCCGTAACTCCAGGCGACTTTCTGCCGCTTTCCTCTGTGGTGCAGTGCTGATCGTTTCACCACGGAGGAAAGCACTTCAGTAATTGCAGTACCCATAAGGAGCTGTACAAATGCCGCAGTTTTTGCGTGGCTGTGTATTTAGTTGAAAGCCCAGTGGCGATCTGCTCATCTCTCATCTTAATAATATGCTACACAGGGGCGGACTGGCCATCTGTGTGTGATGGAGAATCACAGAACGGACGGTCATCCTTATTATTATGCCGTTCAAACCAATTATTTAAATTGATTTAAACGGCATAATGTAGCCTAAGTTGCGCTGACAGGTGAAAGAGGTACCCACACTGCTTCCCCGCAGCGAGGCTCCCCCCACCCTCCCGTTGACAGTTCACGAGCGCCAAGCTCCCCCCGTTGCCAATTCACGATCGTCGGCACAATGATCACAATCAAAAAGGTTGCCGACCCCTGCTCTAGATGATAGGAAAAGAGCTTCAGTGCTTCCTTTAGTTTAGGATACACTCGACCACCCTTTTCGAAATGAAAGGAGAAAATGTTGTATATTTTTTTATGTAATAATGTTGTTCACTGTTGTTCATGTTTATAAATCATCACCGCAAAGTATCTACATGCGCTTATAGTAATCTACTGCTTCCTCATGGCAGACACACATCAATAACATCCGCTGGCCAATCATTAACAGCCTAATGTAAGTGCAGTCAGATTCTCTTTGCACCGCAGTTGTGTTTTCCTGAGTCCTGATTTGTTCTCCTTTGCATCTTCTCTTAACCCTATGATGTTTAACTCAGAAGTTAAGGAATAGCGGTTTGGAAAAGACGATAGGATAATTTTTTGAAATTCAACCGCAACCTGTGTGGTCATCAATGCAACTTGTTAGAAAAATATCACTCGTCACTGGCTTGAGCTTCAATATCAGGATCCATATATTTATTATCCTCTCAATAATGGGAGTAGTCATTACATGCAGAGCATCAACTAGTTCATTCAGTATTTTCCCAAAACAACTCCAAGAGCCACATTACACTGAAGCACGAATGGCAAAATAAGGAAACGGAGGTAAAGGAAAGGATCACATATACATATTCAAAGTTCTGTGGCTTCCATTGACCTCCTGCTGACTCTTCCAATGAATTCATCAGTCCATCTTTGGTCTGTTCCCCTTTTCGTCATTTGCATATAGCTGATACTGCATGTTTGTTTTTAAAGTTTATGTGGGTGTCATTGAAAAAGCAGTGTGTTTGTTTTACATGTTCAAATGTTTGCATGTAGTTTGTTAGGAAATACTGTTGCCCATGTCTTGTCCAGGGCTCCATTGGATGATTCATTCTCAATGGGACTTGGTTGAATAATTGTATAAAAACAAGAAATTAAAAAAATATTGCGTGAGGCGATTGAAAAATAACTCAACTTAACTTATGTCAAACAATCAGTATCAGAATCAAAATCAGAATAACTTTATTCGTCGCACAGAGGGGACATTTGCATTTGTTACAGCAAGAAAAGAGCCAAAGACAGCTTAATGTTAACCAACAAGCATGCATACAAAATATTAAAGATACACAATTTACAAAATACACATCCTGTAACAGTTTCAACAGCTATGTACGGCATATGTATATATTGCACATAATTGGTATTGCACAACAAGGGGTGTTATAGTCTTTGTTGTTATATGTGTGGGGTCTACCAGGGACCATGATGGTTATACAGTCTGACCTCTTCATTAATAGATGAGAATAAGAATAATGCAAGATTTCTTTTCAGCACTGTAGCCAGGCTGACAGAGAGCCACAGCTCGACTGAGCCTTCTATTCCCATAGCACTCAGTAGTAATGATTTTATGTGCTTTTTTAACGATAAAATTGTTACTCTTAGAAACAAAATCAATGACCTCTTGCCTTTAACCAGTATAGTGTTATCAACAGCTCCCGGAAACGTAAGTTCTAATATTACACTAGATAGTAAACTAGAATGCTTTTTAGCCATAAACCTTGAACAATTAAATTCAATGATTCTCTCTTCTAAACCATCAACGTGTATCTTAGACCCGATTCCAACTAAGCTGTTAAAATAAGTTTTTCCATTAATTAGCACTTCTTTATTAAATATTATGAATATGTCTTTATTATCAGGCTATGTTCCACAATCATTCAAAGTAGCAGTGATAAAACCGCTTCTTAAAAAGCACAACCTCGATCCAGAGGTTTTAGCCAACTATAGACCTATTTCTAATCTTCCGTTCCTCTCAAAGATTCTTGAGAAAGCAGTCGCAAAACAGCTGTGTGATTACTTAAAAAACTATGATTTATTTGAAGATTTTCAGTCTGGCTTTAGAACACAACATAGCACAGAGACAGCTCTGGTTAAAGTCACAAATGACATTCTAATAGCCTCTGACAAGGGACTTGTCTCTATTCTTGACTTGCTCGATCTTAGTGCTGCATTTGATACTATCGACCATGATATCCTATTGCAAAGACTAGAGCACTTAGTTGGCATACAGGGAACTGCATTAGGCTGATTTAGGTCCTATCTATCTGAACGCTCTCAGTTTGTACGTGTCAACGATGAATCTTCCATGCAAACCAAAGTTAGCCATGGAGTGCCACAGGGCTCAGTGCTTGGACCTATTTTGTTCACCCAATATATGCTTCCGTTAGGCAATATTATAAGGAATCATTCTGTAAACTTTCATTGTTATGCGGATGATACTCAACTATATTTATCAATCAAGCCTGATGAAATTAATCATCTAAATAAAATTCAAGACTGCCTCAAGGACTTAAAAACGTGGATGACCTTACATTTTTTGATGTTAAACACGACCAAAACTGAAGTTATTGTACTTGGCCCGAAGAATCTACGAGACAAATTATCTAAAGATATATTAACTATGGATTGCATTAATTCGGCCTCCAGTGAGACTGTAAGGAATCTTGGTGTTATATTTGATCAGGATTTATCCTTTAACGCCCACATAAAATCAATTTCAAGGACCGCCTACTTCCATCTACGTAACATTGCAAAAATCAGGCATATCTTGCCTCAAAACGATGCAGAGAAACTAATCCATGCATTTGTTACTTCAAGGCTGGATTATTGTAACTCCTTATTATCAGGGTGTACCAAGAAGTCAGTCAAGTCGCTTCAGCTGATTCAAAATGCTGCAGCTCGTGTACTAACCAGAGTTAGGAAAAGGGACCACATTACTCCTGTTCTGGCTGCCTTACACTGGCTCCCTATAGAACACAGGATAGAATTTAAAATTCTTCTTCTCGCCTACAAAGCCCTTAATGGGCAGGCGCCATCTTACCTTAAAGAACTCATTATACCCTATTGTCCTACTAGGGCATTGCGTTCCAAGAATGCAGGGTTGTTGGTTGTTCCTAGAGTCTCTAAAAGTACAATGGGAGCCAGAGCCTTTTCTTATCAAGCTCCACTTTTGTGGAATCAGCTTCCAGTTTGTGTTCGGACGGCAGACACCCTATCCGTTTTTAAGACTGCGCTTAAGACCTTCCTTTTTGATAAAGCTTATAGTTAGGGCTGATTAGATTCAGCCCCTAGTTTTGCTGATATAGGCTTAGTTTGTCGGGGGACATCTTACTTCTTCCTTCTCTCTGTCTATACCTGTGTACTCTCATGTTTCGATTAACCCAGCTTCCCCAAATTTCTTTATTTTTGGTGTCTATATACGCCGGGATCCGGAGTCATGGATGATCCTGCGGTCCTGTGTCATGGATTGCGAGTCCTGGATCTTGAGTCGTGGCTGTGGTCCTTGATCATAAGTCCTGGATGGATATACTCATGGATTCATCTTCCTATTATACACACATGCATTTCCAAACATTTGGACTACCTATGTTGCAAATGTATTATCTTTTCAATTTACACACGGCATCTATTGCACGTCTGTCCGTCCTGGGAGAGGGATCCCTCCTCTGTTGCTCTCCCTGAGGTTTCTCCCATTTTTCCCTTTAAACTGGGTTTTCTCTGGAAGTTTTTCCTTGTACGATGTGAGGGTCTAAGGACAGAGGGTGTCGTATTGTCATACTGATATTCTGTACAAACTGTGAAGTCCACTGAGACAAATGTAACATTTGTGATATTGGGCTATATAAATAAACATTGATTGATTGATTGATTGACCGCTGCAGGAAGGAAGGAGCTGTGAATATCTCTCATGCCCCTTTCACACCAACGCGTTGTCAGCTCCGGCTCGGAGCTGGAGCATGAAAAGTACCGGTTTTTCCTGTTCACACCGCAGAGGCGCCGCCTCTTAGTTCCGGAATCCGGTTCACTTCCAGCTCCAAAAAATTGTTGGTCTAGAGGCAAGAGCTTCGAAGCTAAGAGGCGGCGTCGCTTACGTCGAGGCGTGCAGGAAACTAAACCCACCTCCCCTGAACATGGGTCGACTGAAGAGTCTCGTCATGCCTGACTTCAAGCAGTAGTGCTTATAAACACACTTTATAAAGTCAGGCAACACTAACCAGGCTTTGTGTAATTCTGTTTATTTGTACCTTACTTTCACCATCCGTTCACTGTTATTGATCATTGTGGAGAGCAGGCAGACGTTCTGTCGACGAAAGTTGAGCAATGTTCAACTTTTGAAGCTTCGGCGGAAGCGTCAGCCAATCGAATCGTATGCCAGTACAAGCTCTAGCCATTCAAACCGTGTGCTTGTGTGTCCGGGGCAGAAGATTCATGTGATTGGTTGTTGGTCGAGTTTCAGCCCCCCCCGCCGGCAAGCGATAACGCACGCCGCCGTGTGGACAGGCCGTAACTCCAGGCCGTAACTCCAGGCCGTAACTCCAGGCGACTTTCTGCCGCTTTCCTCCGTGGTGCAGTGCTGATCGTTTCACCACGGAGGAAAGCACTTCACTAATTGCAGTACCCATAAGGAGCTGTACAAATGCCGCAGTTTTTGCGTGGCTGTGTCTTTAGTTGAAAGCCCAGTGGCGATCTGCTCATCTCTCATCTTAATAATATGCTCCACAGGGGCGGACTGGCCATCTGTGTGTGATGGAGAATCACAGAACGGACGTTCATCCTTATTATTATGCCGTTCAAACCAATTATTTAAATTGATTTAAACGGCATAATGTAGCCTAAGTTGCGCTGACAGGTGAAAGAGGTACCCACACTGCTTCCCTGCAGCGAGGCTCCCCCCACCCTCCCGTTGACAGTTCACGAGCGCCAAGCTCCCCCCGTTGCCAATTCACGATCGTCGGCACAATGATCACAATCAAAAAGGTTGCCGACCCCTGCTCTAGATGATAGGAAAAGAGCTTCAGTGCTTCCTTTAGTTTAGGATACACTCGACCACCCTTTTCGAAATGAAAGAAGAAAATGTTGTATATAGTATGTAATAATGTTGATCACTGTTTTTCATGTTTATAAATCATCACCACAAGGAGCAAAGTATCTACATGCGCTTATGGTAATCTGCTGTTCCCTCCTGGCAGACACACATCAATAACATCCGCTGGCCAATCATTAACAGCCTAATGTAAGTGCAGTCAGATTCTCTTTGCACCGCAGTTGTCTTTTCCTGAGTCCTGATGTATTCTCCTTTGCATTTTCTCTTAACCCTATGATGTTTAACTCAGAAGTTAAGGAATAGCGGTTTAGAAAAGACGATAGGATAATTTTTTGAAATTCAACCGCAACCCGTGTGGTCATCAATGCAACTTGTTAGAAAAATATCACTCGTCACTGGCTTGAGCTTCAATATCAGGATCCATATATTTATTATCCTCTCAATAATGGGAGTAGTCATTACATGCAGAGCATCAACTAGTTCATTCAGTATTTTCCCAAAACAACTCCAAGAGCCACATTACACTGAAGCACGAATGGCAAAATAAGGAAGCGGAGGTAAAGGAAAGGATCACATATACATATTCAAAGTTCTGTGGCTTCCATTGACCTCCTGCTGACTCTTCCAATGAATTCATCAGTCCATCTTTGGTCTGTTCCCCTTTTCGTCCTTTGCATATAGCTGATACTGCATGTTTGTTTTTAAAGTTTATGTGGGTGTCCTTGTAAAAGCAGTGTGTTTGTTTTACATGTTCAAATGTTTGCATGTAGTTTGTTAGGAAATACTGTTGCCCATGTCTTGACCAGGGCTCCATTGGATGATTCATTCTCAATGGGACTTGGTTGAATAATTGATTAAAAACAAGAAATGTAAAAAATATTGCGTGAGGCGATTGAAAAATAACTCAACTTAACTTATGTCAAACAATCAGTATCAGAATCAAAATCAGAATAACTTTATTCGTCGCACAGAGGGGACATTTGCATTTGTTACAGCAAGAAAAGAGCCAAAGACAGCTTAATGTTAACCAACAAGCATGCATACAAAATATTAAAGATACACAATTTACAAAATACACGTCCTGTAACAGTTCGAACAGCTATGTACGGCATATGTATATATTGCACATAATTGGTATTGCACAACAAGGGGTGTTATAGTCTTTGTTGTTATATGTGTGGGGGTCTACCAGGGACCATGAGGGTTATACAGTCTGACCGCTGCAGGAAGGAAGGAGCTGTGAATATCTCTCTGTGAGACATTGGGCACAAAGCTGGCCTTCCTTACCAGTCTGTTCAGTCTCTTCCTGTCAGCAGCCGAGATGCTGCAGCCCCAGCAGGCCACACCATAGAATGGCTGATGCCCCAACAGAGTCATAAAATGTCTCAAGGAGTGCCCCCTGCACCCCGAAAGACCTCAGTCTCCTCAACAGAAAGAGTCTGCTCTGTCCCTTCTTGTACAGAGCCGCAGAATTATCAGTCCAGTCCAGTTTATTGTTCAGATGAACACCCAGGTATTTGTAGGATTTCACAATCTCAATGTCCGCTCCCTGGATTGTCACTGGTGTGGGGGGTGTTGGGGAAATATTTTCCTTGGAACATAACTTCGACCCAGTTTATCAGTTTGACCTCACTGAGGAAAGGCCTGAAACCTTGGGCTGCTCTCAGTGTTTTGTCTCCCTGTTCTGGCCTGTTGGCGTCAGCCAATAGCAGAGATGGAGTAGTCGACTCGGACTCGAGTCGAACTCGAGTGCCGATTTTCGGGACTCGACTCACGCACTGATTAACGCAGACTCAAACTCGGACTGGTGCATTCTCGCGCTCAATGACTCGGACTCGACTTGTACATTGACGCTCCGACATGGACTCGGATTTGAGCAAGTTTTGTCTCGAGTCAGATGTACTCCGTCTTGGCGTGTGCACCTGCGAGGCGAGTTCACGTACTGCGCCCCGCTATAGAGAGCCGAAGTCCCTCCGTTTCCGGTGGACCACCTTGGGACCTTATTTCGCAAAAAATATTTATTGAAGTCAATGGCGAGAGAGAAATTATCTTTCAATACCGTTTGAATTGTGCCATGAATTGCACATACGATGTTTGTCAATTTAAAAGATAATTTTGCAAGTCAAGAAAAAAAAGGTTTGTGGTAAAATTGTGAAGTAACACTTAATTTTGTGTGAAACCGCTCAATGAACTACATCTCTCGTCTCACACAACACACGTCACCAACACCAAGATGGCCGTCACCTTTGCACATTTCACCTCTTTCTTTCAGAATGAGGCGGAAAGTATTAAACGTCTGGGCATGTTGAGAGCTGCAAATACACAAAAGGGGAGTTAGTCGAGACCTCTCCAACTGCTACTTGGAGAGGTCTCACCTCCTTGGCCGTGGTGCCCTTGAGCAAGGCACCGGACACAGGAGATATGAAAGTGAGTATTCTATGAAACTTGAAAAGTGAACTAGGACATGTACAAGTGGAGCAGGAGTTCAAAATGAAGCTGGACCTGCTGTCAAGTTAGAAAGAAGTCAAAGCAAATACCTATTTCAAAGATTTTACATTTTCTCTGTTACTTTCCCTGAAAATGTTTGAAATTCCTTGAAATCAAATATGTTCTCACTTTTCTAAAGCGCAAACTTAACAGGGGAATATTTAACTTTAAAACAAACTATCAGTAAGTCCATTAAATAAAATATGATTTTGTGGTAAAAGTTCCTGGACGATAATTCTCTTCTATCAGCTCCACCTTTATCATCTGCAACAAAGTGATGAGCACATTAAGGTATCAATCCAGTAACATGTATTATTATAATCTTTATATTTTATCCGAAATGGGCCATCCTGCATAACTTGTATTGACTTTATTTATATTACATAGAATATTTTAGAACATTACTAAAGTAATTGTTCATTATGTAGAAACTTTTGTGAAATGCATTGGCTGCTTGAAACACCTGAAGCAAAACATTCATAACATTTTTTTCATTGACCTCCTGCTGACTCTTCCAACGAATGTATCAGTCCATCTTTGGTCTGTTCCCCTTTTCGTTCTTTGCATATAGCTGATACTGCATGTTTGTTTCAAAGTTTATGTGGGTGTCATTGTAAAAGCAGTGTGTTGTTTTACATGTTCAAATGTTTGCATGTAGGCTAGTTTGTTAGGAAATACTGTTGCCCATGTCTTGACCAGGGCTCCATTGGATGATTCAATCTTGATGGGACTTGGTTGAATAATTGTTTGATAATAATACATTTTAAAAAACATTACGTGAGGTGATTGAAAAATAACTCAACGTAACTCAAACAATCAGTATCAGTATCAGAATCAGAATAACTTAATTCGTCCCACAGAGGGGAAATTTGCATTTGCAGCAAGAAAAGAGCCAAAGACAGCTTAATGTTAACCAAGAAGCATGCATAACAAATATTAAAGATACACAAATTACACAATTTACAAAATACACATCCTGTAACAGTTCTAACAGCTATTTACGGCATACAGTATGTATATATTGCACATAATTGGTATTGCACAACAAGCAGTGTTATAGTCTTTGTTGTTATATGTGTGGGGGTCTACCAGGGACCATGAGGGTTATGGACAGGCGAAGTCCCGCCCATCTACTTCCGACCCATGGGACCCCGGAAGCGGAAAATTATACATTGACGTCAATGGAGAGAGAAAAGTCATCTTTCGATCCCGTTTGAATTGTGCCACGAATGACACATATGATGTTTGTCAAATTTAAAAGAACATTTTGCAAGTCAAAAAAATAAAAATGTGTCGTAAAACTGTGAAGTTACAATTTTTTTTGTGTGAAACCGCTCAGTGAACTACAGGTCTCTGGTCTCGCACAATACGCGTCACCATCACAAAGATGGCTGTCACGTTAGTAAATTTCACCTGTTTCTTTCAGAATGAGGCGAAAAAGTATAAAAAGAGGTGAAAATCACTACAAGTCTGGGCATGTTGAGAGCTGTACATACACGAAAGGGAGCGGTTCTGTAAGAGCCAGCATGCGGGACCGGCTTTACAAGGTTTCAGTGAGTAATATGAGTGCAATGTCTAAGGTTAATGTCAGCTAGCTAACAAGGTACACTAACGTGTTTTGTTTTAGCAACTAGTTTTCTCCTTAAGAACTTTGTGGTGTCTGTGTATGCTGTGGATAACATTAGTGTTCACAAGAACAAGATACACTCCCGTGTTTTGTTTTAGTTGCTCTTCAGATTGAAGCGGCCAGTTCTATATCGACTATGTGTGTGATCTCCTTTTTACATCTCGTTGTGTCATTTGAGTTTATTTGCTGTGTGTAGATTCAAGGATTTTGGTTATCTTGTCCAGGGATGCAAACTTGTCACCTTTCGGCGAAATTCTCCGTTTTGAATCCAAAATAGGTCGTTTTTATGATTCCTGTAGATCTGCAATAAAAATATTTTTGGGGTATGGGAGGGGGTCTGGGACCCGGATTAATGTGCAGCCGCGAGCTTTTTTTTATATATTATAATGAAGCACGAGCTGTGTGCTCGAGTCTTCCTGCCTGTCGGCTCTGCTCATGATGTATAATAAGCCTCTGCTGCTCGGCGATGATGGTCTAGCTTCAGCAGCTACATTACCTACGGTGCGTTCGTTAATATTAACTGTGCGTCCGGAGTCCCTGTGGCACAGACTGGACCGCTGGTGAACAGCTGTTAGAACGGGCCGTTCAGGTGTTCAGAGTAGAGCTCCCTGTCGGAGCGGCAGAGCGTGATATGCACTGAAAAGTTTTTTTTCCCCGTCGCAATATTATCGTTGAGCTAGCTAACTAGCATACATTGTCACTATATGCTAACGTTAGCTTTAGCCTTCGTTTTCTAATCGTTTTTTTCATAGGCTATAAACAGAGGTGGTATAAGTATATATCTTGTACTTGAGTAAAAGTAGAAGTACCAGAGTGTAGGAATACTCTGTTACAGTAAAAGTCCTGCATTCCAAATGTTCCTCAAGTAAAAGTAGAAAATTATTATTATCAAAATATAGTGAAAGTAGCGACAGTAAAAGTAGTCATTTTGCAGATTGGTCCATTTCAGAATAATATGATATGTTTTATAATGATTGATCATGAAAGTTTTCTCAAAGCTGGTAAAGGTGCAGCTAGTCTGAATGACTTTGTATACTGCAGGGTAGCTTTTGGATTTACTCCAGGTGGAACTAAAGTCTGATTTAACACTTGATTATATTTCACATCATTCATCCACATCTGTAAAGTAACTAAAGGTATTACATACATGTAGTGGAGTAAAAGTACATCATGTACCTCTGAACTGTAGTGGAGTAGAAGTACAAAGTAGCAAAACATTGAAATACTTAAGTAAAGTACAAGTATCTCAAAATTGTGCCCAAGTATAGTACTTGTTGAGTTTATGAACTTGGTTACTTTACACCAGTGGCTATAAGATAGAAAGACTAAGCCTTGCACAGAGGCATGAAAATACATTTTCAAAATGCTCAACAGTGCTGCCAAAATTATAAACTGACTGCTACACAATTAAAATAAATGCTTTTTATATATTTCTATTAGATGTGACTCTATGGCGTTTCTGTTAATATTAACACTGCTGCTTTAGTTGTTCTGACTGCTAAAATCCTCTGTTATTCCTCATTTTAAAGCCGATATTCTGTGGGGTCAGGGGGCTCGGATCCTTGTCACCTTTTTCATACCTGATGAGTTTGCATCCCTGTTGTCAATTTGTTTGGTTATCTAGGCACAGCTGTGTGTGACTCCCTCTGGTACACTGGTATGTGTTTTCCTAATGTAGAGAGCATTGATTAATTAATAAACTACACACTGACTCTAGATCCTGACCAAATCCTTATTTTTTGATCAAATGTTTTTCAAAAAAATATATTGTATATTATATAACAGCTGCACATCACAGACCGGAGTCTCTGCTGCTGTGGACCACGATGGAGGCGATCATCCTCCCCATCCCCAAAGACCCTGCATGGCATGGAAATCTCCTCCTCCTGGAACAATTCTACACCCAGCATATGCTCCCTGTGTTGGCCAGTAGAGAGGAGGACATTTAAATAAACATACTCTTAACACCCTCGGACTCTGCGTTGTGTTTCGTATGTGTGATGGGGTGTTATGCAGAGGGGAGGAAAACAGGACACAGCAGATTGGGATTGTGGTGGAGATGCTGAGCAGTTATTTAATTGTTGCGTGTAATTATTATTATACTGCGTGCTTCTTAGTTATTCCATCTTTTGCTGTAACATGGATCTGTATGTAACTCTATATTTACTTGTTATCTACCACACTTCCTTCTACATCATACACCATCATTATACATGATGGTGTATATAGGATATATATTTATTTGTATACATATCTGTAAATTGTATAATTTTATTTTTCGTATTTGGGATTTCTCTTTTGTCCACTCAAATACACTTGGCCCTTTCTCTTTTCCATGTGGAAAATGGTAGCTGCATATTCTGCTTTTCTCATCTGCTCCCTGTCTGCTCGTCTACGATGAGAAAATTATATAATTAATTACTAATAATCATTTAAACCTGTTATTACCAATATTTCACAAATTCTTCATGTCAACTTAAGAGCACAGCTGTATGTTGAGTGTCAGCTTTGCTTGGTTCATCTTACTGGGGGGCATAGGGCCCTATATTTTCCGCGATCGCGGAATCGCGGACGGAATCGCGGAAATTCCCGAAAAAAGCAGATAATCACGGAATTTGACATAATTAGACTGAAATGCTGTTTTCGTGAGGAAGTGAAACAAAAAACCTGGGAAAACTTTCCCGGGGGACGCTAATCAGCGTAACACACCCCTGCGTCACTGTCTCATGCGGTCCCGTCCCGCCACCCCCAACAAACACAAGTGAAATGCAAGCATGGCTGTCCCTCCGTCAGCTAAAAAGATACGGAATAAGGGGCTATCCGCTCAATCACGAGCAGAGCAGTTCCCCGCTGACTTCTACGTGTCGGGTGACGTGATGTATTGTAAATTTTGTCAACACTCTGTTGACTGGAAGCGCAAAAATACGTGCGATGACCACCTGTTATCCAAAAGTCACGTTAGGAACAGGGAAAAATGTCAAGCTAATGCTAGCAAGCCCTCCACGTCCCTACAGACTAGCGTTACTGCTTCGTTCAAATGAGTGCACGATTTCCAAGAGTTGCAGAAGTGGCCGTGCCCTACATCTACTTCCCAGTCAGCTCAGTTGACTGTGAGAGGAGCTTCAGCAAATACAAAACTCTCCTCACAGACAAGCGAGAGACACTCCCTGAGCTCAACACAAAGAGGCTGGCAATCATGTATTTCAATGGCGATGTCTCTGCTAGGTGGGAAACTTAGAAGAGACAAGATACTTGCTCGCAAGGACTAAGTAGTCCTACAAGTTGGATATTTGTTCAGAGTCACTTTATATAGTTTGAAAGTTGTTTCATAACTCAGGAACTTCCTGCTACTTTTTTGCCTTGTTTTTGATGCACTTTATGCACTGTGGAAAATATATTTTAAATTTGATTTATGTTTTGAATGACTCTGAAATTGAGTGTTTTGTTTAAAGCTGTCATTTTTCACTTGAAGAAAAAAAAGGCTAATTGAGCGCTTTATTTTTTTTTTTAAATGTCATTTGTTTTCACTGGAAAGTTGACAGCTCATAAGCTAACTTTTGTTGAGCACTTTATTTTTTTAAATGCCATTTGTTTTCACTAGAAAGTTTACAGCTCAAAAGAAAACTTTTGTTGGAACTTGAAGTGCAATGTTTTGTTGCAAGTTTTTCAAGTAAATAAAGTATTGAGGGAATGTGCAATATTGTGTCGCCTCAATAAATGGGAGGTCATTTCTATTTAGTGTACATTTTATTTGAAAACATTAAAACACACCCTTTTTTGTGGTAAAATACGAGTAAATAGGTTAAAAAAACAGAATTCCAAAACATTAAAACGGAAAAAAACGGAAAAAAACAGAATTCCAAAACATTAAAACGGAAAAAAACGGAAAAAACAGAATTCTAAAAAATTAAAACGGAAAAAACGGAATTTAGAAAGACACAAAACGGAATTTGGTGAAAATGAAAACGGAATTTATAGGGCCCTAGGGGCAGCTACATGGATGTCGGTGCAGTCCACAATCATTTTGCAGCTGAAGGCAGAATGAATTTATTATTGACTCAGAATGAAGCACAACTTCATGTCATACAATACATTGACTTTATTTGTAATTGTGTAAAAAAATATGAGCATTGATTAGCAAGCAGGACCTGCAGGAACAGAGAATGGTGATGGATGGAGCTGGGAAGAGAGAAGAATAAAGAAAACAGATCAACTTTATTATCGGATATTAAAAATTCAATTTCAAAACAAGTTGCCGCTCCTACAGTTTTCTAGTATGTAAAGATGATTTCACATGACCAATGCAAAATATCACACTCAATACATGTGTGTCTCTGGGGGGTGCATTGTGCCTTTGATGTATATAAATAATATACCATAACCAAATACTATTACGTACAGTGGAAATCAGGTTGCCAGAGCAGGTCAGTCCAGAGTGCATGTTCCTCAGGGTCTCAGCAGTTACAGGTGAGGTAAAGAAAATAAATGAGAAAAAGGTCAGTAACAACACTTTAAAGTAACAACACTGAATAATTATCTCTTTTAATAATTTTCTCTCAGTAATCACTCAACTACTGTCTTTCCAACAAACAGATTGACTCACTCTCACTATCATCACAATGAAACACATCCAGAAGAATGTCATGCAAAGCTGCCTGCCTGCCTTCCTTCCTTCGACTCTCCCTGAACTGCCTGATCTTTTAATGGTCAATGTTAACCATTTGTGCAGATAGCATTAAGTAGAAAAGATCGCTGATACTAATGTGGGGTTAGCCTACCTCCCGCCCCCTTAGCACCTGGTGGAGGGGGCGATAGGCTACTCTTCAAATGTTTCACAAAATACTTACCATCATGACTACTCTTACTGTTTAACATTTTGGTTTACTTCATGTTAAGGCTAATACAAATGACAAGGCTAAGTAATGTAATATAATGCTAACTAACATGCTCGCTACTAGCTAGGTAGCTAACTTGACTATGTTCCATGCAAAACATGTATATTACCTGATATGTTTGGTCCAACGACTCCTGGTCCTTTCATCAGACGGGAAGCGATAGAACGAGCAAGTGGTATGATCACTTTTGTGATTACAACCTCGTACAAAGCACAAAGGCATCTTGTAAAAGTGAATTTATTGGAGCAATCTGTTATATTTATTGGAGGGAATAAATCAGTCTTCTTCTTCCTCTTTGCTTTGCGAGTCACAACCAGTCTTGGAGCATTATCGCCTATGACATCACTTACGCGACCCAGAATGCATTTGGGATTTGTAGTCTTTCTAGTTGCGTATTATTCATAGTCTTATATTTCAGCAGTTTTACGACAAACTGTGACTTTTTTTGCATGGAAATGATTGTTTAAGATTGACAAACATATGTGTCATTCGTGGCACAATTCAAACGGGATCAAAAGATAACTTTTCTCTCTCCATTGACTTCTATGTATAATTTTCCGCTTCCGGGGTCCCATGGAGGCTCCCGGAAGGGGAGGGACTTCGCCTCTCTATACAGTCTGACCGCTGCAGGAAGGAAGGAGCTGTGTATATCTCTCAGCTGATAGCAGAGATAGGCCCCGTCTCAGGTCGGTTAAATTAAATCCTTGCTTCCCTCACTTGCGTCGTTTCCCTGTGTTTAGTCCCTCCCTCCAGGGAAGCATGGAGGGATGCAAGGAAACCACGAGAAGCAGGGAAATTAGTTTTAAGAGCAATTGGACGTCCTTTCCTCCGGAGCGTCACGTGAAGCGACGTCCGTTTGTGATGACGCCGCACAGCTGTTCGTCTGACAGCAGCTCTGTCCCCGTTATTTTCACAAACACCCCTGCCACACATTTACTGACACAAACATTTGTATCATCTGTTGTAGACCCCAATAAATAAAAGCAAATAAGAACTCATTCTCAAAAAAGATAAACGCCATTCTTAAAATGTATAAACGAACAATAGTTTGATTAATATTGATTAGAGCACAATAGAAATTAAATAATTGAGAGAAGAAAAAGAGATATGTTATCTCTCAAAACCCAGTTAGATTAACATTCATTGGATTGCACACTTTGTTTGTGTGGATATGTAGCACATTAACATTTTAATAGCACTTAATGACTGACTGAATGGAAATGACAGTAAATGAAAATATAAAACGAAAAAAGCGATCATGAAAATGTTTCCAAAAAATGAATAAAATGATTTTTGACCACTTTGTTGTTCAGATATATCACATATTTGTAACTAAATGATACATGAATTGAAACAAAACACAGTTTAAACTGAGGAGTGACTCCCGTGAGTTTCATTTATTTTCTTCACTCCGCTGGGAAACTGCTCTCATGTCAAGAAGCATCAGATCAGTGCATGCACTGCATCGTCCAATCAGTGAGCGATACACAGTAAGGGGGCGGGGCGAGTATCTGAGGATTTCATCGGAGGATGGTCTGGTGGTACCTCCATTATCGCTCCTGCATTATCGCTCCTCGCTCCTCGGTCCTCGGTCCTCGGGCAGAAATAAGAGCCATGGGACGGTACTCAAGATGGCGCAGACAAATCAACTTCCGGTGAGACCGAGGAGCGAGGAAATGAAAATAGTCGACCTGAGACAGGGCCATAGAGTACTCAAGTCCTGGACTCAGACTCGAGTGCCGATTTTCGGGACTCGTGACTCGACTCGCGCACTGATTGACTCGGACTCGACTCGAGCACTGATGCTCCGACTTGGACTCGGATTTGAGCAAGTTTTGTCTCGAGTCAGATGTACTCTGTCCTGGCGTGTGCACCTGCGAGGTGAGTTCACGTACTGGGCGCGCCCCCGCTATTCCAGTCTAAAGATGTCCAGAGACACACCCCGCATCGTGCTGTATGCTTTCACAGATTTTGCTTCGACATTGGGAAAGAGCAGCGCAAAATCTCCGTTATGTGAAAAAATGATCGAGTTCAGACATATAGGTAGGCTGTCTTGAACAAAATCATCAGAGTAATGTGATCAAATAATTAAATAAAGATTCAGCCGATAACACGAAAGCACATGGCTACTTAACATGCAGAATGTAGTCATTTTGAATGCTAAGTATAGCCATGTGCTTTCTGGGGCTTAATCTTAATTGAAACGTTCACTTGTTGGCTGTTGGACTTCATGATATAATATTTAATATATTATTAATAAATAATAATAATAATAATATTAGTAATAAGCTTTATATTTGTATAGCACTTTCTATACAAGTATTGTAGCCAGACTCGCTTCGCAGCAGTTCAATAGACACATTAGTATACAATGACAGGATAAAAGCAATGTAGAGGAGCTAGAGCTACATTTCAACAAATACATCCACTTAGATTAATACATGAAGACTTGTGACTCTGACTTGACTTGGACTCTTCTTGGGTGACTCGGACTTGGACTCCGACTCGGAAAGTGGGGACTCGAGAGTCACTTGGACTCGTGAATTGGCGACTTTTTTTTTTTTTTACATTTATATTTTATTAAAATAAAGACAAAAGACAAAAACACACAGACAAGGACATGGCTCACACACATCACAAGTAGGACACAACCGGAAAAAATATGCCTCTTCCTTCAGACTTTCTTACAGAGTCCCTCCTCCAACACAAACGAACGCGCATCATCAATGAGGCCACGAGATAAGTTTGTGCACAGATGGAAGGCTGACAGGCAGGTAGGCCATCCAGTTACTTTAGCCGGGCCGGCTCAGATGATTGGTCGTGCTTTTTACAGCACTGCGGCTTCCAGAGATTAATTTTTGTATGTATTTATTGTCAATTATTATCAGGTCAATCTTGGTAGGACATTCATCTGTAACACATTCACCCTTCCCCACAGCGATAGGGGTAAAGTAGTCCATCTTCTCAAGTCATCTTTAATAGTTCTAAGTAAGCCTGGACCATTCATTTAGAAGATCTTGTTAATTGCAGATCTGATGTTTATGCCCAAGTATCTCAATCCATCAGCTTTCCAAACAAAAGGAGCAGAGCCTAAGTGATTAGAGTGAGTCTGACAGTTTAGTGGCATGGCTTCACTTTTACTCCAATTTATTATATATTAGTCAACTAATGTTAAAAGGATATCATCAGCTTATAAGTTTATTTTGAGCTGATGTCCGCACTTTGGGATACCCATAATTCCTGGATTTTCCTGGGACAAGCCAAGGGCTCGAGAGCTCAAATGAATATTAGAGGGGATATTGGACATCCCTGCCGTGTTCCCCGATGCAGGGGGAAAGGATCAGAAAGCATGTTGTTGCTTCTGACTGAGGAGACTGGCTTATTGTAAAGAGCTTTAAACCATCTCATACAGACAGGGCCAAATCCAAATTTTGATCGAACATTAAATAAATATGGCCATTCTATTCTGTCTAAGGCTTTCTCTGCATCCAGTGATATTGCCATTGCTGGGAGATGGAGGGTGTTGGCGCTAAAAATAACCTGGAGCAGCCTTCTCATGTTATTAGCTGACTGGCGTCCGGCTACAAATCCTACCTGGTCTAGATTCACTAGGGATGGGATAACTTCCTCCAGGCGAAGGGCTAGGATTTTTGCAAACACTTTGTAATCATTGTTAAGAAGACTTAGGGGTCGGTAGTTGCTCATCTATCGATGATCCTTCCCAGGTTTCAGAAGTAGACATAATGTGGCGGTACGCATTGTTAGGGGCATTGATTGTTTTTCTATCATGTCGTTATACAACATAACCAACAATGGCGACAACACTTCCAGAAAGCATTTATAAAATTCAATACTAAAGCCATCACACCCAGGGGTCTTACCCAATGTAAGAGATTTTATGGCAGACGCTATTTCGTTTGGTGTGACAGAAGATTCCAACTCGTGTTTCTGAGTAGCATTTAGTACAGGAAGTGTAACATTCTTAAACAATGTATCCAGGCTATGGTCTTGTGCTGTGCACTCAGTTTGATATAAATTGGAGTCAAATGTTTGGAATTCGCATTTGCGGTTTATTAGCTTGGGATCATTTATAATATTATCTCCAGAGTCTCTTATAGCTGGAATTGATCATTTACCCTCTAGGCTAACTCAAGTCAACTAACTAAGTCACTGACTCACTGTGGACGGATTAAACAACAGTGTGTGTGTGTGTGTGTGTGTGTGTGTGTGTGTGTGTGTGTGTGTGTGTGTGTGTGTGTGTGTGTGTGTGTGTGTGTGTGTGTGTGTGTGTGTGTGTGTGTGTGTGTGTGTGTGTGTGTGTGTGTGTGTGTGTGTGTGTGTGTGTGTGTGTGTGTGTGTGTGTGTGTGTGTGTGTGTGTGTGTGTGTGTGTGTCTCTCTCTGTCTGTGTGGCCTAGCCTTACTATCCTTGTGGGGACCTTCATCTGTTTACACAGTCACGTGTGGGGACTCGCCTCCCTTATGGGGACATAATGGAGGTCTCCGTGAAGGGAATCCTTCATTTTATGGTGAAGACTTGGTTAGGTTTAGGGTAAGTCTCCAGGAAATGCATGTAAGTCAATGTAATATCCCCTGAAGTGATGTATACTGTGTGTGTGTGTGTGTGTGTGTGTGTGTGTGTGTGTGTGTGTGTGTGTGTGTGTGTGTGTGTGTGTGTGTGTGTGTGTGTGTGTGTGTGTGTGTGTGTGTGTGTGTGTGTGTGTGTGTGTGTGTGTGTGTGTGTGTGTGTGTGTGTGTGTGTGTCCTACCCGTGTCAGAGTGTGTAGAACTCTTCTTTGTGACGCTTTGGCCAAGTTGAAGTTGTCCACATTGTAGGCACAGATCCTGAATCCTGAATCTCCCTCCATCAGCAGGGAGAGGAGCGAGAGAAGGAGAGAGGAGAGGAGGAGAGGAAGAGGAAGGAAGCGCCACCTCATGGTCAGACTGGGGAGGGAAAACAACACATAATCTCATTGATGTGAAGCATTGAACGGTTCCATGTGAGGATAAAATAAAACAATGAAATAAGGTATGCTGAGTTTTGTCTTTTTGTTTAGCTATATGAAGTCATAAAGTTGATCTGAAATGAGGCTCCAACAACAGAGGGTGTCGTATGCAGTGTAGATTGTAAAGCCCCTTTAGGCAAAATTGTCATGATATTGATATATGATACGATAATACTTTATTGTTAGATCCAGTCTGTAATTTGTATTGCATCAAAGTAGCTTCCTCTGCAACATCACCAAAGACAATATTAAGACACGAAACAAGGAAACAGACATTTGAAAAACATCACAATCACTGAAGAGAAAAACCTGCTCAAGACCCTCTAACGTACTAAATATGTACAAAATCGTGGGACCTTTCATTTATATTCCCTGTTGTTGGCCAGCCTCAATATGTTACGTTATGGAGGCTGAGTCAGAGTCTGAGGGAGCAGTTTTGACTTTAAAGCGGTACACAAACACTTGTACCACTTAGTATTGCAATACTGTGGAATCACAGATTTAAAAAACAGAAGAAGAATTTGTCTACTCGCCTAAAGACCTGAAATTCTGGAGACAATGTGTGAGCCACATAAATAAACCTGATGTGACTAAAAGATGTCTATAGAAAGTTATCAGTGAGACAACGTTTTTTTAATGCCAGGTCTGAATCAATGACTTTAAATAAAATAATGGATAAAAGTTGTGTCCTTTGGAATGTAATACTGTATTGCACTGATCATTGTATCTTATGTGTCCTTAAAACCAATACAAATACCTTGATAAAAGTTACCTTACATTTGCTATTTATCAAATAATCTTTGCATATTTACAATGTTTTTTTCTCTTTGACAGTATGTGTTCAGCATAAGACTGCAGTGTCAGTTTGGGCAAGGGTAAATTCTAGCAGCTATGAATTTATTTGCCTGTTCTCATTTAACTTAAGCACACACCAATTTTCTAACATTTCTTTTTGTCAGACATGCTGGCCTCCATCTTGATTTCTTGAGTGTTTTTGAAAAAACGTGTCAACAGAGACAACGGTAGAAGACTTTATGGTTTCTATACTTCAAAAATATTGTGATTTTCTTAATATAAATAAAAGCAATAACCTTAAACAAATGAAAAATTGCAGATGTAGATAAAATATTTATATTTCTTATTGATAACCTGAACTCCTTGAGCTGTCATCGATTTGACAAATGACAAACTGTAAAAAAGGAATTTAACTAAGTGGAGGGGCCTTGATTACTTTTTTCTTTTAGTCACATTAAACTATATATTGACTTAGACGTGTACATCAAATATGTTTTCTATTGAAGTGAAACCAAACACAGTGCGGAGAGACAGCGACTCTTCCCTTGAGATGGTATTCTCATTTTACACACAGAGGAAGCAGCGAGTGGGTGGAAAAGCACTTTTAAACTGTGAGAAAGAAATGTCAGAAATGAAAGAAACGATGAACAACATGACTGCAGGAGAGTTTTCCCAACCAAGAAACACAGCAGGAATGTTGGTGAACTTTAGCAGCATTTCTCATTTCCACAGTAGAAACTGAGTGTAAATATGCGACAGGTTTAGAGGTTAAACTGGTCTGAAGGAGGAGTGAGAGCATGTTCAGACCTGAGGCGGGGGGGCGACAGTCACCTGCACCATCTCCTATTTATATATGTTTGTATTAGCAGCTACAAAGACAGATAACTAAATACTTTGTTAATTATTATTACATCCACACTGAGCTTAGACAGGGAATCTCATGCAGTGTTCTTCATTTCTCAATACATTAGAATCCATGTGAGTGTGAAGCCGTTTGGTTTGTATCACATGATGCATCCTCTCAACATCATTGTAAATCATAGCTTGCTATTAAATCAATACAATAATTGTCATGGATTCAGAGACCAAGGTCTCTTTTAAAAAGGCTAAAGGGGATTTACACATGCAGTGAAATCAGATGGAAGAGTTTGGAGAACTGAAATCAAAGTGTTTTTGTAATTCGATGTGAAGTTCATACTGCATTAAACCCACTGTCGTAGATAAAAACCCACATTTTAATCACATGAATATGCATTTAAAGGGAAGAGGCCCAGCTGTGTCAGACCTTTAAGCACCCATGAATACATCATAGTGTGAATAGCCCTGGTTAGGGTCTCAAGACATCCATTCAGAGGGCTGTGAAGAACTCAAGACGTGAGGAAACGACAACCATCTCTGTTTTCATTGTTGACACCTGAAGCTCACACTGATCTTGATCTTACTGTTGTCCTGCTGTTATCTACACGAACAGGGAGGTGACAGCACACGTTATCCTGCAGACTACAGCATTAAACAACAACCCTACACTAATGCTGAATGAATGCTGATCTGACACAGTTTGGCCTCTTCTGCAACTTCATATTCACTATGTCAAGTCATAGAGAAAAGATGTTACTGTGAGTTTACGGCATTAAGCACTTCCTCTGTAAACATTGGGATTTCAGTGAGAAGTGCAGAAACAACTCTCTAAACTCATCCTTCTGATCTCAGTGTGCATCTGTTAGTCGCTCTTAAATGAGATTATTAACCTACAGTCTATATGTGAGAACTTTCACCAATTCAACAATTTAATCAATTAAATTACAATTATTAAACAGAATACACTTTTTTTTGTTTTTTGTTGAAGCAATTGCAGTCTGTGGTGGAATGGTTGGATTTCTATTTAGTAGTAAAGACGGTTTTAGTAGCTGCTAGTTGCTATAAAATGTAACATGAAGCTGGGGTCAAATTAGTTAACACACACACACACACACACACACACACACACACACACACACACACACACACACACACACACACACACACACACACAAACACACTTAATACTAATAATTGAAATTAAATTTGATTACCAAAAGTGAATGTTTAAATTGGTGTTTTCATTCATAAGGTAATTTTACTTCGATACTATGTTATAAGAGTAATCTGAGTTTGCATTCAAGTCTTGCACTAAGAACCAATAATACTTTATGGTTTAATATGTTGATTTCATTGTCTTGAGTTACAGGATGCTGTGTTAACTACAATATTTCATTTGACTGAGTTACACACAGTAGGAGGTTATTCCTTCAAGAAAAGGGGAAATGCTGTGTCCTGTTACTGTAGCCAGAGGGCGCTGTAGGACAGAGAGTTGATATAGGATGCCTGAAGGTGGAAGTTGGATAAAGAAGAATAAAGGAGGAAAGGATAGCACACGTGCCTACGGCTCATACTTTCTACCTACTTGCATACCTACAAAATACCACAAACTTCCAGCTTTATACTTTGGGTATTCTAGTAAAGCATTTGTACATGCTTTAATGTTAAACAAACTTTATTTTCCTTTGTGTCTGGATACCTGTTTCAAACGCTTTGTTTTAGCTGCTCAAAGGGATTTTATTGTCACGGCCTCCATGGAGTTAGAACAGGACTTTTTATTGGAACTGAAACACTCAGGTAATCTGAACAACACAGTAACTGAACTCTTCAGACAGAAAGAAAGGAGGATGGTTTTTGGGTACAAATAATCAAACGTATTGGTGAGTACTGGCTATAATGACTTTTATTTAACATTGTTGATATTTTCTTGTCATTTTATGAAGTAAATATTGTTGCTTCTGCTAGAGATGATGTGCGGCGCAGCAGTGAAAGGAGGCTTGTTGAATTGTGTTGTTCGGTGTTCTTGCTTTAGTAATGGCATTCATTCTCTACATTAGAAACCTGTCTGTGACGCAGCGCCCTGTTATACTGCGTTAATGTATCATATTAATGGTTTCTATAGCCGTGACGTCATAATAATGCTATTAGGAGGTGGATTCATTCAGGTAGACGCTACTGAAGGCCTAGGTGTGAAATGCACGGCCTGTTACTGTTTTCAACATAACTCATTTGAAGATATTGTGAGAAATAAAAACAATAATTAGGATGCAAATAAAGAAACATATTTTTGTATGAAATTTCATTAAAGGTCATTTTTTTTATTGGTAATTTAATCTTAATCAAAATTCAACAAAAGCCAAACATTTTATTATTATCTCCCACCGGCCAAGCAAATACATTCAATAATAAAAACCCTAAACATATTCATAATCATATAACAAGGAAAAGCATCACATTCTCTATCTTCTATCAAAATGATCGTAACTAACTGATTATTCAGATCATTGTTGCAGCTGAATTCTGTAACACGAGGAAATAAACTTTTCTCTGATAAATATCACACACAGCAATTCAGCTTTAGAGCTCATCCCTCTTCTTCTTCTCCTCCTTCTGGAAGACTTGTCCATCCGGCTGCTTCCTCCAGGCCAGTTGGACGTTGTCGTCCAATCCCTGGGCCCTTAGGCTCTTTTTCGCCTGAGACACAAAAACTCATGATCATTATGGTTCCAATAAAAACAGATGATGTATCTTTAGTTCACTCATCTGAAATGGTAGCTGTTCCCCTTATTTCTTCCAGTGTAAAGGCTTACCTCAGGTTATGGAATAGTATTTGTACATGTTCCTAATGCATTTGGTGGCATGTGGCTAAGTTTCTGCTATTTACTTCTGCACATATTTACACGTCTTCTTTACTAAATGCTTGGGTCCTGTTATTTGAGGCCAAAGTATTGAATGTATAATGGATATAGAATTTCATTCATGTTCCTCTTGGTCCATTTCATTCATATTGAAATTAATTTACTGCATTTTCTTTCGTTGAATTCATTATTCTTTAATAGATATTTATTTGTTTCCTTCCTCTTTCGTCTCTTGTTCTCATGTCATGTGAATTTCCTTTCTGGTGATGTTTTTGCATAAAAGTAGAAAACATGATTTACCTCCACCAACATCGCATCCAGAAAAGCGGGGTCGTTCAGATCCACACCGTTTGGTTTCTCCACCCTCACCTTTATCACTTGCATTGAAACAGGCACAACATCTAAAAACTAGGGGTGCACCGAATGGGAAATTCTTGGCCGAAACCGATACCGAAAATAGGAAACAGTTGGCCGAATGCCGAAAGGCCGAAAATGATTAATAGAAATATATATATATATATATATATATATTGTATACATTTTTTACCAATGCTGTTCAGCTACCTGCTTATGGAAAAAGACATGATTATGGCAAAACTTAACTTAAATAATAATCACTATTATGGGTCCATAAAACATTTATTCAGCACTTTTGAATGCATACAGTACATTAATTCCAAGTCAAGTGCATTTTCTTTTCTCTGTAGGATAACTACAACAAAGTGCATTCAGAACAAAGCCAAGGTGCTTTAAAACTGCATAAACATCTAGGCCAGTAGGCCTACAACAAACTAGTGTCAATAAAGACTGTAACAGCCAGGCCTTCAACAACAACAAATGCACCTATAAGTTTGGTAACCTAACGTGTTGTTGTGATGACGTAATCAAAACGCGGCGACAAGCACGGCGCGCGACCATGCTCGCGGCTAGCTCACAGCCAACATGTCTGCCGCTTGGAGATATTTAAAAATATCAGAGAGAGAGGCGCGGATTACGATTTGTAAAACGTGTTCAGCTGACATTTCTCGAGGGGTTGTAACTGCAAAGACTTTCACCACTTCAGGATTACTCCACCACTTGAAATCAAAACACCCGGACAAATATGCGGAGTATGATCAACGTAACCCTGTGCTCTGACATTCGGTGATATTTTTTCGGTGCTAAAACCCTTTCGGCCGAAAGCCGAAATGGCCTTTTTAACCATTTTCGGCCGATAATTTTCGGTGGCCGAATATTCGGTGCATCCCTACTAAAGACACAAACAAACTTCATCAGTCACAACGTTTATGGTGTCTTCTTTTTCAACAGACTCAATATCTTCACTTGCTTTACTCGCTGTAGCAAATGAATGGTTTCTCCACTCCACAGTCCAAGTCCTCCCATTTTCCAGAGTTGTGGAAAGCTGCAGCCACACACACCTTTAAAGCACTGAGGTTAGGTTTATTTTTTGCCCAGTACTTGAAGGAGGAGTTACTTCCATCGGACCACTTCCAGGAGTCTCTGTAAAGGCCGATCCAATACAAACCCCCTCCAGGTAACAGGTGAAATAACTGCTGGTTCTCCGCTGGGTTTCTCACACTGGCCAGGTCTGTGTGGTGTCCTCTGCAGTAGCTCTGGGCCTCAGTCCATGTCATGTACCTGTCAATGCGGACAAATGTGTCACGATCACAGGTACAGATCAGAACCCAATAGCACGACTCAGATACAACCAGTGTATAGCAATGTTCAGTTTATTCAGGTCAGGGACAGGCAGGGTCAAAATCAGGAAATCCGTCAGACAGGCAACCAGAACCAGACAGGGAGCAGGCAGGAACTCGAGATCCGTAAACAGGCAGGCAGGGATCAAAAACCGGGCAGCACAAAAATCTAGGCGAGAGAACAACACTCACTGGAGAGCTTGGCGGAAACGACAAGACAATCTGGCAAAGGACAAGTGATAGTGAGGTGGTATAAATACTGTGGAGTGATGAGGGAATGAGTAACAGGTGAGGGGAAGGGCTGGGGAGACCAGGTGAGGGAAGTGAGCTGATTACAAGGGCCTGGAGGAAGGCGGGATCTGAAATGACAGGAGAGTTTAGATGAGCCACCAAACAAACAATAATAGAAGTGTCTAACTTGTGACAAAATGTAGCATTCGGCCCTGAAAATGGACCCCAGAGAAGCTGAGTAGAGGCACCACAACATACAGCCTGACATCAATGCCACATCTCTGGTGGTATTGATGCCTTTATAATATAAAACATTACATTTAAATCCCACAAATGTGTACTTTGTCATTTGTAGTTCTGGTGTTTTTCAACACATGAATGTTGGCAAGAAACTTTAGTAGTATGAGTGGAAGAAGTATTCAGATACTTGAGTAAAAGCACGAGTACAACAATGTGAGTATACTGTGTTACAGGTTAAAGCTTCATTCAAATGATATTGATTCTATATTGTTCTTATTCTGTTTAGCACAGATCTATAAGATGTAAAACGTACCTACAATTCTGAAACAAGTTTGCAAAACATTGTGTACACATAATTTCCTTTTACGTTATCATTTAAATGAAACCATGTGAGAACTTTAGTGAAAATCATAGACATCTGAATCATGACAGGAGTCACAAGAAAAAAGGTTAGTTAGATAAAGATCAATGCATTGTATTTCAGAAGCCTTAAATGTGTTTTAAATGTGTTTTAAATGTGTTTAATATTAATTTAAAGTTTATATTCTTACCTGTCCCGGTCATCGTGCAGCCCTATCCAGGCTGACTGAAAGCAAGAAATTGTTATAATTGTGTTTCTCTCTGCAGTATCTCTGGGCTTCAGACATGGTCTTTGCTTCATAAACAAAATGGTACTGACGTTCAGCATGTGAGGAGACAGCGCTCAGCCCTGCAGAGACACAGACACTTTGATTAGATTCAATATCAATTACTGAAACGACTTCTCCAAATTACATTAAAGTTAAACTGTAAATTAAACAACTTAAGTAATTGTCAGAGGGAAACCACAATACAAAGTACTAACATTTGCTAATAGATAAGATGCAGTATTTTAAATAAAAATATATAAAACTCTTGCCTGAAAGAGCGATGATGATCAGACAAACTTATTCCATCCTTGTCTCTTCCCTGCTCTTCTCTTTTGGACTGAGACTGTAGATGTGCAGCTTTTTACATTATACATTAGGTTAAACATTAACTAACATTATGCATTGGTTAGCTGCACTCTTCGACCTAATGCAAAGTGGATATCGGTTTATTATATCAGGCTTATTTACTTACATTTGCACATGCATTTACAAGAAAAGACCAATAGAGAAATATGGGCTATGGGTGATACACAGCAGGAAAACCAAATGACAACTGTATTTCAATGCAGCCACCACGAAAATGTCCTTCAACGGCCGGCGCACTTCCTTGGGTCTTGGGTCGGGAAGGTTCCTAACGGAGTGAAATGACTCAAAAGTTCCTCAGTGTCAGGCGTGATAAGAGCTACTCAGATTCTCTAGATCAGGGGTCGGCAACCCCTGGCACACGTGCCACCATTGGCAGGCGGCACCGTAACCAGTGGCACACTAGGAATAAGTGGAATAAGTGTGCAAAATATTAAAATTGTATTTTCGGATCCTGAACGAGACCGCCGCCAGAGCGCGTCTCCCCGTTAACTGCAGAAGGAAGCCATGCATGCAACGCAGCCCCGCTCTCTTTAACGGCCCGTCCACACGGCGGCGTGCGTTGAAGCTTCAACGCTTCTGCCCTTTCACTTTGAATGGGGTGACGTCACGTTTCGCCGAAGTGTATTGTGGGAGTGAAGCGTAGATTTGCTCGCGTTGCTGTCGACGAAAGTTGAGCAATGTTCAACTTTTGAAGCTTCGGCGGAAGCGTCAGCCAATCGAATCGTATGCCAGTACAAGCTCTAGCCATTCAAACCGCGTGCTTGTGTGTCCGGGGCGGGAGATTCATGTGATTGGTTGTTGGTCGAGTTTCAGCCCCCTCCCGCCGGCAAGCGATAACGCACGCCGCCGTGTGGACAGGCCGTAACTCCAGCAGGCCGTAACTCCAGGCCGTAACTCCAGGCGACTTTCTGCCGCTTTCCTCTGTGGTGCAGTGCTGATCGTTTCACCACGGAGGAAAGCACTTCACTAATTGCAGTACCCATAAGAAGCTGTACAAATGCCGCAGTTTTTGCGTGGCTGTGTCTTTAGTTGAAAGCCCAGTGGCGATCTGCTCATCTCTCATCTAAATAATATGCTACACAGGGGCGGACTGGCCATCTGTGTGTGATGGAGAATCACAGAACGGACAGTCATCCTTATTATTATGCCGTTCAAACCAATTATTTAAATTGATTTAAACGGCATAATGTAGCCTAAGTTGCGCTGACAGGTGAAAGAGGTACCCACACTGCCTCCCCGCAGCGAGGCTCCCCCCACCCTCCCGTTGACAGTTCACGAGCGCCAAGCTCCCCCCGTTGCCAATTCACGATCGTCGGCACAATGATCACAATCAAAAAGGTTGCCGACCCCTGCTCTAGATGATAGGAAAAGAGCTTCAGTGCTTCCTTTAGTTTAGGATACACTCGACCACCCTTTTCGAAATGAAAGGAGAAAATGTTGTATATTTTTTTATGTAATAATGTTGTTCACTGTTTTTCATGTTTATAAATCATCACCACAAAGTATCTAAATGCGCTTATAGTAATCTACTGTTCCCTCCTGGCAGACACACATCAATAACATCCGCTGGCCAATCATTAACAGCCTAATGTAAGTGCAGTCAGATTCTCTTTGCACCGCAGTTGTCTTTTCCTGAGTCCTGATGTATTCTCCTTTGCATTTTCTCTTAACCCTATGATGTTTAACTCAGAAGTTAAGGAATAGCGGTTTGGAAAAGACGATAGGATAATTTTTTGAAATTCAACCGCAACCCGTGTGGTCATCAATGCAACTTGTTAGAAAAATATCACTCGTCACTGGCTTGAGCTTCAATATCAGGATCCATATATTTATTATCCTCTCAATAATGGGAGTAGTCATTACATGCAGAGCATCAACTAGTTCAGTCAGTATTTTCCCAAAACAACTCCAAGAGCCACATTACACTGAAGCACGAATGGCAAAATAAGGAAGCGGAGGTAAAGGAAAGGATCACATATACATATTCAAAGTTCTGTGGCTTCCATTGACCTCCTGCTGACTCTTCCAATGAATTCATCAGTCCATCTTTGGTCTGTTCCCCTTTTCGTCCTTTGCATATAGCTGATACTGCATGTTTGTTTTTAAAGTTTATGTGGGTGTCATTGAAAAAGCAGTGTGTTTGTTTTACATGTTCAAATGTTTGCATGTAGTTTGTTAGGAAATACTGTTGCCCATGTCTTGTCCAGGGCTCCATTGGATGATTCATTCTCAATGGGACTTGGTTGAATAATTGTATAAAAACAAGAAATTTAAAAAATATTGCGTGAGGCGATTGAAAAATAACTCAACTTAACTTATGTCAAACAATCAGTATCAGAATCAAAATCAGAATAACTTTATTCGTCGCACAGAGGGGACATTTGCATTTGTTACAGCAAGAAAAGAGCCAAAGACAGCTTAATGTTAACCAACAAGCATGCATACAAAATATTAAAGATACACAATTTACAAAATACACATCCTGTAACAGTTCCAACAGCTATGTACGGCATATGTATATATTGCACATAATTGGTATTGCACAACAAGGGGTGTTATAGTCTTTGTTGTTATATGTGTGGGGGTCTACCAGGGACCATGATGGTTATACAGTCTGACCTCTTCATTAATAGATGAGAATAAGAATAATGCAAGATTTCTTTTCAGCACTGTAGCCAGGCTGACAGAGAGCCACAGCTCGACTGAGCCTTCTATTCCCATAACACTCAGTAGTAATGATTTTATGTGCTTTTTTAACGATAAAATTGTTACTCTTAGAAACAAAATCAATGACCTCTTGCCTTTAACCAGTATAGTGTTATCAACAGCTCCCGGAAACGTAAGTTCTAATATTACACTAGATAGTAAACTAGAATGCTTTTTAGCCATAAACCTTGAACAATTAAATTCAATGATTCTCTCTTCTAAACCATCAACGTGTATCTTAGACCCGATTCCAACTAAGCTGTTAAAAGAAGTTTTTCCATTAATTAGCACTTCTTTATTAAATATTATGAATATGTCTTTATTATCAGGCTATGTTCCACAATCATTCAAAGTAGCAGTGATAAAACCGCTTCTTAAAAAGCACAACCTCGATCCAGAGGTTTTAGCCAACTATAGACCTATTTCTAATCTTCCGTTCCTCTCAAAGATTCTTGAGAAAGCAGTCGCAAAACAGCTGTGTGATTACTTAAAAAACTATGATTTATTTGAAGATTTTCAGTCTGGCTTTAGAACACAACATAGCACAGAGACAGCTCTGGTTAAAGTCACAAATGACATTCTAATAGTCTCTGACAAGGGACTTGTCTCTATTTTTGACTTGCTCGATCTTAGTGCTGCATTTGATACTATCGACCATGATATCCTATTGCAAAGAATAGAGCACTTAGTTGGCATACAGGGAACTGCATTAGGCTGGTTTAGGTCCTATCTATCTGAACGCTCTCAGTTTGTACGTGTCAACGATGAATCTTCCATGCAAACCAAAGTTAGCCATGGAGTGCCACAGGGCTCAGTGCTTGGACCTATTTTGTTCACCCTATATATGCTTCCGTTAGGCAATATTATAAGGAATCATTCTGTAAACTTTCATTGTTATGCGGATGATACTCAACTATATTTATCAATCAAGCCTGATGAAATTAATCATCTAAATAAAATTCAAGACTGCCTCAAGGACTTAAAAACGTGGATGACCTCACATTTTTTGATGTTAAACACGACCAAAACTGAAGTTATTGTACTTGGCCCGAAGAATCTACGAGACAAATTATCTAAAGATATATTAACTATGGATTGCATTAATTTGGCCTCCAGTGAGACTGTAAGGAATCTCGGTGTTATATTTGATCAGGATTTATCCTTTAACGCCCACATAAAATCAATTTCAAGGACCGCCTACTTCCATCTACGTAACATTGCAAAAATCAGGCATATCTTGCCTCAAAACGATGCAGAGAAACTAATCCATGCATTTGTTACTTCAAGGCTAGATTATTGTAACTCCTTATTATCAGGGTGTACCAAGAAGTCAGTCAAGTCGCTTCAGCTGATTCAAAATGCTGCAGCTCGTGTACTAACCAGAGTTAGGAAAAGGGACCACATTACTCCTGTTCTGGCTGCCTTACACTGGCTCCCTATAGAACACAGGATAGAATTTAAAATTCTTCTTCTCGCCTACAAAGCCCTTAATGGGCAGGCGCCATCTTACCTTAAAGAACTCATTATACCCTATTGTCCTACTAGGGCATTGCGTTCCAAGAATGCAGGGTTGTTGGTTGTTCCTAGAGTCTCTAAAAGTACAATGGGAGCCAGAGCCTTTTCTTATCAAGCTCCACTTTTGTGGAATCAGCTTCCAGTTTGTGTTCGGACGGCAGACACCCTATCCGTTTTTAAGACTGCGCTTAAGACCTTCCTTTTTGATAAAGCTTATAGTTAGGGCTGATTAGATTCAGCCCCTAGTTTTGCTGATATAGGCTTAGTTTGTCGGGGGACATCTTACTTCTTCCTTCTCTCTGTCTATACCTGTGTACTCTCATGTTTCGATTAACCCAGCTTCCCCAAATTTCTTTATTTTTGGTGTCTATATACGCCGGGATCCGGAGTCATGGATGATCCAGCGGTCCTGTGTCATGGATTGCGAGTCCTGGATCTTGAGTCGTGGCTGTGGTCCTTGATCATAAGTCCTGGATGGATATACTCATGGATTCATCTTCCTATTATACACACATGCATTTCCAAACATTTGGACTACCTATGTTGCAAATGTATTATCTTTTCAATTTACACACGGCATCTATTGCACGTCTGTCCGTCCTGGGAGAGGGATCCCTCCTCTGTTGCTCTCCCTGAGGTTTCTCCCATTTTTCCCTTTAAACTGGGTTTTCTCTGGAAGTTTTTCCTTGTACGATGTGAGGGTCTAAGGACAGAGGGTGTCGTATTGTCATACTGATATTCTGTACAAACTGTGAAGTCCACTGAGACAAATGTAACATTTGTGATATTGGGCTATATAAATAAACATTGATTGATTGATTGATTGACCGCTGCAGGAAGGAAGGAGCTGTGAATATCTCTCATGCCCCTTTCACACCAACGCGTTGTCAGCTCCGGCTCGGAGCTGGAGCCTGAAAGTACCGTTTTTTCCTGTTCACACCGCAGAGGCGCCGCCTCTTAGTTCCGGAATCCGGTTCACTTCCAGCTCCAAAAAATTGTTGGTCTAGAGGCAAGAGCTTCGAAGCTAAGAGGCGGCGTCGCTTACGTCGAGGCGTGCAGGAAACTAAACCCACCTCCCCTGAACATGGGTCGACTGAAGAGTCTCGTCATGCCTGACTTCAAGCAGTAGTGCTTATAAACACACTTTATAAAGTCAGGCAACACTAACCAGGCTTTGTGTAATTCTGTTTATTTGTACCTTACTTTCACCATCCGTTCACTGTTATTGATCATTGTGGAGAGCAGGCAGACGTTCTGTCGACGAAAGTTGAGCAATGTTCAACTTTTGAAGGTTCGGCGGAAGCGTCAGCCAATCGAATCGTATGCCAGTACAAGCTCTAGCCATTCAAACCGTGTGCTTGTGTGTCCGGGGCAGAAGATTCATGTGATTGGTTGTTGGTCGAGTTTCAGCCCCCCCTGCCGGCAAGCGATAACGCACGCCGCCGTGTGGACAGGCCGTAACTCCAGGCCGTAACTCCAGGCCGTAACTCCAGGCGACTTTCTGCCGCTTTCCTCTGTGGTGCAGTGCTGATCGTTTCACCACGGAGGAAAGCACTTCACTAATTGCAGTACCCATAAGGAGCTGTACAAATGCCGCAGTTTTTGCGTGGCTGTGTCTTTAGTTGAAAGCCCAGTGGCGATCTGCTCATCTCTCATCTAAATAATATGCTCCACAGGGGCGGACTGGCCATCTGTGTGTGATGGAGAATCACAGAACGGACGGTCATCCTTATTATTATGCCGTTCAAACCAATTATTTAAATTGATTTAAACGGCATAATGTAGCCTAAGTTGCGCTGACAGGTGAAAGAGGTACCCACACTGCTTCCCCGCAGCGAGGCTCCCCCCACCCTCCCGTTGACAGTTCACGAGCGCCAAGCTCCCCCCGTTGCCAATTCACGATCGTCGGCACAATGATCACAATCAAAAAGGTTGCCGACCCCTGCTCTAGATGATAGGAAAAGAGCTTCAGTGCTTCCTTTAGTTTAGGATACACTCGACCACCCTTTTCGAAATGAAAGGAGAAAATGTTGTATATAGTATGTAATAATGTTGATCACTGTTTTTCATGTTTATAAATCATCACCACAAGGAGCAAAGTATCTACATGCGCTTATGGTAATCTACTGTTCCCTCCTGGCAGACACACATCAATAACATCCGCTGGCCAATCATTAACAGCCTAATGTAAGTGCAGTCAGATTCTCTTTGCACCGCAGTTGTCTTTTCCTGAGTCCTGATGTATTCTCCTTTGCATTTTCTCTTAACCCTATGATGTTTAACTCAGAAGTTAAGGAATAGCGGTTTGGAAAAGACGATAGGATAATTTTTTGAAATTCAGCCGCAACCCGTGTGGTCATCAATGCAACTATTGAAAATTGGCGATTGAAAAATAACTCAACTTAACTGAACTCAAACAATCAGTATCAGAATCAAAATCAGAATAACTTTATTCGTCGCACCGAGGGGACATTTGCATTTGTTACAGCAAGAAAAGAGCCAAAGACAGCTTAATGTTAACCAACAAGCATGCATACAAAATATTAAAGATACACAATTTACAAAATACACATCCTGTAACAGTTCTAACAGCTATGTACGGCATATGTATATATTGCACATAATTGGTATTGCACAACAAGGGGTGTTATAGTCTTTGTTGTTATATGTGTGGGGGTCTACCAGGGACCATGAGGGTTATACAGTCTGACAGCTGCAGGAAGGAAGGAGCTATGAATATCTCTCTGTGAGACATTGGGCACAAAGCTGGCCTTCCTTACCAGTCTGTTCAGTCTCTTCCTGTCAGCAGCCGAGATGCTGCAGCCCCAGCAGGCCACACCATAGAATGGCTGATGCCCCAACAGAGTCATAAAATGTCTGAAGGAGTGCCCCCTGCACCCCGAAAGACCTCAGTCTCCTCAACAGAAAGAGTCTGCTCTGTCCCTTCTTGTACAGAGCAGCAGAATTATCAGTCCAGTCCAGTTTATTGTTCAGATGAACAGCCAGGTATTTGTAGGATTTCACAATCTCAATGTCCGCTCCCTGGATTGTCACTGGTGTGGGGGGTGTTGGGGAAATATTTTCCTTGGAACATAACTTTGATCCAGTTTATCAGTTTGACCTCACTGAGGAAAGGCCTGAAACCTTGGGCTGCTCTCAGTGTTTTGTCTGCCTGTTCTGGCCTGTTGGCGTCAGCCAATAGCAGAGATGGAGTAGTCGACTCGGACTCGAGTCGAACTCGAGTGCCGATTTTCGGGACTCGACTCACGCACTGATTAACGCAGACTCAAACTCGGACTGGTGCATTCTCGCGCTCAATGACTCGGACTCGACTTGTACATTGACGCTCCGACATGGACTCGGATTTGAGCAAGTTTTGTCTCGAGTCAGATGTACTCCGTCTTGGCGTGTGCACCTGCGAGGCGAGTTCACGTACTGCGCCCCGCTATAGAGAGCCGAAGTCCCTCCGTTTCCGGTGGTCCACCTTGGGACCTTATTTCGCAAAAAATATTTATTGAAGTCAATGGCGAGAGAGAAATTATCTTTCAATACCGTTTGAATTGTGCCATGAATTGCACATACGATGTTTGTCAATTTAAAAGATAATTTTGCAAGTCAAGAAAAAAAAGGTTTGTGGTAAAACTGTGAAGTAACACTTAATTTTGTGTGAAACCGCTCAATGAACTACATCTCTGGTCTCACACAACACACGTCACCAACACCAAGATGGCCGTCACCTTTGCACATTTCACCTCTTTCTTTCAGAATGAGGCGGAAAGTATTAAACGTCTGGGCACGTTGAGAGCTGCAAATACACAAAAGGGGAGTTAGTCGAGACCTCTCCAAGTGCTGCTTGGAGAGGTCTCACCTCCTTGGCCGTGGTGCCCTTGAGCAAGGCACCGGACACAGGAGATATGAAAGTGAGTATTCTATGAAACTTGAAAAGTGAACTAAGACATGTACAAGTGGAGCAGGAGTTCAAAATGAAGCTGGACCTGCTGTCAAGTTAGAAAGAAGTCAAAGCAAATACCTATTTCAAAGATTTTACATTTTCTCTGTTACTTTCCCTGAAAATGTTTGAAATTCCTTGAAATCAAATATGTTCTCACTTTTCTAAAGCGCAAACTTAACAGGGGAATATTTAACTTTAAAACAAACTATCAGTAAGTCCATTAAATAAAATATGATTTTGTGGTAAAAGTTCCTGGACGATAATTCTCTTCTATCAGCTCCACCTTTATCATCTGCAACAAAGTGATGAGCACATTAAGGTATCAATCCAGTAACATGTATTATTATAATCTTTATATTTTATCCAAAATGGGCCATCCTGCATAACTTGTATTGACTTTATTTATATTACATAGAATATTTTAGAACATTACTAAAGTAATTGTTCATTATGTAGAAACTTTTGTGAAATGCATTGGCTGCTTGAAACACCTGAAGCAAAACATTCATAACATTTTTTTCATTGACCTCCTGCTGACTCTTCCAACGAATGTATCAGTCCATCTTTGGTCTGTTCCCCTTTTCGTTCTTTGCATATACTGATACTGCATGTTTGTTTTAAAGTTTATGTGTGTGTTATTGTAACAGCAGTGTGTTGTTTTACATGTTCAAATGTTTGCATGTAGGCTAGTTTGTTAGGAAATACTGTTGCCCATGTCTTGACCAGGGCTCCATTGGATGATTCAATCTTGATGGCACTTGGTTGAATAATTGTTTAATAATAATACATTTAAAAAACATTACGTGAGGTGATTGAAAAATAACTCAACGTAACTCAAACAATCAGTATCAGAATCAGAATCAGAATAACTTAATTCGTCCCACAGAGGGGAAATTTGCATTTGCAGCAAGAAAAGAACCAAAGACAGCTTAATGTTAACCAAGAAGCATGCATAACAAATATTAAAGATACACAAATTACACAATTTACAAAATACACATCCTGTAACAGTTCTAACAGCTATTTACGGCATACAGTATGTATATATTGCACATAATTGGTATTGCACAACAAGCAGTGTTATAGTCTTTGTTGTTATATGTGTGGGGGTCTACCAGGGACCATGAGGGTTATACAGTCTGACCGCTGCAGGAAGGAAGGAGCTGTGTATATCTCTCAGCTGATAGCAGAGATAGGCCCCGTCTCAGGTCGGTTAAATTAAATCCTTGCTTCCCTCACTTGCGTCGTTTCCCTGTGTTTAGTCCCTCCCTCCAGGGAAGCATGGAGGGACGCAAGGAAACCACGAGAGGCAGGGAAATGAGTTTTAAGAGCAATTGGACGTCCTTTCCTCCGGAGCGTCACGTGAAGCGACGTCCGTTTGTGATGACGCCGCACAGCTGTTCGTCTGACAGCAGCTCTGTCCCCGTTATTTTCACAAACACCCCTGCCACACATTTACTGACACAAACATTTGTATCATCTGTTGTAGACCCCAATAAATAAAAGCAAATAAGAACTCATTCTCAAAAAAGATAAACGCCATTCTTAAAATGTATAAACGAACAATAGTTTGATTAATATTGATTAGAGCACAATAGAAATTAAATAATTGAGAGAAGAAAAAGAGATATATTATCTCTCAAAACCCAGTTAGATTAACATTCATTGGATTGCACACTTTGTTGGTTTGTGTGGATATGTAGCACATTAACATTTTAAGCACTTAATGACTGACTGAATGGAAATGACAGTAAATGAAAATATAAAACGAAAAAAGCGATCATGAAAATGTTTCCAATAAATAAATAAAATGATTTTTGACCGCTTTGTTGTTCAGATATATCACATATTTGTAACTAAATGATACATGAATTGAAACAAAACACAGTTTAAACTGAGGAGTGACTCTCGTGAGTTTCATTTATTTTCTTCACTCCGCTGGGAAACTGCTCTCATGTCAAGAAGCATCAGATCAGTGCATGCACTGCATCGTCCAATCAGTGAGCGATACACAGTAAGGGGGCGGGGCGAGTATCTGAGGATTTCATCGGAGGATGGTCTGGTGGTACCTTGATTATCGCTCCTCCATTATCGCTCCTCGCTCCTCGGTCCTCTGGCAGAATCTGTACTCAAGATGGCGCGGACAAATCAACTTTCGGTGAGACCGAGGAGCGAGGAAATGAAAATAGTCGACCTGAGACAGGGCCATAGAGTACTCAAGTCCTGGACTCAGACTCGAGTGCCGATTTTCGGGACTCGTGACTCGACTCGCGCACTGATTGACTCGGACTCGACTCGAGCACTGATGCTCCGACTTGGACTCGGCTTTGAGCAACTTTTGTCTCGAGTCAGATGTACTCTGTCCTGACGTGTGTACCTGCGAGGTGAGTTCACGTACTGGGCACGCCCCCGCTATTCCAGTCTAAAGATGTCCAGAGACACACCCCGCATCGTGCTGTATGCTTTCACAGATTTTGCTTCGACATTGGGAAAGAGCAGCGCAAAATCTCCGTTATGTGAAAAAATGATCGACTTCAGACATATAGGTAGGCTGTCTTGAACAAAATCATCAGAGTAATGTGATCAAATAATTAAATAAAGATTCAGCCGATAACACGAAAGCACATGGCTACTTAACATGCAGAATGTAGTCATTTTGCATGCTAAGTATAGCCATGTGCTTTCTGGGGCTTAATCTTAATTTAAACGTTCAGTTGTTAGCTGTTGGACTTCATGATATAATATTTATATTATTAATAAATAATAATAATAATAAGCTTTATATTTGTATAGCACTTTCAATACAAGTATTGTAGCCAGACTCGCTTCGCAGCAGTTCAATAGACACATTAGTATACAATGACAGGATAAAAGCAATGTAGAGAAGCTAGAGCTACATTTCAACAAATACATCCACTTAGATTAATACATGAAGACTTGTGACTCTGACTTGACTTGGACTCTTCTTGGGTGACTCGGATTTGGACTCCGACTCGGAAAGTGGGGACTCGAGAGTCACTTGGACTCGTGAATTGGCGACTTTTTTTTTTTTTACATTTATATTTTATTAAAATAAAGACAAAAGACAAAAACACACAGACAAGGACATGGCTCACACACATCACAAGTAGGACACAACCGGAAAAAATATGCCTCTTCCTTCAGACTTTCTTACAGAGTCCCTCCTCCAACACAAACGAACGCGCATCATCAATTAGGGCGACTGTGGCTGTGAGGGAGTGTGGTCGTCTTTCAACCATAAGGTTGTGGGTTCGATCCCAGCCCATGCAGTCAACATGTCGATGTATCCTTGGGCAAGATACTTAACCCTGAGTTGCTCCCGATGGCATGGCCAACGGTGTGTGAATGTGTGTGAATGTTAGGTCCTAGAGGAAGGTACACTGCTCTGTATGAATGGGTATGAATGGGTGAATGACATGTAGTATGTAAAGTGCTTTGAGGGGTCTTAAAGACTGGATAAAGCGCTATATAAGTACAGTCCATTTACCATTACCAATGAGGCCACGAGATAAGTTTGTGCACAGATGGAAGGCTGACAGGCAGGTAGGCCATCCAGTTACTTTAGCCGGGCTGGCTCAGATGATTGGTCATGCTTTTTACAGCGCTACGGCTTCCAGAGATTAATTTTTGTATGTATTTATTGTCAATTATTATCAGGTCAATCTTGGTAGGACATTCATTTGTAACACATTCACCCTTCCCCACAGCGATAGGGGTAAAGTAGTCCATCTTCTCAAGTCATCTTTAATAGTTCTAAGTAAGCCTGGACCATTCATTTAGAAGATCTTGTTAATTGCAGATCTGATGTTTATGCCCAAGTATCTCAATCCATCAGCTTTCCAAACAAAAGGAGCAGAACCTAAGTGATTAGAGTGAGTCTGACAGTTTAGTGGCATGGCTTCACTTTTACTCCAATTTATTATATATTAGTCAACTAATGTTAAAAGGATATCATCAGCTTATAAGTTTATTTTGAGCTGATGTCCGCACTTTGGGATACCCATAATTCCTGGATTTTCCCGGGACAAGCCAAGGGCTCGAGAGCTCAAATGAATATTAGAGGGGATATTGGACATCCCTGCCGTGTTCCCCGATGCAGGGGGAAAGGATCAGAAAGCATGTTGTTGCTTCTGACTGAGGAGACTGGCTTATTGTAAAGAGCTTTAAACCATCTCATACAGACAGGGCCAAATCCAAATTTTTATCGAACCTCTTAAGGCTTAGTGGCCACATGCGTGGACAGCACTTTTTTAGCTCTTATGTCCACAATGGTGTACACTGCTGAATTGGGGTCTTATAGCCACATATGTGGACACTTATACTGCCATCTGGTGGTGTCAGAAGAGTATAACATACAATGGTAAAAATTCAAGATGGCGGCAAATACGAGGGATGATTCAAGTGGCCACTCCAGACACAAACATATATCAGGTAAGAAGTCATGCCTTATTTCATGGCTTATTCTTATTTAGATATTTATATAAGCGTTGGATATTTGTCATGACAAGAAAATTTGGAAAAAAAAGTGTAAAAATAAGAACGTAACATGTCGCTAAACATGAAGTACACGTTTGTGTACTTATGGACTGAAGCTCGTCGAAACAGCTAATATACTAGAAAACATGCACACATGTAAAATGAGAAAACAAGTATATCTGGTGCAGCTAAAAGGCTGTACATTGTCTAAATGTAATACATAACAATTCAATCACTAAATACATATATACATACATAAATTAGTTGGATTAAAACGTTGTACAGTACCATTGAAATCCATTGTTTTTATTTCCAGAGCGTTTTTCTTTACACCAAGCTATGCAGCTACTTGGCTTGATTGATGAAGACAACTCAGATTTAGACCTATCTGACAATGATGATCCCATCCTGGATACAAATTACCAACCATCACCACAGGAGGAAAGCAGCAGTGAGGATGAGGGTGACAGTAGTGACAATGAGGACCCCATTCCTGAGCCCACAGAGCACAGCAGAGGACATAAACGTCGCCGTGGTGCAGATAATGGTTAGTCAAGACCCAGTAGATTTGTGTTTATGTTATGTAGTTAGGGCTTCAGGGCTACGTGAAGGATTGGAGGCAGAATGCTTATTTACATTGACAGGGACACAGTAGCGTGGCGTGGGGAAAAAATTAGGGGAAGCCAATAATACGTCCTTTCTTTTGGGGGGGGGAGGGGATGTGGTGGTCAATGTAATAACGTAACCAGATGAGTGATTACAGCGCACGGTATCATTTTACACACATTTGTATCATACAGATGCAGGACTTACACAAGCCTGTTATCTAACCGACAGGTCCGCACGCACTCTCCAGCCGAAACTCTAATAAGCATTCATTCACTAACTAAATCAGGAGACCTTTAAAGTTTTACATCCGGTTCGCTCCTTTGTTCCTCGCTGTACACAGCTACAGTTTGGGCATTGGCCTGTCATCAGATTGTATTTGTTGTTGCTGCTGCTGCAGCGGAAGTTTAGTACAATTATTTTTGATTAAATACTCCAAATCTCCACCCTCCATAATTGCACTTGCTTCAGTTGCTTGCTACTTTCTAACGGCAGTGAGAGTGGTGCAGTGACGCTATCTATCTTCTATCGATTAGATTTATGATTCGAAAATTATAAAAGTAGGGTAGACATGTGGATATTATCCGACTGAACAAAACGTGCATTTATCTAACAGGTTTGTTTTCCACTGACCTTTTTTCAAGCTATTTTCCAAAATCCTATGGAGAAATCCCATTGCTATTTTGTCGAGGGAAACCGGGCGTAGCTTACTTCCGCTTTTTGGGACGCGTCACTGCACCACTAAATTGATGCGATTTGATTGGATTGTGAGGCAAGGGAAGCCAGCCGCCTCTGGCTTCCCTTGGCATGGCCCTGACCAATCACAGGTTGGCAGGGGCATGACGTGAGCCTCATCTGATTGGTCAATCCCCCCATT
Source organism: Notothenia rossii (assembly GCF_949606895.1). NCBI lineage: Eukaryota > Metazoa > Chordata > Actinopteri > Perciformes > Nototheniidae > Notothenia > Notothenia rossii. The sequence goes on from NC_136902.1 coordinate 7,091,727, forward strand.
TTTTTTCACCAAGGGAAGCAAATTTCGGCTGGCCTCCTCTCGCAACAGAGAGTGCAATCTACTGTTTCACCATAACATCTAGAGGGGCGCTGTTTCACTCTTTGTAAAATACTCAATGAGAATGGGGGAGAGACGGGCCGGTAGCAACACACAACAAAGAATTTCCGAAACTAAACGAAGTGTTTTCATTTATTTATTAAAATTATAACTACAATCCGAAAAAACAGGGGAAGCCTGGCTTCCCTCGGCCTCCAGGAGAAAACGCCACTGCAGGGACAGAGAGTACAGGGACAGGTTCATCCCACACTCCCAGACGTCGATGTCGAACTGTACCGATTGAGACTGATCGTGCAGAAGATGACTCTGAGGAGCCAACACCAGGACCAAGCCAAACCAAAAAAAATAAAAAGGGAGAGTCCAAACAAGGTAATTGTTATTATTTTAGCATGCCTTGAGGGTAAATCTTCAAATTTCATGTAAACGTCCACACAGATTCAAGTTTTTTTGCTTACATAGATAAAATGTAACTTACTGCAATAAATACTATACATACTAAATACAATTTTATTCTGATTCTGGTTGTGCAGGACGTGGAATACGCTGGAAGGCTACTCCATTGACGCCAAACCTTGCGGAGTATCAGCATCAGGACGAAAGCGATCTGGACAGACATGGCTGGACCCCACTAGAGTATTTTGACCAGTACATCGATAGAGATCTGATGACACTGATTTCAGAATGTTCTAATGCCATGTCACTGTCTAGGAGTGGGGACCCACTCAACATGTCAGTCGATGAGGTCTACCACTTTTTTGGTGCCTGTATTTTAATGTCCTGCATCCGATACCCAACCATTAGGATGTATTGGTCCAAAGCCTTTAAAATCACTGCCATCACTGACAGATTCACGCATGCCAGATTCTTCAAACTGAGGGGAGCAATAAAAGTGGTAATTGATGATGATGTGCCTGAAGATCTGAAGATGTCTGACAAATTCTGGAAGGTGGGGCCTTTTCTGGAGCGGATTCTGCGAGGCTGCAAGTCTCTGAATCGACCTGATTGCACATCTATTGATGAGCAAATGATACCCTTCACGGGAGCCTGTCCGTACAGACAATATCTGCCAATGAAGCCCAACCCAGTTGGCATTAAGAACTTTGTGTGTGCTACAGCAGATGGCATTGTGCTTGACTTTGAGCTCTATCAAGGTACACAATCACTGATCGAGAAGGTCGAAGAACCCGAGGGCCTGGGCTTGGGAAGCTTAGTCATCGTGCGTCTTTGTCAAACCCTGAAACGCGGCACAAAAGTGTATTGTGACCGGTTCTTCACCACCATCAAAGGTGCGCAACAAATGATGGAGAAGGAGCTGTACATAACTGGTACAATAATGAAGAACCGACTCGCTGGAGCGAACGACAAGTTACCCAGTGACAAAGCCATGAAAAGCGCAGGAAGAGGTACCTCATCAGAAGTGTCCGCTGAAGATGGAAAACTGTGTGTAGTGAAGTGGTATGACAACAAGCCAGTATTGCCGATGTCTGTTGTTCATGGTACACAGCCTGAGGACACCTGCCAGCGCTGGGACAAGAGGTTGAAACAATATGTCACTGTTTCGCGACCAAGCATTGTCCGTGAGTACAATACCAAGATGGGTGGAGTTGACTTGATCGATAGAATGATCAGTTACTATCGCATGAGCACCCGTACTAAGAAGTGGACAATGCGGATGGTCATGCACTTCACGGATCTGGCTTTAGCCAACAGCTGGCTACTCTACCGCAAAGACCATGCAATATGTGCTGGACCAAAGACAAAACCCATCCAGTTCCTTGAGTTCCGTATGGAAGTGGCAAAGATCCTCTTGGCCCAGCATCACGGTGCAGATGCTGACCTATCGGAACAATCAGAGGAAGAAGATGCACAACAAGGGGTAAAACGTCATGTGACAGAGGTGCCCCATGTCTCGGTCCGCAGGAGGGCTAATGCCCACCTCCCAGAGATGATGGGCCTGAAGAATGCCATGCGCTGCAGACAACCAGGCTGCACTGGAAGAACCCGAGTGCGCTGTGTGACCTGCAAAGTGTTCTTGTGCATGCAAACCGAACGCAATTGTTACTTAGCCTTTCACACATAGGTGATGGCAGTGTGATGGCAGAGATTCTGTGAAGGTCATCAGGTGACCCCTGGGCCTCCGTAAGCAGGCCGGGTCCTTCTGTCCTCAATGTTCCCACCCTTTCACATATCCTATTTTTTACATTACGAATGCAACATTTCACATGAGCCATACTGTGACTGTCAAAAAGGGGCAACATTTATTTTAATTTTTTTTCACTATGACGTTCCGTCATTTGTTGTACGTAACGTGACAATTTAAAAAATGATTTGAATGTTTTATATTTTGTTACAGGCATACAATGTCATCCTGCAATTACTGTTTGCACTGTTGCAGCTTTTCAAATGATCCATGCATTAGTTTTAACTGTCCAAAGGGGCAAAAGTGCAATGTTTCCATGTTGTTTTTACTCTGATATTCAAAACATGTTCAAAAATATGTGTGTATGTGTTATTAATACATGCAAAAGCAGTCAGGAAAAACACTGCTGTGTTCAAGGTGGAAATAAAGAGTTTTTCATTCTATTACTCAATGGTGACTTAATTGGGTTTTATGGAAATTCGGACCAAGAATCCACATATGTGGACATCATTTTTCTCTAAAAGTACATCATATCAAAAGATGATTCTTAGTTTTTATTCTAATTAGGGTCCAATAAGCCCAAATAGCAAAGAGAAATAAAAAATGCATGTAAAAAAACAGCTTGGGCCTTAGGAGGTTAAATAAATATGGCCATTCTATTCTGTCTAAGGCTTTCTCTGCATCCAGTGATATTGCCATTGCTGGGAGATGGAGGGTGTTGGCGCTAAAAATAACCTGGAGCAGCCTTCTCATGTTATTAGCTGACTGGCGTCCAGCTACAAATCCTACCTGGTCTAGATTCACTAGGGATGGCATAACTTCCTCCAGGCGAAGGGCTAGGATTTTTGCAAACACTTTGTAATCATTGTTAAGAAGACTTAGGGGTCGGTAGTTGCTCATGTATCGATGATCCTTCCCAGGTTTCAGAAGTAGACATAATGTGGCGGTACGCATTGTTAGGGGCATTGATTGTTTTTCTATCATGTCGTGATACAACATAACCAACAATGGCGACAACACTTCCAGAAAGCATTTATAAAATTCAATACTAAAGCCATCACACCCAGGGGTCTTACCCGATGTAAGAGATTTTATGGCAGACGCTATTTCGTTTGGTGTGACAGAAGATTCCAACTCGTGTTTCTGAGTAGGATTTAGTACAGGAAGTGTAACATTCTTAAACAATGTATCCAGGCTATGGTCTTGTGCTGTGCACTCAGTTTGATATAAATTGGAGTCAAATGTTTGGAATTCGCATTTGCTGTTTATTAGCTTGGGATCATTTATAATATTACCTCCAGAGTCTCTTATAGCTGGAATTGACCATTTACCCTCTAGGCTAACTCAAGTCAACTAACTAAGTCACTGACTCACTGTGGACGGATTAAACATGTGTGTGTGTGTGTGTGTGTGTGTGTGTGTGTGTGTGTGTGTGTGTGTGTGTGTGTGTGTGTGTGTGTGTGTGTGTGTGTGTGTGTGTGTGTGTGTGTGTGTGTGTGTGTGTGTGTGTGTGTGTGTGTGTGTGTGTGTGTGTGTGTGTGTGTGTGTGTGTGTGTGTGTCTCTCTCTGTGGCCTAGCCTTACTATCCTTGTGGGGACCTACATCTGTTTACACAGTCACGTGTGGGGACTCGCCTCCCTGATGGGGACATAATGGAGGTCCCCGTGAAGGGAATCCTCCATTTTATGGTGAAGAATTGGTTAGGTTTAGGTTAAGTCTGCAGGAAATGCATGTAAGTCAATGTAATGTCCCCTGAAGTGATGTATACAGTGTGTGTGTGTGTGTGTGTGTGTGTGTGTGTGTGTGTGTGTGTGTGTGTGTGTGTGTGTGTGTGTGTGTGTGTGTGTGTGTGTGTGTGTGTGTGTGTGTGTGTGTGTGTGTGTGTGTGTGTGTGTGTGTGTGTGTGTGTGTGTGTGTGTGTGTGTGTGGTGTCCTACCCGTGTCAGAGTGTGTAGAACTCTTCTTTGTGACGCTTTGGCCAAGTTGAAGTTGTCCACATTGTAGGCACAGATCCTGAATCCTGAATCTCCCTCCACCAGCAGGGAGAGGAGCGAGAGAAGGAGAGAGGAGAGGAAGAGGAAGAGGAAGGAAGCGCCACCTCATGGTCAGACTGGGGAGGAAAAACAACACATAATCTCATTGATGTGAAGCATTGAACGGTTCCATGTGAGGATAAAATAAAACAATGAAATAAGGTATGCTGAGTTTTGTCTTTTTGTTTAGCTATATGAAGTCATAAAGTTGATCTGAAATGAGGCTCCAACAACAGAGGGTGTCGTATGCAGTGTAGATTGTAAAGCCCCTTTAGGCAAAATTGTCAGTTATGATATTGATATATGATACGATAATACTTTATTGTTAGATCCAGTCTGTAATTTGTATTGCATCACAGTAGCTTCCTCTGCAACATCACCAAAGACAATATTAAGACACGAAACAAGGAAACAGACATTTGAAAAACATCACAATCACTGAAGAGAAAAACCTGCTCAAGACCCTCTAACGTACTAAACGTGTACAAAATCGTGGGACCTTTCATTTATATTCTCTGTTGTTGGCCAGCCTCAATATGTTACGTTATGGAGGCTGAGTCAGAGCCTGAGGGAGCAGTTTTGACTTTAAAGCGGTACACAAACACTTGTACCACTTAGTATTGCAATACTGTGGAATCACAGATTTAAAAAACAGAAGAAGAATTTGTCTACTCGCCTAAAGACCTGAAATTCTGGAGACAATGTGTGAGCTACATAAATAAACCTGATGTGACTAAAAGATGTCTATAGAAAGTTATCAGTGAGACAAAGTTTTTTTAATGCCAGGTCTGAATCAATGACTTTAAATAAAATAATGGATAAAAGTTGTGTCCTTTGGAATGTAATACTGTATTGCACTGATCATTGTATCTTATGTGTCCTTAAAACCAATACAAATACCTTGATAAAAGTTACCTTACATTTGCTATTTTGCTAATAATCTTTGCATATTTACAATGTTTTTTTCTCTTTGACAGTATGTGTTCAGCATAAGACTGCAGTGTCAGTTTGGGCAAGGGTAAATTCTAGCAGCTATGAATTTATTTGCCTGTTCTCATTTAACTTAAGCACACACCAATTTTCTAACATTTCTTTTTGTCAGACATGCTGGCCTCCATCTTGATTTCTTGAGTGTTTTTGAAAAAACGTGTCAACAGAGACAACGGTAGAAGACTTTATGGTTTCTATACTTCAAAATATTGTGATTTTCTTAATATAAATAAAAGCAATAACCTTAAACAAATGAAAAATTGCAGATGTAGATAAAATATTTATATTTCTTATTGATAACCTGAACTCCTTGAGCTGTCATCGATTTGACAAATGACAAACTGTAAAAAAGGAATTTAACTAAGTGGAGGGGCCTTGATTACTTTTTTCTTTTAGTCACATTAAACTATATATTGACTTAGACGTGTACATCAAATATGTTTTCTATTGAAGTGAAACCAAACACAGTGCGGAGAGACAGCGACTCTTCCCTTGAGATGGTATTCTCATTTTACACACAGAGGAAGCAGCGAGTGGGTGGAAAAGCACTTTTAAACTGTGAGAAAGAAATGTCAGAAATGAAAGAAACAATGAACAACATGACTGCAGGAGAGTTTTCCCAACCAAGAAACACAGCAGGAATGTTGGTGAACTTTAGCAGCATTTCTCATTTCCACAGTAGAAACTGAGTGTAAATATGCAACAGGTTTAGAGGTTAAACTGGTCTGAAGGAGGAGTGAGAGCATGTTCAGACCTGAGGCGGGGGGGCCGACAGTCACCTGCACCATCTCCTATTTATATATGTTTGTATTAGCAGCTACAAAGACAGATAACTAAATACTTTGTTAATTATTATTACATCCACACTGAGCTTAGACAGGGAATCTCATGCAGTGCTCTTCATTTCTCAATACATTAGAATCCATGTGAGTTTGAAGCCGTTTGGTTTGTATCACATGATGCATCCTCTCAACATCATTGTAAATCATAGCTTGCTATTAAATCAATACAATAATTGTCATGGATTCAGAGACCAAGGTCTCTTTTAAAAAGGCTAAAGGGGATTTACACATGCAGTGAAATCAGATGGAAGAGTTTGGAGAACTCAAATCAAAGTGTTTTTGTAATTCGATGTGAAGTGCATACTGCATTAAATCCACTGTTGTAGATAAAACCCCACATTTTAATCACATGAATATGCATTTAAAGGGAAGAGGCCCAGCTGTGTCAGACCTTTAAGCACCCCATGAATACATCATAGTGTGAATAGCCCTGGTTCGGGTCTCAAGACATCCATTCAGAGGGCTGTGAAGAACTCAAGACGTGAGGAAACGACAACCATCTCTGTTTTCATTGTTGACACCTGAAGCTCACACTGATCTTGATCTTACTGTTGTCCTGCTGTTATCTACACGAACAGGGAGGTGACAGCACACGTTATCCTGCAGACTACAGCATTAAACAACAACCCTACACTAATGCTGAATGAATGCTGATCCGACACGGTTTGGCCTCTCCTGCAACTTCATATTCACTATGTCAAGTCATAGAGAAAAGATGTTACTGTGAGTTTACGGCATTAAGCACTTCCTCTGTAAACATTGGGATTTCAGTGAGAAGTGCAGAAACAACTCTCTAAACTCATCCTTCTGATCTGTGTGCATCTGTTAGTCGCTCTTAAATGAGATTATTAACCTACAGTCTATATGTGAGAACTTTCACCAATTCAACAATTTAATCAATTAAATTACAATTATTAAACAGAATACACTTTTTTTTGTTTTTTGTTGAAGCAATTGCAGTCTGTGGTGGAATGGTTGGATTTCTATTTAGTAGTAAAGACGGTTTTAGTAGCTGCTAGTTGCTATAAAATGTAACATGAAGCTGGGGTCAAATTAGTTAACACACACACACACACACACACACACACACACGTACACACACACACACACACACGTACACACACACACACACACACACACACACACACACACACACACACACACACACACACACACACACACACACACACACACGTACTCACAAACACACTTAATACTAATAATTGAAATTAAATTTGATTACCAAAAGTGAATGTTTAAATTGGTGTTTTCATTCATAAGGTAATTTTAATTAGATACTATGTTATAAGAGTAATCTGAGTTTGCATTCAAGTCTTGCACTAAGAACCAATAATACTTTATGGTTTAATATGTTGATTTCATTGTCTTGAGTTACAGGATGCTGTGTTAACTACAATATTTCATTTGACTGAGTTACATACAGTAGGAGGTTATTCCTTCAAGAAAAGGGGAAATGCTGTGTCCTGTTACTGTAGCCAGAGGGCGCTGTAGGACAGAGAGTTGATATAGGATGCCTGAAGGTGGAAGTTGGATAAAGAAGAATAAAGGAGGAAAGGATAGCACACGTGCCTACGGCTCATACTTTCTACCTACTTGCATACCTACAAAATACCACAAACTTCCAGCTTTATACTTTGGGTATTCTAGTAAAGCATTTGTATATGCTTTAATGTTAAACAAACTTTATTTTCCTTTGTGTCTGGATACCTGTTTCAAACGCTTTGTTTTAGCTGCTCAAAGGGATTTTATTGTCACGGCCTCCATGGCGTTAGAACAGGACTTATTATCGGAACTGAAACACTCAGTTAATCTGAACAACACAGTAACTGAACTCTTCAGACAGAAAGAAAGGAGGATGGTTTTTGGGTACAAATAATCAAACGTATTGGTGAGTACTGGCTATAATGACTTTTATTTAACATTGTTGATCTTTTTTTGTCATTTTATGAAGTAAATATTGTTGCTTCTGCTCGAGATGATGTGCGGCGCAGCAGTGAAAGGAGGCTTGTTGAATTGTGTTGTTCGGTGTTCTTGCTTTAGTAATGGCATTCATTCTCTACATTAGAAACCTGTCTGTGACGCAGCGCCCTGTTATACTGCGTTAATGTATCATATTAATGGTTTCTATAGCCGTGACGTCATAATAATGCTGTTAGGAGGTGGATTCATTCAGGTAGACGCTACTGAAGGCCTAGGTGTGAAATGCACGGCCTGTTACTGTTTTCAACAGAACTCATTTGAAGATATTGTGAGACAAAAAAACAATAATTAGGATGCAAATAAAGAAACATATTTTTGTATGAAATTTCATTAAAGGTCATTTTTTTTATTGGTAATTTAATCTTAATCAAAATTCAACTAAAGCCAAACATTTTATTATTATCTCCCACCGGCCAAGCAAATACATTCAATAGTAAAAACCCTAAACATATTAAATTCATAACCATATATAAAAAGGAAAAGCATCACATTCTCTATCTTCTATCAAAATGATCGTAACTAACTGATTATTCAGATCATTGTTGCAGCTGAATTCTGTAACACGAGGACTTTGAGGAAAGAAATACACTTTTCTCTGATAAAAATCACACACAGCAATTCAGCTTTAGAGCTCATCCCTCTTCTTCTTCTTCTCCTCCTTCTGGAAGACTTGTCCATCCGGCTGCTTCCTCCAGGCCAGTTGGACGTTGTCGTCCAATCCCTGGGCCCTCAGGTTCTTTTTCGCCTGAGACACAAAAACTCATGATCATTATCGTTCCAATAAAAACAGATGATGTATCTTTAGTTCACTCATCTGAAATGGTAGCTGTTCCCCTTATTTCTTCCAGTGTAAAGGCTTACCTCAGGTTATGGAATAGTATTTGTACATGTTCCTAATGCATTTGGTGGCATGTGGCTAAGTTTCTGCTATTTACTTCTGCACATATTTACACGTCTTCTTCCTAAATGCTTGGGTCCTGTTATTTGTGGCCAAAGTATTGAATGTATAATGGATATAGAATTTCATTCATGTTCCTCTTGGTCCATTTCATTCATATTTAAATTCATTTACTATATTTTCTTTTGTTGAATTCATTATTCTTTAATAGTTATTTATTTGTTTCCTTCCTCTTTCGTCTCTTGTTCTCATGTCATGTGAATTTCCTTTTATGGTGATGATTTTGCATAAAAGTAGAAAACATGATTTACCTCCACCAACATCGCATCCAGAAAAGCAGGGTCGTTCAGATCCACACCGTTTGGTTTCTCCACCCTCACCTTTATCACTTGCATTGAAACAGGCACAGCTAGAAACACAAACAAACTTCATCAGTCACAACGTTTATGGTGTCTTCTTTTTCAACAGACTCAATATCATCACTTGCTTTGACGTAGCTGTGAATTTTACTCACGTCCGTAGCAGATGAATGGTTTCTCCACTCTACAGTCCAAGTCCTCCCATTTTCCAGAGTCGTCGAAAGCTGCAGCAACACAAACTTTGAGACCTACGTAGTTAGGTTCATTTACTTTCCAGTACTTGAAGGAGGAGCTGCTTCCATCGGACCACTTCCAGGAGTCTCTGTAGAGGCCGATCCAGGCACTATACTGTCCAGACCACAGCTCATCAAGCAGCTGGTTCTCTGTCTGGTTTCTCACACTGGCCAGGTCTGTGTGGTGTTCTCTGCAGTAGCTCTGGGCCCCAGTCCATGTCATTCTGCTCTCAATGAGGACAAATGTTGCACTCGGCCCTGAAAATGGACCCCAGAGAAGCTGAGTAGAGGCACCACGACATACAGCCTGACATCAATGCCACATCTCTGGTGGTATTGATGCCTTTATAATATAAAATATTACATTTAAATCCCACACATTTGTACTTTGTAATTTGTAGTTCTGGGGTTTTTCAACACATGAATGTTGGCAAGAAACTTTAGTAGTATCAGTGGAAGAAGTATTCAGATCTTTTAGTAAAAGCAGGAGTACAACGATGTGAATATACTGTGTTACAGGTTAAAGCTTCATTCAAATGATATTGATTCTATATTGTTCTTATTAGCACATAAGATGTAAAACGTAACTACAATTCTAAAACAAGTTTGCAAAGAATTGTATATACATCATTTCCTTTTACGTTATCTTTTAAATTAAACCATGTGAGAATTTTAGTGAAAATGGAAATGTCTTTAGTGGAACTGCTAACAAAAGAAAAAGAAGTCACAAAGAAAAAAGGTTGTGAACCGCTAGTTAGATAAAGACCAATTAATTGTATTTCAGAAGCTTAAAATATGATTTTAAATGTTTAATGTTAATTTTAAGTTTATATTCTTACCTGTGACATCAAAGCAGACCGCCCTGAAGAGGGTATTACAATCATAATCATTCCATGTTCCTGTTCCACCAGAATAAAACATTGTGCATTGTTCATTGTGCCTGTTTTTTGGTTGTCCAGTCCCCCATCGTCTGAACTCCGTCTCCCCCGGTCCGTAGAAGCTTGGGTCTGAAATCGACCACCTCCAGGTGTCCCGGTCATCGTGCAGCCCTATCCAGGCTGACTGAAAGCAAGACATTGTTATAATTATTACATCCTGTTGAAGCTTTTAAAGCTGCTGCTTGAGAAAATGTGTATGTTTAATAAAGAGAAGGTTTGTTTTGCCTTCATGAGACCAGCCTTGGTACGTGGTGATCTAAAGGGAATCCCCTCAAGTCAACATTCATTTACAGCCTTGTTACTCTGAACCTCTTCCACTTTATTACAGGGTTTGATGCTATAGCTTTGGCTTCAAACATTTTCAACTCTGTTTTAATACTCAGGTTCCCATAGGACTTTAAAACAGGTTTAGCTTTCTGTAATAATCTCTCCTTTTTGAATTTGACTCTAAAAGAAATGTGATTCATTTGAATCAAAAGACAGAGAAAAGTGACCTCACTTGGTTGTATTGGCCTGCCATGTTGTTCAGGAGCTCCACAACCTCCATGCTGTCTACAGTGGCCAGGTCTGTGTGTTTCTCTCTGCAGTATTTCTGTGCTTCAGCCATGGTCTTTGCTTCATAAACAAAATGGTACTGACGTTCAGCATGTGAGGAGACAGCGCTCAGCCCTGCAGAGACACAGACACTTTGATTAGATTCAATATCAATTACTGAAACAACTTCTCCAAATTACATTAAAGTTAAACTGTAATAAATTAAATAACTTAAGTAATTGTCAGTGGGAAACCAAAATAGAAAGTTCTAAAAATGGCTAATGGGATAACATATTTTAAATACAAATAATAATTACCTGAAAGAGCGATGATGATCAGAAGAGCTTTTTCCATCCTTGCCTCTTCCCTGTTCCTCTCTTTTGGAATGAGACTGGAGATGTGCAGCTGTTGACATTATACATTAGGTAAAATGCAAAGTGGATATGGAACGGACAGCTTTTTTACCTCAGGCTTATTTAGTTACATTTGCACATGTATTTACATGGAAAGACCAATAGAGTAATGTGGGCGTAGGACTGGTGATACACAGCAGGAAAACCAAACCCATGCCCATAAACAAAAACAATACAAAAAGTCTGAAGCAACACTGATCATTTCATATAATGAGACACTTTTACAGTTTACAAGCTAATACATTTAAAAGATCACAAAACCGGTGTAAGAATTATTGCACTGACTTCCAGCTTCATACTTTGGGTATTCCAGTAAAACATTTGGACATGCTTTAATGTTACATAACATTTATTTTTCTTTGTGTCTGGATACCTGTTTCAAACGCTTTGATTTAGCTGCTCAAAAGGATTTTACTTTCACGGCAAAGGCTTAAGTCCATATTCACCCTCTGATGGTGTTTACTGCAAACCAAAAGAAACTGAGACACATTCAGAATGTTTAGAGCTGCTTTATATTGAAAAACCTCAAAACTTCAAGAATCAATTTATAGTCTAAAAGGCATTACCTATATTTTTAAAAAAAAAGCGTCTTGTCATCCAGGATCTTTCATATATTCCGGCCAAACGTCTCTCACCAAACATCTTATACACGTGACGTCATAATAATGCTATTAGGAGGTGGATTCATTCAGGTAGACGCTACTGAAGGCCTAGGTGTGAAATGCACGGCCTGTTACTGTTTTCAACATAACTCATTTGAAGATATTGTGAGACAAAAAAACAATAATTAGGATGCAAATAAAGAAACATATTTTTGTATGAAATTTCATTAAAGATCATTTATTGGTAATTTAATCTTGATCAAAAGTCAACTAAAGCCAAACATTTTATTATTATCTCCCACCGGCCAAGCAAACACATTCAATAGTAAAAACCCTAAACATATTAAATTCATAACCATAGAAACAAGGAAAAGCATCACATTCTCTATCTTCCATCAAAATGATCGTAACTAATTGATTATTCAGATCTTTGTTGCAGCTGAATTCTGTAACACGAGGACTTTGAGGAAAGAAATATGCTTTTCATTTATTTAACAGCTGGTCTTATGTCTGTGACCCCTCCTGTTGTTAATTGATAAGTCTGAAACATGTAATCGTCAAGGTTCAGAGGCAAATTTAGCAAATATGGCAGTAGCCATCAATCATCTTAAGATAAGATAAGATATACTTTATTGATCCCAAGTTGGAAACATTTGCGTTACATCAGCATGTGTAAAAGTTGTAAATATGCAGTGGTGTTTATTTGTAAATCATTTAGTATAATCACACAAATTCTGTGTTGTATATTAAATAATTCTGTGTTCTTTATTTATTGATTGTTCAATACCTGACAAGGTCGGAGATGACAAACTTGGATCGCAGGTTCCTCAACAGTGCATTACAAGACATCTATAAACATGTGTGTATACCTCCACCATTAAACTGTCATATTCTGCACATTTCTTATACTATCTACATACATCTTATAAGAGTATAATACATATGTATAATATCAGTTAAAATAAGTGCTTCAACATTTAACATTGCAGGAAAGGTGATTGTCAAGTCCCAAAACAAATTATGCAATATTTTAAACGTTAAATACTTTGTCAGGCTTAATATTTATCTGTTGATACCCCCAAAGCTTTTTTCTTATTTAAAAGAAGACCTTAACCTAAAATATTCTTTAATGTTTAAATAAAGCCTAATTAGTTTGTGTGTTCTGCACATCCTTCTATTCATATCTTTGTACATCCGGCACTAAACTGTTTTATTCTAGAGATCACGACAGAATCTTCTTGATTTTTTCTATTCTATATTTCCAACATTGACCTTCTACTTGCCCCCTATGAAAGTATGTACTCTTAATATTTTTATGTTTTCATCAAATATAACACATTCAACAAAGAAATGAAATAAGGTGCTTTAACCACTCGGCGGTGCGGGTTAAAAAACGGTCAAGTTTACAGTGTTAACACAATAAATTATACTTTCCAGTATAAGTTTCCAGTTTAGTTTATGACGGATGTATTTTGTTATGGACACATATATTGTTTTGATATTTGTAACATCAAACCGACAGAAAATATGCTCTTAACATGACCCAGTGGTCTAGTTAATACAAAAATATATATATAGATATGAATCAACAAATATTCAAATGAACTCTTATTTTGAAAATACAGCTTCCTGTGTTCGAATGAGCTGCTCCGACCCTCGGTCCTGACGGACTCCAAAAGTCAGACATAATGCGACATTATACAATCAAACAAATAAATAAACACAAGGATAATTGTGTCTTATTGTTGAGTAAATAACAGTGTGTGGTTTAGAAAACAATATATATTTCAGTCTTCTGAGCCCCATACTCTCCCCCTAACTGACAGCAACAAAAGTCCAACATTATACAATTAAAATAAAGAAGTAAAAACAATAAGTGTGGCTTGATATTGATTAAAAAAAAGTTTGATAAACGCTGTGAGAATGGATCTGCGGAGAGCATTTCTCTGCGATCCCAACTCGTCTATTAACAACGTTTAGGGAGCTCTATGCAAGTCAATGAGACTCCCTGATGGTTGAAGATTGACGCTAAAGGGTCAATATATTTTATATATATATATACACTGCGTTTGATAGTGACGCCAAGGGATCCTGACATAACTTCCCTATAGTACGAGTTGGGAGAGAGAATGTGTTGTTCCTTTATAATCTCATTTATTTTAGGACTCGACCACCCTTTTAGAAATGAAAGGAGAAAATGTTGTATATTCTATAATGAAATAATGTTGTTCACTGTTGTTCATGTTTATAAATCATCACCACAAAGAGCAAAGTATCTACATCCGCTTATGGTAATCTACAGTTTCCTCATTGCTGACGCACATCAATAACATCCATTGAACTCAGGGAATAGTGGTTTGGAAAAGACGATAGGATAATTTTTTGAAATTCAACCGCAACCCGTGTGATCAAAAAGGTCATCAATGCAACTTGTTAGAAAAATATCACTCGTCACCGGCTTCAGCTTCAATATCAGGATCCATATATTTATTATCCTCTCAAGAATGGAAGTGGTCATCACATACAGAGCATCAACTAATTCCTGAACAGTGTCCTTCACATGCTGATATCCAAGAGAGGGAGTTACACAGTCACAAGATGGAGGAATAGAAAGCAGTATTCTATGCTTAGTTCAGATTAGCTAAGACCCACGTAAGCAATAAACATGACAGTCATATGTCTATCACCATAGAGGCTGAATCATCATGTTAATCACAGAGCTATCATATGCCTCAAACAGTCCTGATGCTCTTCTAGGTAATCACACATCCTGTTACGTACAGCTACAGTTGAGATACCTTTGTTATCATGTTACTCTCATATTGGAAAAGTGCATTCAGTTTTTTCCCAACACAACTTCAAGAACCACATTACACTGAAGCACGAATGGCAAAAGAAGGAAACGAAGGTAAAGGGAAGGATCACATATACAGTGGGGCAAAAAAGTATTTAGTCAGCCACCAATTGTGCAAGTTCTCCCACTTGATGAGAGAAGCCTGTAATTTTCAATCCAAGGTACACTTCAACTGTGAGAGACAGAATGGGGGGAAAGAATCCAGGAAATCACATTGTAGGATTTTTAATGAATTAATTGGTAAATTCCTCGGTAAAATAAGTATTTGGTCACCTACAAACAAAGAAGATTTCTGGCTCTCACAGACCTGTAGCTTCTTCTTTAAGAGCCTCCTCTGTGCTCCACTTTAACAGAAACTATACTCGTGTATAGTCTCGTGTCCAATATACATTTAACCTTTTCCACAAAGACACAGTTAGCTGTCTCAGTGGAGTGGTGAGCACGAAAACCAAACTGCATTGGGTGGAGTGGAGCGAAACCTTTGTCTAAATGTTTGGTGATTAGCTTTGACACCCATTTCTCAGCTATCTTAGAGACACAGGGGAGGATGCTGATTGGTCTATTATTGGACATCATTGCCTTATCCCCAGATTTAAAGATCGGTGTCACCGTGGCCACCTTCCAGGATGATGGAACTTCCCTCGTGCTGATAGATTGATTCACTAGCATAGTAATTGGTTTTATTAGTCCGTCGATATGTGTTTTTATAAAGTTGGTGTCGAAATAATATGCACCCCTAGCCTTAGAACCTCTTAACCCTGAGATCATATTTTTTACCTCAACCTCTGTGATTTCCTCCTGTCTGTGTGTCTGTCTGTCTGTCTGTCTGTCTGTCTGTCTGTCTGTCTGTCTGTCTGTCTGTCTGTCTGTCTGTCTGTCTGTCTGTCTGTCTGCGTGTGTGTCTTTCTGTCTGTGTGTCTGTCTGTGTGTCTTTCTGTCTGTGTGTCTGTCTGTGTGTCTATCTGTCTGTGTGTCTGTCTGTGTGTCTGTCTGTCTGTCTGTCTGTCTGTCTGTCTGTCTGTCTGTCTGTCTGTCTGTGTGTCTGTCTGTCTGCGTGTGTGTCTTTCTGTCTGTGTGTCTGTCTGTGTGTCTTTCTGTCTGTGTGTCTGTCTGTGTGTCTATCTGTCTGTGTGTCTGTCTGTGTGTCTTTCTGTGTGTGTGTGTGTCTGTCTGTCTGTCTGTCTGTCTGTCTGTCTGTCTGTGTGTCTGTCTGTCTGCCTGTGTGTCTTTCTGTCTGTGTGTCTGTCTGTGTGTCTTTCTGTCTGTGTGTCTGTCTGTGTGTCTATCTGTCTGTCTGCGTGTGTGTCTGTCTGTGTGTCTGTCTGTGTGTCTTTCTGTCTGTGTGTCTGTCTGTGTGTCTGTCTGTGTGTCTGTCTGTCTGTCTTTCTGTCTGTGTGTCTGTCTGTGTGTCTTTCTGTCTGTGTGTCTATCTGTCTGTGTGTCTGTCTGTCTGTCTGTCTGTGTGTCTGTCTGTCTGTCTGTCTGTCTGTCTGTCTGTCTGTCTGTCTGTCTGTCTGTCTGTCTGTCTGTTAAAATATTTCCCCAACACTTCAGTGTCTATGTTACGATATAACTGTAATCACCCTGTTAGACATTTCATTGTATATTCCCAGTTAACTGTTAGCAGTACCTTTTATAGAGATATGTTAGAGTACAACAGCTTTACTGTTTTGGTTACAGTTTGATCCTGTAAAGATGTGTTGTAGTCTGATACTGCAATTATTCTTGATAGTATTATACTTTATATTTACAATATACTAAATATAGCCTTCTGCAATAAACTCCTAAATCATGAATATTCCCGCACATGTACATCATTTAAATACCAAACATATACTAGAAAAACAAGAACAAATACATGTTCATTACTGCGACAGTAGCTTGTGCTTGGGAGATGTCTGCCCTACTCATAAATCATTTAGAGCTGTCTTAATAGTTGTAGTGCTTCAGTTTTAATATTGTCACCAGTTTACGAGCTTTTCATGATATCAAGCAACTCTAGTGTTATAAAGAACCATGAAATGAAATGTCAAACTGCAGCAGTGTCTGCACTTCTTTGCTTATACTCTTGTATCAAAATGATGTTACATGCAGGTTTTTTACTGGTTACTGAGCATTTGTACGTTGTAGTATTGCTTAATAGTTGATTTATTGTCTTCTATGTTTTTTATAAGTCCATAGTTTCATAAATAATGGCATGTGAATGAGCAGACTGCTGTCACGCATGTTTGGTGCCAACAGTTATCAGATAAAGATCAAGTCATTATGTGTTTGCATAGTTAGAAAGGCCGGAGCAGCTCAACAATAGAACAACCCCGAGGCTAAACCTGACAATACACCTGTTCTCTTTGGAGATCAACAACACTGTCAAAATACCACATTATGTAAAAGCACAACATTTTGTGATTATTATTAGGAATATGTACTAAAATATAAAAGTAAAGTTAATTAATGCTCAATTCTTGCTCCTTAATGTGATGGAAACTTCTGAAGCAATGGAGAAGAGACTCAGAGAGACACGAGGAGAGCAGGGACTTTGATGGCAAACACTGATGGTTTATATGGAGCTTCGGCCGGAGAATTCACAAGACATGTCCTGTGCCACGAGTTGACACATTACATTACATTACATTTAGCTGACGCTTTTATCCAAAGCGACTTACAATGAGTGCATTCGACCAACAAAATACAAACTTGAAGAAAACAGAATCATATAAGTACATCAGGTTTCATAGAGCTAAAACATTTCAAGTGCTACTCAACTGGCTTTAGATAAGCCAATCCTTTATTATAAGTGCTTTGTTAATAATTCTATCGCTCGAAGTGGAGTCGAAAGATATGAGTTTTCAGTCTGCGCTGGAAGATGTGTAAGCTTTCTGCTGTCCTGATTTCAATGGGGAGCTCATTCCACCATTTTGGAGCCAGGATAGCAAACCCACGTGTTTTTGCTGATGGGAACTTGGGTCCCCCTCGCAGTGCGGGTGCAGCGAGCTGTTTGGCTGATGCAGAGCGGAGTGCACGTGCTGGGGTGTACGGTTTAACCATGTCCTGGATGTAGGAAGGGCCAGATCCATTCGCAGCATGGTACGCAAGTACCAGTGTCTTGAAGTGGATTCTAGCAGTTACCGGAAGCCAGTGAAGGAAGTGGAGGAGCGGCGTGGTGTGGGAGAATTTAGGAAGGTTGAAGACCAGACGAGCCGCTGCATTCTGGATGAACTGCAGAGGTCGGATGACACATGCAGGTAGACCAGCCAGGAGGGAGTTGCAGTAGTCTAGGCGTGAGATGACGAAAGCCTGGGCCAGAACCTGCGTCGCTTTCTGGGTCAGCTGGGGACGTATCCTCCTGATGTTGTAAAGAGTGTATCTGCAGCAGCGGGTTGTAGCAGCGATGTTTGCAGTGAAGGACAGTTTGTTATCTAGGGTCACACCCAGATTCCTTGCAGTCTGAGTCGGGGAAACAACAGAGATGCCGATGTTGATTGTTAGGTCAAGAGTGGGACAATCTTTTCCCGGAAGGAAAAGCAGTTCAGTCTTGTCAAGTTTCAGCTTGAGGTGATGAGCAGACATCCACTGAGAGATGTCTGCTAGGCAAGCAGAGATGCGTGCAACGACCTGGGTCTCTGAGCGGGGAAAGGACAGAATTAATTGGGTGTCGTCAGTGTAGCAGTGGTATGAAAAACCATGCGGGCTAATGACTGAACCGAGCGAGTTTGTGTACAGGGAGAAGAGGAGGGGACCGAGAACAGAGCCCTGAGGGACCCCTGTAGTTAATTGACAAGGGTCGGACACCGACCCTCTCCAAGTAACCCTGTAGGTGCGGTCTTTGAGGTATGAGGTGAGGAGGGAAAGTGCAGAGCCTGAAACTCCAAGTTCTTGGAGAGTACGAAGGAGGATCTGATGGTTCACCGTGTCGAATGCAGCAGACAGGTCCAGAAGGATGATGACAGAGGAGAGGGAGGCTGCTTTAGCAGTGTGCAGTTCCTCAGAGACAGCAAGGAGAGCAGTTTAGGTTGAGTGACCTGCCTTGAAACCAGACTGGTGCGGATCCAGAAGGTTGTTCTGATGGAGATAACAGGAGAGTTGTTTAAAGACAGCGCGTTCAAGTGTTTTAGACAGGAACGGGAGGAGAGAGACAGGCCTGTAGTTTCTAACATCAGACGGGTTGAGAGTGGGTTTCTTTAGGAGAGGGTTTACTCTTGCTTACTTGAGACTGTTTGGAAAGTGACCAGAAGTTAGAGAAGTGTTGATGAAATGGGTGAGAAACGGTAGAATATCAGGAGCGATAGTCTGAAGCAGGTTTGAGGGGATAGGGTCCAGTGGACAGGTGGTAGGGCGGGCAGAGGTAACAAGGGTAAGAACCTCACTTGGAGAGAGAGGGGAGAAGGAGGTTAGTGTGTGGATGAAGGGAGGGTCAGGTGACCCAGCGGTGAGTAAAGGTGAGTCAGAAAAAGAAGAGCGAATATCATCAACCTTTTTTTCAAAGTGGTTAACAAAGTCGCTTGACAGAAGGGAGGAGGGGGGAGGGGCTTTGGGGGGTCCAAGAGGGTGGAAAAGATAGAAAATTGTTTTTTGGGGTTGGAATAGGAAGATTGGATCTTATCTTGACACAGCGGTTGCCAAATCAATTCTGGCGATCTCTACCCCAGACCCATGTATCTAGCTGGTTCTGTGAGAATAATCAACATTGTGCATAACAAGGTAAAATAGGCAAAGCACAATAACACCTCTATCAGCTGACGCCAACAGGCAGGGACAGGGAGACAGAACACTGAGAGCAGAGCAGCCAAGGCTACAGGTGCCTGTGCTCAGTGAGGGCAGGAAAGACTGATCAACTGGGTCAAAGTTATGGGCCTAGGAAAATATTTCCCCAACACTTCAGTCTATATGTTACGATATAACTGTAATCACCCTGTTAGACATTTCATTGTATATTCCCAGTTAACTGTTAGCAGTACCTTTATAGAGATATGTTAGAATACTTTAAAGATGTTTTGTAGTCTGATACTGCAATTATTCATGATAGTATTATACTTTATATTTACAATATACTAAATATAGCCTTCTGCAATACACTCCTAAATCATGAATATTCCCGCACATGTACATCATTTAAATACCAAACATATACTAGAAAAACAAGAACAAATACATGTTCATTACTGCGACAGTAGCTTGTGCTTGGGAGACGTCTGCCGTACTCATAAATCATTTAGAGCTGTCTTAATAGTTGTAGTGCTTCAGTTTTAATATTGTCACCAGTTTCCGAGCTTCTCATGATATCAAGCAACTCTAGTGTTATAAAGAACCATGAAATGAAATGTCAAACTGCAGCAGTGTCTGCACTTCTTTGCTTATACTCTTGTATCAAAATGATGTTAAATGCAGGACTTTGACTGGTTACTGAGTATTTGTACGTTGTAGTATTGCTTAATAGTTGATTTATTGTCTTCTATGTTTTTTATAAGTCCATAGTTTCATAAATAATGGCATGTGAATGAGCAGACTGCTGTCACGCATGTTTGGTGCTAACAGTTATCAGATAAAGATCAAGTCATTATGTGTTTGCATATAGTTAGAAAGGCCGGAGCAGCTCAACAATAGAACAACCCCGAGGCTAAACCTGACAATACACCTGTTCTCTTTGGATGAGGGAAAACACTGTCAAAATACTGCATGGAATTAGTAAAATACCTGCATTGAAAGGATAACATAAATTATGTTTTTGTATTTACTTGCACATCTCAAAACATTGTCTTGCACTATTCCATCTGTGTTATTTGTTCTATGTCCTATATATATTCATGTTGCCCTGTTGGAGGAGTCTGTGACTCAAGTCTTTCATTGCCATATCTACACTGTAGCTAATAGGGCCATGACAATAACACCTTGAATCTTGAATAGCATTTCGTTTTTAGAATTAGGAAATTGCATATTCCCAGTTAACTGTTAACAGTCCCTTTACTGTAAATATGATGTTTTAAAGCAAAACAGCTCAGAAGAAGGAGCTATGTGGACACAGGGCCTTAAGTGGATTTAGCCTTTTTAGTTTTACCCTGACTCCACATTCGTTGACCGGGCAGAGCAGCAGGGGATCGGTCGGGATATACAGGATTGAATACTGATGCTGGAAGTTGTCAGCGATGGCCAGCAGTCGGATCTGGTCGGGGGAGTTAACCCCAGGACTCTGGACACAGCTCGTCCACCTTCAGGCTGATGAAGGGCAGGTAATACATGACGTGTTTTACCAACCAGCACATACCTTGATGCAACAACATGCTTTCATTACATCTACCTATTACCTATCATCTGACCGGGTTTTATTTCTAATTTGATATTCTACATACCTTGTTTGAGTTGATTGCATTTTGTTTTTGTAAAATAGGCTACATCTCTTGTGTGAAAAGTGCACTTTAAATAAAGTGTGTTACTATAACATACTTTTTAGTAAAAATGTAACCTAAAAACTACTTAAAATGTATCATCAAAAGCAAATGACTACTTGTTTCAGCCATAAATGTATAAATATATATAATATTGTTGAACTTTCCGGTCGGCTCCCAGACCGTAGTCGAGGAAACAGGGGGATGACTCTCTGGTGTCTCCCAGGGCAGAAGCAACAAGCTTCAGGTTCAATAACCCCCTTTACTGAAATGACTGGAGAGAGGCGAGATCTTCTTGGGAGGCCGTTGCATTTATTTAGTTCTTCTTGGTACACACAACACTTGATAGACCTATATCCATTGGCGGCCGGCCCATAGGGGCGCTAGGGGCGCCGCCCCAACTCTTCCCACATGAATATATATATAAAAAATATATTTTTAATGAACAAGGTAAATATGATATAATTGGTATCAGTAAAATGTATAATCTACAATAAAATATCGTTTACAATTGTGTTACGGTGTCTAAAGTTACTGATAAGTCACATATTTCCTGCCTGGCCTTGCCCGTGTATCATTACCCTCTCTCTCTCGTCGTTTGGGCGCTAAGAGAGAGGAGCCCTCAACCAGTGCAGCAGCAGCCACTAGCAGCTACTAGTTGCTATCTTTAAACTATGCCACCAAAACATAATTTCAGCCAATCAGCCTCGTCAAATCTGATGATCACACGGCGCCTACGTCAGCGCCCGGTGCAGTCTGTGAGTTGTTTGGACTCGTATCCAAGGAGACAAAACAGGAAGCTCTCATTCACTCTAGAAGCTATCATTAGCAGCTAATGAAAACTCTGTTTTTGACATAAAAATTGAATTATGGATTATCAATACTTTTTTCAAAATGACAGACACATTGGATTAACCTATGGATTAACCTTCAGCCGCGTTTCTCGTTTTTGATCAGAATAACAGCAACAGGTGAGCCTATCTCCGTGTTTTGCTACCTAAAGCTACGTCGTGTGATGTCTGTATTTTCTTCCCCTGTCGCGAGTTCTGATCGCTCAGTGATGATACTTATTTCTAGAATCTGTGGAATCTCAGCTTGTTAGCTAAGCTTGTTTGTGCATATCCGATAAGTATATCGATTGATTTATACCTAGAGTGCATTAGCATTTTTTCGCTCAGGGCTCATTTAGACGCTTCTTGTGAGACTTGTGTTTTGTTTCGGTAAACATGGTTCATATCATCAGTTAGCTGAGTTTCTTCCCGTTAAATGAGCAGGACACATTAATAGTTTATTACATTTTAAGAAGCCCTGAGACACAGTTTCGTGAAAAACAAATGGGGGAAAAAAGCCCCTTAACAGGTTAAATGGAAATTTAATAATTTTAAGTAATTTTGAGTGTTCCCAAAGCCCCGGTGTTCTGCAGTTTGTGTGGGCTTACTGTACTGTTGCACAGTTTATGCTGTAGAAACTATGTCCAGGACAAGGTTTTTAGTTTTGGAAGATTCATAGCTAACCACACTGAAGATTATGGAGGTATTGATCAGTCTTCTCATATCTCTAACATCACCAGAAGTCATAATTTAAGGGGTCATTTCTCAAAATGTTCCCCGTGTGGTTTATTCACCATTACAATAGCCCCACCAAAATAATTTCCACCAGCCACCACTGCAATTATCCATTCCATAGCAAACTTGCGGTACTGCGGTCAAAAACCATTTGCCCTTCCAGGGTCAGACACACTCAATCAGATGACAAAACAAACCTTAAATACCTGTGCCACAGGGAATCGGACAGCGACACCTTATGGCACACACAGTGAATAACACCCAATTGTGACAGCCCGAAACCCAAACATGAACTCTAATCTAAATGGCTCTTACACCGGCCCCTAATTGTAAGTGACAGGCTTTCAAGTTCCCCAAAAAAGAGAGCCATTAACATATCACTACTGTTTTATCATCCAGACATGGATCCAGTTTGTAGATATAGGATTTGGTTAATCCGTGGCAAGCAGAGTCCCTTTTGACTTGTGTGCCGTCCAATGGAATGCTGCTCTCCATGATGTTGGCTGGCCAGTGGCTTCCTGGTTTCCAAAGAAAGTTGGAATATTCACTCATCCTGCTATGAGTCAGCAGGTCATGGATTTTTAATCCACTGGATGCATGGTTTGCATCTTTAAAAACATTTTCCTGCGTCCAAGAACCCTTTGTTTGGCCATAGAAAGGTCATTCAGGAGTGTGGGTGGCCCTTTCCTAAAAGGCATGTTCAGGCTTCCAGCTTTTCTGAGTGAATGAGAAAATCCAAGTACCTCAAGTTTTCTCTGGACTTTTGTTCATATTCCAAATTCATGTAATTGAGGTCAGTCGGCCATGATATGCAAAATCATACAACAGATAAAACATGTAAAATGCACTTCTGAATTAGCATTTCAGTTAGTTGTAGTATTTGCCGTAATAAAGGACGTATGAGGAGAAGTTTTTAGTCATGAAAGCAGAAGGAGCAGCAGCAACAGCAGAACTAGTGTTAGTGATACCAGGTTTACTGGATTAGCATGTTACCTACAGAGGAGGAATAAGTACTTAGTTATTGTACTGAAGTAAAAGTAAAAGTATTAGAGTGTAGGAATACTCTGTTACAAATAAAAGTCCTGCAATCAAAATGTCACACCAAGTAAAAGTAGAAAAGTATTGGCATCAAAATAAACTTTAAGTACCAAAAGTAAAAGTACTCATTATGAAGATTGTCCCATTTCAGAATAATATATATGATATGTTTTGATTATAATTATTATAAAGTGTAGTCACAACTGGTAAAGGTGCAGCTAGTTTTAACGACTTTGTATACTGCAGGGTAACTGGTGAATTTACTCCAGGTGTAACTAAAGTCTGATTTAAAGGTCCCATGTCATGCTTTTCCAGTTGTTATTTTTTTTCTGCATGTAAACGGTCTGCAGAGTCAAAAACCCTCAAAGTACACCCTGTAGCGAGTAAAACTCTAACACAGAAAAGACCTGTCTATGCTGCCCCAGAACGCCTCGTTGGAGATTTCTCTTTTTCAATTAGTTTGTCCCGGGAACCAAAATGGACCAATCCGCGGAGCTCCTCACACACCAGGACCTTTAGCGTAAATGTTCAACTAACAGGGAGTCCCATTGAGTTGCATAGAGCTCCCTGGTTGGTAAAAGACGAGTTGGGATTGCGGAGAAATGCTCTCCGCAGACCCAGTCTCACAGCGTTTATAAACCTTTTTCTTACTCAATATCAAGCCACACTTGTGTCCCTCAGGTACGTTCACACCCACAACACCTACATCAACAACAAGAACTGTTCCTCGATGTCATGGCAACGGCAGCATGAGCCGCGGTCCTTCGGGGTGTACCTGACCAACACTGGATACAGGACAGGTACACACAGAGACACACACCAAACATACACACAAACAAAAACACACATACAAACATGTTTTGCTTCATATGTGAGGACCACAAACCCATAGAATGATGTGTACCCCACTTTCAAAAACAAACACACACATTTCTGGATTCTGACAGTTTTACCTTTCTTTCTTTCTTTCTTTCTTTCTTTGTGTGTGTGCGCTGGTAGCTCTGGGAGGGAAAAAAACATTTTTGACCGTTGGTGCTCATCCTAATTTTCGGCCTTGATGTAACAATATTCATAATTAAGTAAATGTAACACTCTTTTCACCCCGTTACACTTTTAATTTGCCCTGTACGATGGGCGCTGTAAGTGATGAAAATGGGGGATTTTGGCTTATCAGGCGCCCGCAGCTCACAGCCAAAGAGCGAGCAAGGGAGGGCGCACCGGTACCGGCGCTGTTGTTATTAGAATCTGGTGCTAGCTGCTCTAACGGATATAAGAAGAAGATGTTTCTCCAATAATGTGGAGGGAGAGCTCTCCTGTCAGACTGAGAGGCTCAGTGAGGTAAAGGACTCTCAGAGGGTTTAGTTAACTTTAGTCTAAGTTATCTCAGTGGGTCTCAAACGGTTTGATCACAATTTATGTAATCAAATCAAATCAAGTTTTATTTATATAGCACATTTATAAAAGATTTTTGGTCGAGCCAAAGTGCTGTACATATAATAAAAATAGCCTACAGTAGAGACACTTTACAGCTAATACAGCGCAGATTGTTCAGAATATCAGTGTGAAAAATGACACCCTCTATCCTTAGACCCTCACATCGTACAAGGAAAAAAAACACATATCTCCAAGGCAGTCCTTTATAAATATTGGGATAAACAGGTTTGAAATCATTTCAATGAACACTATAGGACAGTAAACCAAAAAATATCGTTTAAAACTGGAGGGATAAAAAAATATGCATGAATAAATAAATGTAAAATAAAAACATGTATTGTACGATTCTCTGGCTGGGGGGGGATGGGGGGGTGGGGGGGGCAGCTAAAATCTCGCCTAGGGCAGCAAATTGTCTAGAGCCGGCCCTGGGTGTAGCCTAATCTATACTGCAGTGGTTCTCAACCTGTGGTACGCGTACCACTGGTGGTACGCCAGCTCCCGCTAGTGGTACGTGGAGGAATCTGACATATAACATTTTTTCTTTTTTTTTGTTTTTTTTATATTTCTTTATTCAAAGGTGGGGTAGGTAATTTGGGAGAAACCAGCTAGAATTTGAAAATACACAACCGGAAAAAATATGCCACTTCCTTACAGAGCCTTCCACAGATGACGTTTTTTTATGGATTTGTTGTCAAAGCACTTAGATATTCATTGCTATCGGGATGTTAAGAGCATTCCATGCAATATAACAAAAAGTGTATCTCGAGCCGGTTTCTCAAACTTGTGACTCAGGAAGAAGGCATTTGCTCAAATAAAGGAGAGAAGGCTGTGACCGAGGTCAAACGCTGAAAAAGCACACACTTGTCCTTAATTGTTATCTTTTTTGTTATCTTTTTTCTTTTCTTTTTTACTTTGCCACCACAGAAATGGCAATAGCAAACATCAGCAGACTGAAGATGAGCTACATTCAAACTTTGGTATAGGTCCAGGAAATGACATGTGTGTACAGTTGACATTTGTTGTGTGAGAATAAGTTATTATTTTGTTCTTTATATTCTCACTTGTGGAGAGAGAGAGAGAGAAAGAGAGAGAGAGAGAGAGAATTTTAACATTGGTCATATGTGGTACTTGGAGAGCCAATTATTTTCTCAGGTGGTACTTGGTGTAACAAGGTTGAGAAACACTGATCTATAGGATAAACTAGCCTGTAGCTTTTGTCTACATTATTTACTTTCAGCCTGATCCTATTACTTTATTTCTTATCTTAACCCATAATTGTATTCCTGATTCAATGAACTTCAAGTCTAATCCGTCTCCTCCTGATCCAACTTCTTTACTATAGAGGTAACAATACTGTATCCTTATGAATCATTCCTCCTTATTCATACTTTATATTGAAGTCTTCTGATATTCTCCGATGTTAAAAATTAGTATTAAGCCATTGAATTTTTATTTAATTTGAATAATGAAGTTTATCTTGAAAGTTACGTAAGTTAGTAACTACGTTTTGTGTTTTGTGTGTGTGTGTGTGTGTGTGTGTGTGTGTGTGTGTGTCTGTCTGTCTGTCTGTCTGTCTGTCTGTCTGTCTGTCTGTCTGTCTGTCTGTCTGTCTGTCTGTCTGTCTGTCTGTCTGTCTTGCTGCAGGGCTATAATAAGTTAATAAATACATTGTTATCGTCTTATACAGTATATTTGTAGAGGTTCATTTACAGATAAAACCGGATACAATAAACACAGTGAAGTCTCTTCTTATCCACATGACCTATGGGCGGTAATAACTACTAAATGTATAGACATGTATAGTTCCCTAATGTAGATGGGCAAACAACTCCTTATCTTAGTTAGTTAGATCTATGGAAGAAACATGTGACTTTCCATTGAAAATAATAAAGAGGAAACATGATTCAGTGCCATAAAGGTTAAAAATAAAACGTTCTGCATGTGTGGAGGTTGTTGCTCCTTGCTTACTTGCATGCTCGTCACTCAATTGTCTGTCTGCTGAGTATAACACACACACACACACACACACACACACACACACACACACACACACACACACACACACACACTTTACGTCGATACAACCTAACACCTTCCTGTGTCGATGCAGAGGTCCTATCTGGGACGGCTGGAAGGGCTGAGCCTCCTGATTGGTCGGAGCAGGGCGTGGTCGTCGAGGCAACACCTTAAGTCAACAACCACGCCTACATCTCACCTGTCAGCCAATCAGCTTCTGCCTTCTCTGTGACATCACTCTGCCCTCCCACCCTGCTGCTCAGGGACTTGCTGGGATGAAGCTCTCTTCATCAGCTGATCCTTCCTCCTCTTCCTCCTTTTACTCCTCTGAGGAGGCTGCTAAAGGGGGAGGAGGAGAAGGGAGACAAGGAGGAGAGGAGGAGAGGAGGACATCTCGATTGTGACATTTGTAAATATTATCCACTAGCAAGTTAGCAACATTGTTCCCCTTATGAGGCCATTTCATTCCTTTGAGGCGTATGTTCTTCAAAGTAGCAGAAAGAAATATGGCAGCAAAATGTGTTTTTCATTCCAGTGCAGAGATTTCTTTATTCATTCAAGATATAGATACGTGTTTCTGGAAAATCCTTGATACTAGTTTATTTATATTGGAAACATGTTAAAAAGGTCACACTCGTTTTCTGAAAAATACAATTGAAGGACTCAAGTTAAGAGCGAAAGGTCTTAAAAACCTCCTGTCAGCTCGTTTGCTAAACAAAATGAAGCCAACACATGTTTTGTGCACTTCAGCCAAGTGTCCACTATATAGACTTAAAACATGAACATCACATATTTCTTCTCCACAATAATTGGGCTTTTCTTTGCTCTCTGTGGCTCAAATGACTGAGGTTTTCTGTTTCCAGAGCGCCTCTTTGACAAATATTAGTTAACTAACTTACTAACTTAAATGTATGTTCCCAAAGGCCCTCCTCTTAATTCAGTCAAAAACAATTTGACTAACACGAGTATGACTCATCTCTGCTGAGTCCAACAGTCAAATCTGTCATTTACGTATGAAAAAGAGTTTATAAGACTCCCATCTTCTTCCTCCTCTTCCTCCTCCTCCTCCTCCTCCTCCTCCTCCTCCTCCTCTTCCTCCTCCTTGTCAGATCACCTCCCAGCGGCCATATTTGTTTGACATGTCCATATTTAGTGATTCTCACCGTCTTTAAAGACATTAAAGGACCAGTCTTGTTGTTATGGTTACTAAACTCTCAGACTGAAGCAGAAACACTTCCACGTCGAACACTGAGACCTCTCTGCTGATGTCCTCTCTTTTATTTTGTATTTCTTTATTTTTCTTCCACTAACTTGAGTGTTACCGTGTCACCATGGTGACCGGCGACCTAACTGACGACAGAGCTCCAGTTGTGTTAACCCGGTGACTGACTACAGTACCCATGATGCAACAGGGCAGCCCTGAAGAAAAACGACGACGGGAACATTTGGGATTAAAAATCGAAGGAACAAACAAGGATTTAAAAAAAATAAAAAAAATAAAATAGGATGAAG
The DNA here is from genome assembly GCF_949606895.1 of Notothenia rossii. NCBI lineage: Eukaryota > Metazoa > Chordata > Actinopteri > Perciformes > Nototheniidae > Notothenia > Notothenia rossii. The sequence goes on from NC_136902.1 coordinate 7,120,566, forward strand.
TACTTTGAAAGATCTGTTGATGTCTCGTGACTTACAAAAAAAGGACTACATTGTGATGTCATCGAGAGCTTGTTTTTACCCATATTACCCTTCAAACATTACCGTCCAATCACTTCCTTCCTCCTCATTCACTTCCTTTCAGCTGGTTTTTACTTCAGAGTTGTCATTTGCTGTCACATCCAGAGTTAAAAATTACGACCTGTAATTTATAAAATGTGAAATATAACCATAGAAAAACACGACTGGATTCACACAAGAAGTGAACATAAGATTTAAGATTTCGATTTTTGCACAGATCTGGTGATTTGAGATGGGATTTAATCCTCTTGATGTTAAAAACTTGAATATAAAAATGTTTGTCAGCGTTCACATCACCGCTCAAACTCTCTTACACTGTTACATCTTAACTTCCTTTCCATCATGTGGTTAAATGTTGTATTATTTCTGTGCCACTCTGTCTTGCTTACTGCTGCCTCTGTTTGTGACTACAGTTCCCAGAATGCCTTTCAGCAGAGACGGTGTGTCAGATTCTGTATAGTCTTTTTATAACTGGGTGACATAAAAACACAGCAGTTTTCTGCAGGTAGATAAAAGGTGCACTGGGGAATACAATTTAGTTGGAGTTTGGTATCAGCATGTGATCTGAAGCGGCTTTACTGATTGGCCGATGAAGTTACCGAATCATGTGGTCAGTAATTTAAATACTGCTATTACTGAATGTCATGCTGGATTATTCTGGAGTTACCTTGATAAGTACTTTCTGTGTGGACAAGAGTCGACCATGATTTTGTATTTAATAAACATTAGTCAGTTTAAGGTGATACTTCTGTTGGTATAATGTGTTTATTGAGTTAAGGGCACGCATTAAGGTGTGAAGGATAATTGTTTGGGTACGAATGATGAAAATTTGACTAAATACACAAACATGTGACTTTAGGGATTAAATAATCCTTTACTACTTTAATAAATGTAGGTGTGCAAGTGTTAATACATTCATGCAAATAGTAGTGTGTTTTGAACCTTTTCTGTACCGCATCTGGTCTGTTTCGCTCATATGTAATGAACTTCTGTCTATTTGATCACTGAGTTTCCACGCTACAAAGAAAGCAGCGACTCTTTGATTTGGATACACAGATAAACATTTATTATGTTTTAGATCATATATCAAATCCTATTTTGACCACATGTTAATCTAAGGAACAGGAAACACACGTCGCTATAGAAATGTTCGTGATGTTATTTTCCTTCTAACAGTGTAAAAGTGTTTCCGGGTGATTTCTACTTCCTGTGTGAATGCAGCCAGTCTGCTGTCTATAGAGATTTTTTTTTATTTTAACCCCAAATGATCATAGTATTTGCTCTGCGGTGCTATTTGCTGTCTAACAACTATCTAGGAAAAAAAACCTCCTGGTTGTGTTTTGAATGTATTTGTAAATGTTTAGGTGTGTTTTCTAAAGACGCGCACTAGAAACCGTTCTGGACCAGCTGAGAAACTTCAGATCAGAGTCCTGGTTCTGAAATGGACTCACACACACACACACACACACACACACACACACACACACACACACACACACACACACACACACACACACACACACACACACACACACACACACACACACACACACACACACACACTGAAGGACAAACTGCTGAGCACTTTGATTGGAGGATGGAGGGATGAATGGACCAATAAAGGGTTCACGGTGAAGCGACCACACACGATGTACAGCCAGTTAATCCTGACCTAACACACCTGTACAGTCACCACTGACCTGGATACAGTGATTGGTTTTAGTTTGTGAATAAAGTGTTGAATGCCAAAATGTACCTATTTACTGCTCAAAGTGTGTTTTTTATTGTTGGTCTTTTTTCCTTTTCCAAATGATTGATTTGGCTTTAAATGTTTAAAGTTGAATACATCATGAAAGACTAAGAAATCCAGAAAATATTCACTTTTGAGATGCTGGAACCCAGTGGCGAGCCGTGACTTGTATACCTAGGCCCTCTGACCTCTGAGTTCTTTTGGTAAAACTACTGAAAAATATAACTAAACATTTTTTTTAATATTTAAAAGAAAATATATATTTTTAATGTTTTTAAATATTATTTTGTAGAATATCTTAGAGCCCTGCCGGCTCGCCACTATTACTTAGATACTATGTTATAAGAGTAATCTGAGTTTACATTCAAGTCTTGCACTAAGAACCAGTAATACTTTATGGTTTAATATGTTGATTTCATTGTCTTGAGTTACAGGATGCTGTGTTAACTATAATATTTCATTTGACTGAGTTACACACAGTAGGAGGTTATTCCTTCAAGAAAAGGGGAAATGTTGTGTCCTGTTACTGTAGCCAGAGGGCGCTGTAGGACAGAGAGTTGATATAGGATGCCTGAAGGTGGAAGTTGGATAAAGAAGAATAAAGGAGGAAAGGATAGCACACGTGCCTACGGCTCATACTTTCTACCTACTTGCATACCTACAAAATACCACAAACTTACAGCTTTATACTTTGGGTATTCTAGTAAAGCATTTGTACATGCTTTAATGTTAAACAAACTTTATTTTTCTTTGTGTCTGGATACCTGTTTCAAACGCTTTGTTTTAGCTGCTCAAAGGGATTTTATTGTCACGGCCTCCATGGAGTTAGAACAGGACTTATTATTGGAACTGAAACACTCAGGTAATCTGAACAACACAGTAACTGAACTCTTCAGACAGAAAGAAAGGAGGATGGTTTTTGGGTACAAATAATCAAACGTATTGGTGAGTACTGGCTATAATGACTTTTATTTAACATCGTTGATATTTTTTTGTCATTTTATGAAGTAAATATTGTTGCTTCTGCTAGAGATGATGTGCGGCGCAGCAGTGAAAGGAGGCTTGTTGAATTGTGTTGTTCGGTGTTCTTGCTTTAGTAATGGCATTCATTCTCTACATTAGAAACCTGTCTGTGACGCAGCGCCCTGTTATACTGCGTTAATGTATCATATTAATGGTTTCTATAGCCGTGACGTCATAATAATGCTATTAGGAGGTGGATTCATTCAGGTAGACGCTACTGAAGGCCTAGGTGTGAAATGCACGGCCTGTTACTGTTTTCAACATAACTCATTTGAAGACATTGTGAGACAAAAAAACAATAATTAGGATGCAAATAAAGAAACATATTTTTGTATGAAATTTCATTAAAGGTCATTTTTTTTATTGGTAATTTAATCTTAATCAAAATTCAACTAAAGCCAAACATTTTATTATTATCTCCCACCGGCCAAGCAAACACATTCAATAATAAAAACCCTAAACATATTAAATTCATAACCATATATAACAAGGAAAAGCATCACATTCTCTATCTTCTATCAAAATGATCGTAACTAATTGATTATTCAGATCATTGTTGCAGCTGAATTCTGTAACACGAGGACTTTGAGGAAAGAAATACACTTTTCTCTGATAAAAATCACACACAGCAATTCAGCTTTAGAGCTCATCCGTCTTCTTCTCCTCCTCCTTCTGGAAGACTTGTCCATCCGGCGGCTTCCTCCAGGCCAGTTGGACGTTGACGTCCAATCCCTGGGCCCTTAGGTTCTTTTTCGCCTGAGACACAAAAACTCATGATCATTATGGTTCCAATAAAAACAGATGATGTATCTTTAGTTCACTCATCTGAAATGGTAGCTGTTCCCCTTATTTCTTCCAGTGTAAAGGCTTACCTCAGGTTATGGAATAGTATTTGTACATGTTCCTAATGCATTTGGTGGCATGTGGCTAAGTTTCTGCTATTTACTTCTGCACATATTTACACGTCTTCTTCCTAAATGCTTGGGTCCTGTTATTTGTGGCCAAAGTATTGAATGTATAATGGATATAGAATTTCATTCATGTTCCTCTTGGTCCATTTCATTCATATTGAAATTAATTTACTATATTTTCTTTTGTTGAATTCATTATTCTTTAATAGATATTTATTTGTTTCCTTCCTCTTTCGTCTCTTGTTCTCATGTCATGTGAATTTCCTTTCTGGAGATGATTTTGCATAAAAGTAGAAAACATGATTTACCTCCACCAACATCGCATCCAGAAAAGCTTGGTCGTTCAGATCCACACCGTTTGGTTTCTCCACCCTCACCTTTATTATCACTTGCAATGAAACAGGCACAACATCTAGAAACTAGGGGTGCACCGAATGGGAAATTCTTCGCCGATACCGAAAATAGGAAACAGTTGGCCGAATGCCGAAAGGCCGAAAATTATTAATATATATATATATTGTATACATTTTTTACCAATGTTGTTCAGCTAGCTGATTATGGAAAAAGACATGATTATGGCAAAACTTAACTTAAATAATAATCACTATTATGGGTCCATAAAACATTTATTCAGCACTTTTGAATGCATACAGTACATTAATTCCAAGTCAAGTGCATTTTCTTTTCTCTGTAGGATAACTACAACAAAGTGCATTCAGAACAAAGCCAAGGTGCTTTAAAACTGTATAAACATCTAGGCCAGTAGGCCTACAACAAAATAGTGTAAATAAAGACTGTAACAGCCAGGCCTTCAACAACAACAAATGCACCTATAAGTTTGGTAACGTGTTGTTGTGATGACGTAATCAAAACGCGGCGACAAGCACGGCGCGCGACCATGCTCGCGGCTGGCTCACAGCCAACATGTCTGCCGCTTGGAGATATTTAAAAATATCAGAGAGAGGCGCGGATTACGATTTGTAAAACGTGTTCAGCTGACATTTCTCGAGGGGGTGTAACTGCAAAGACTTTCACCACTTCAGGATTACTCCACCACTTGAAATCAAAACACCCGGACAAATATGCGGAGTATGATCAACGTAACCCTGTGCTCTGACATTCGGTGATATTTTTTCGGTGCTAAAACCCTTTCGGCCGAAAGCCGAAATGGCCTTTTTAACCATTTTCGGCCGATAATTTTCGGTGGCCGAATATTCGGTGCATCCCTACTAAAGACACAAACAAACTTCATCAGTCACAACGTTTATGGTGTCTTCTTTTTCAACAGACTCAATATCTTCACTTGCTTTACTCGCTGTAGCAAATGAATGGTTTCTTCACTCCACAGTCCAAGTCCTCCCATTTTCCAGAGTTGTGGAAAGCTGCAGCCCCACACACCTTTAAAGCACTGAGGTCAGGTTTATTTGCTGCCCAGTACTTGAAGGAGGAGTTACTTCCATCGGACCACTTCCAGGAGTCTCTGTAAAGGCCGATCCAATACAAACCCCCTCCAGGTAACAGGTGAAATAACTGCTGGTTCTCCGCTGGGTTTCTCACACTGGCCAGGTCTGTGTGGTGTCCTCTGCAGTAGCTCTGGGCCTCAGTCCATGTCATGTACCTGTCAATGCGGACAAATGTGTCACGATCACAGGTACAGATCAGAACCCAATAGCACGACTCAGATACAACCAGTGTATAGCAATGTTCAGTTTATTCAGGTCAGGGACAGGCAGGGTCAAAATCAGGAAATCCATCAGACAGGCAACCAGAACCAGACAGGGAGCAGGCAGGAACTCGAGATCCGTAAACAGGCAGGCAGGGATCAAAAACCGGGCAGGACAAAAATCTAGGCTAGAGAACAACACTCACTGGAGAGCTTGGCGGAAACGACAAGACAATCTGGCAAAGGACAAGTGATAGTGAGGTGGTATAAATACTGTGGCGTGATGAGGGAATGAGTAACAGGTGAGGGGAAGGGCTGGGGAGACCAGGTGAGGGAAGTGAGCTGATTACAAGGGCCACCAAACAAACAATAATAGAAGTGTCTAACTTGTGACAGAACCCCCCCCCCCTCTATGGACGGCTCCTGACATCCCACGTGGTTGATCGGGATGAGCCTGGTGAAAGTCAGTAATGAGAGATGGGTCAAAGATACTGCAAGCGGGCACCCATGAACGCTCTTCAGGACCATAACCCTCCCAGTGTACCCAGGGTAGGATGAATCTTCATAGAAGGGGGCAGACGCAGGCGGACAGCTGCAGGATTGATGACTCATATGGGAAATGGGCCTACAAAACGGGGGGACAACTTCTTTGACTCAACTCTGAGAGGGAGATCCCGTGTGGAGAGCCAGACACGTTGCCCTGGGGAGTACTGTGGAGCTGGCTTGCGACGGCGATTGGCGGTCCGTTGATAACGGTCGGAAGAGCACAGGAGCGCGGAGCGGGCCTTTAACCACATGCGTCGACATCGGCTTACAAACGTCTGTGCAGATGGGACGCTGGCCTCACGTTCCTGTGCAGGGAAAAGGGGTGGCTGGTATCCGCAGGAGTATGGAATGGAGAAAGACCAGTATCAGAACTAGGAAGGGTGTTGTGGGCAGACTCAACCCATAGAATCTGCCTCGACCTGGAGGAGGGAGTGGAGGAGGCTAGACAGCGTAAGGCAGTCTCCATCTCCTGGTTCATTCGCTCTGTTTGACCATTGGACTGGGGATGCAATCCGAACGAGAGACTGAGAATGGCTCCCAGCAGCCTGCAAAACTCGGGCCAAAAACGAGAAGTAAATTGTGGTCCCCGATCAGACACAACGTCACTGGGGAGACCATGCAGCCTGAACACATGTTGTAGCATGATTTCAGACGTTTCCTTGGCAGTAGGTAATTTGGTTAATGGAATAAGCAGGGAAGACTTGGAAAACTGGTCTATGACTGTGAGTATGACTGTGTTACCGTCTGAGGGTGGTAGTCCAGTGACAAAATCCAAGGAGATGTGGGACCAGGGACGATGAGGGATAGGCAAGGGATGAAGAAGACCGGAGGGAGCTTGGCGTGAGGTCTTATTTTGGGAGCAGACTAGGCAAGCAGCAATGAATTCCTTGGTATCCTTCTCCATGGAAGATCACCAAAATCCCTGTCGAATCAGGGCTAGGGACCGTCTCACTCCTGAGTGACAAGCCAGGCGAGAAGTATGACCCCACTGGAGAACCTGGGTACGGAGAGTGGCAGGAACAAACAGACAGTTAACAGGACAGGCACTTGGGGCTGGGTGTTCAGCATGAGAGCGCTTGACCTTATCCTCCACCTCCCAGGTCACCAGACCAATGACACATGTAGAAGCGATGATATTCTCAGTAAGAGATGGAGAGCTCTCAGGGCGTCAGGTTTGATGTCCTTAGAACCAGGTCGAGACAGGCCGTCAGGTTTGATGTTCTTAGAACCAGGTCTGTATGAAAGAGAAAAATTAAAGCGCGTGAAAAACAGAGCCCACCTGGCTTGACGAGAGTTCAGCCGCTTAGCTGAACGGATGTACTCCAAATGTTTGTGGTCAGTCCAGACCACACAAGGCTGCTCTGCTCCCTCCAACCAGTGTCTCCATTCTTCCAGGGCAAGTTTCACTGCCAACAGTCCTCGATTTCCAATGTCATAATTTCTTTCTGCTGGGGACAGCTTCCGAGAGAAGAAGGCACACGGGTGCATCTTCTGATCCTCGGCCGACCGTTGAGAAAGAACTGCCCCAACTCCAGTGTCCGACGCATCTACCTCTACAGTAAACTGCTGAGTAGAATCTGGAAAATTCAAAATAGGAGCAGAGGTGAAGCGTGACTTTAACTTACCAAAAGCCCCTTCGGTCACAGAGGACCACCGGAAGGGAATGTTCTGAGAGGTGAGAGCTGTGAGAGGGGCTGCCACCAAACTGTAGTTTTGAATGAACCTCCGGTAGAAGTTGGCAAAACCCAGAAAGCGTTGGAGCTCCTTGCGTGTTGAAGGGCGTGGCCAGTCAGTCACCGCCTTGGTCTTGTCAGGATCCATCTTGATGTTTCCGGTGGAGACCACAAATCCCAGGAAAGGGACTTATGTGGTGTGGAACACACACTTCTCGGCCTTGACAAAGGGGTGGTTCTCCAAGAGCCTCTGGAGGACTAGGCGAACATGGACCACATGCTCCTGTTTTGACCTGGAAAAAATCAAAATGTCATCCAGGTATACAAAAACACAGATATTGAGTAGATCCCACAGAACATCATTCACCAACCCCTGGAAGACTGCAGGTGCATTGGTGAGTCCAAAAGACATGACTAAATACTCATAATGTCCACTAGGAGTGTTAAATCCTGAGAAAAAAGAGAGAACAAAGATGTAAGCAAATTGTGTTTTATACAATTGTATGTTATTATGACATCATAACTGCAATAGATATATGTTGTTTTAAAATTATGCCTATTGTCTATAAATGAAGACTATTGTTATAGATAGATAGATAGATAGATAGATAGATAGATAGATAGATGGGGTTATTAAGCCTACATTCTTCTGTGTGACTGTACCTGCAGTTCCTCCCTGACTTCCATCACTTTCTCTCTCTCTCTTTCTCTCTGCCTGTCCTGTCTCTTCCTTAGCAAAGCTGAGCTTCGACTGACGTAGTCTTTTCATTATATATAGTGTAAAAAGAAAACAATACAATATTATATCTTCAATGTTTTACTCAAATTGAAATGAAAGAAAAGCATTACAACGTTTGTTAAAAGGTAATCCTTCTGACATTGGATGGATGTAATTAACTTTAGCTCTCTAGCTAGTTTATTCACGCAATTTAAACCAAAGTTTAGCCTATAGTTGCAATATAAGTTAGTGTGCATGTTGTCGGACGTCCACTGACTGCTGGTCCTATGATGTCCTGTGAGGTACAGAAACGCAAGCAGGCCGCTGGACTCACATCTCTAGATACCTCATCACTCCTCCGCTGCAACGATACAAGCCCGAGCTGCGGTGGTTTGTTGATACAGCGCTGCGTTATACATGTTGTCTTCTTCTGTTTGCTTTAATCGAGGCCCCGTAGTTATGCAACGCCCCCATGGTCAGTAAATGGAAGTACTACAAAGAACCCCGTTTAGTGCAGTTATTTCACACATTTTGTTACAAAACAGCTCGGAAAATATTACCGAGGTCCGGACCTCGGTGACCTCAATGGTAGATACGGCCATGTCGGCGGCTATGGTACGAAACTCGATGGAGTAATCGGACACAGATCTCCCTCCTTGCGCTAGGTTAAATAGTCCCCGAGCGACCTCTCTTCCGGGTGTAGAGTGATCAAAGACTTTACGCAGTTCATCGGAGAATAGGCTTACAGACGAGCAGGCAGAGGATTGTCTCTCCCATTCGGCGGTACCCCAGTCTTTAGCTTTGCCCGTGAGAAGAGAGACAATATACGCCACCCGGGATCTTTCTGTTGGGAAGGCGGAAGGCTGAAGCTCGAAGGCGAGGGAACATTGGACCAGGAATGGTCTGCACGAACCTGGGGCTGCAGAGCAGCGTTCCGGAGGAGGCAGATGTGAATCCGATGCCGGAGGATTCTGGATTCGAACAGCGGAAGCTGGAGTTAGTTCCGGACTTTGGACCGTAGCAGGAAGGTTCTGAAGATGATCACGGAGATTCACAAAGGTCCGTTCGTGACGAGCGGCCATCTCCTGCATAGCTTCAGCCATGAAGGTAAGCTGCTGCTCGTGGCGTTGTAACATGATATCTTGCGTCTGCAGTTCTGTCGCTTTGTCGGCTGGGTTCATGTTGGCCAGATTGTACTGTCATGATCACAGGTACAGATCAGAACCCAATAACACGACTCAGATACAACCAGTGTATAGCAATGTTCAGTTTATTCAGGTCAGGGACAGGCAGGGTCAGAACCAGGAAATCCGTCAGACAGGCAACCAGAACTCGCGATCCGTAAACAGGCAGGCAGGGATCAAAAACCGGGCAGGACAAAAATCTAGGCTAGAGAACAACACTCACTGGAGAGCTTGGTGGAAACGACAAGACAATCTAGCAAAGGACAAGTGATAGTGAGGTGGTATAAATACTGTGGCGTGATGAGGGAATGAGTAACAGGTGAGGGGAAGGGCTGGGGAGACTAGGTGAGGGAAGTGAGCTGATTACAAGGGCCTGGAGGAAGGCGGGATCTGAAATGACAGGAGAGTTTAGATGAGCCACCAAACAAACAATAATAGAAGTGTCTAACAAAATGTTGCATTCGGCCATGAAAATGGACCCCAGAGAAGCTGAGTAGAGGCACCACAACATACAGCCTGACATCAATGCCACATCTCTGGAGGTATTGATGCCTTTATAATATAAAACATTACATTTAAATCCCACAAATGTGTACTTTGTCATTTGTAGTTCTGGTGTTTTTCAACACATGAATGTTGGCAAGAAACTTTAGTAGTATCAGTGGTGGAAGAAGTATTCAGATACTTGAGTATAAGCACGAGTACAACAATGTGAGTATATTCTGTTACAGGTTAAAGCTTCATTCAAATGATATTGATTCTATATTGTTCTTATTCTGTTTAGCACAGATCTATAAGATATAAAACGTACCTACAATTCTGAAACAAGTTTGCAAAACATTGTGTACACATAATTTCCTTTTACGTTATCTTTTAAATGAAACCATGTGAGAACTTTAGTGAAAATCATAGACATCTGAATCATGACAGGAGTCACAAGAAAAAAGGTTAGTTAGATAAAGATCAATGCATTGTATTTCAGAAGCCTTAAATGTGTTTAATATTAATTTAAAGTTTATATTCTTACCTGTCCCGGTCATCGTGCAGCCCTATCCAGGCTGACTGAAAGCAAGACATTGTTATAATTGTTTTTCTCTCTGCAGTATCTCTGGGCTTCAGGCATGGTCTTTGCTTCATAAACAAAATGGTACTGACGTTCAGCATGTGAGGAGACAGCGCTCAGCCCTGCAGAGACACAGACACTTTGATTAGATTCAATATCAATTACTGAACCGACTTCTCCAAATTACATTAAAGTTAAACTGTAAGTTAAACAACTTAAATAATTGTCAGAGGGAAACCACAATACAAAGTACTAACATTTGCTAATAGATAAGATGCAGTATTTTAAATAAAAATATATAAAACTCTTGCCTGAAAGAGCGATGATGATCAGACAAACTTATTCCATCCTTGTCTCTTCCCTGCTCTTCTCTTTTGGACTGAGACTGTAGATGTGCAGCTTTTTACATTATACATTAGGTTAAACATTAACTAACATTATGCATTGGTTAGCTGCACTCTTTGACCTAATGCAAAGTGGATATCGGTTTATTATATCAGGCTTATTTACTTACATTTGCACATGCATTTACAAGAAAAGACCAATAGAGAAATATGGGCTATGGGTGATACACAGCAGGAAAACCAAATGACAACTGTATTTCAATGCAGCCACCACGAAAATGTCCTTCAACGGCCGGCGCACTTCCTTGGGTCTTGGGTCGGGAAGGTTCCTAACGGAGTGAAATGACTCAAAGGTTCCTCAGTGTCAGGCGTGATAAGAGCTAATCAGATTCTCTAGATCAGGGGTCGGCAACCCCTGGCACACGTGCCACCATTGGCAGGCGGCACCGTAACCAGTGGCACACTAGGAATAAGTGGAATAAGTGTGCAAAATATTAAAATTGTATTTTCGGATCCTGAACGAGACCGCCGCCAGAGCGCGTCTCCCCGTTAACTGCAGAAGGAAGCCATGCATGCAACGCAGCCCCGCTCTCTTTAACGGCCCGTCCACACGGCGGCGTGCGTTGAAGCTTCAACGCTTCTGCCCTTTCACTTTGAATGGGGTGATGTCACGTTTCGCCGAAGTGTATTGTGGGAGTGAAGCGTAGATTTGCTCGCGTTGCTGTCGACGAAAGTTGAGCAATGTTCAACTTTTGAAGCTTCGGCGGAAGCGTCAGCCAATCGAATCGTATGCCAGTACAAGCTCTAGCCATTCAAACCGTGTGCCCGGGGCGGGAGATTCATGTGATTGGTTGTTGGTCGAGTTTCAGCCCCCCCCCCCGCCGGCAAGCGATAACACACGCCGCCGTGTGGACAGGCCGTAACTCCAGCAGGCCGTAACTCCAGGCCGTAACTCCAGGCGACTTTCTGCCGCTTTCCTCTGTGGTGCAGTGCTGATCGTTTCACCACGGAGGAAAGCACTTCAGTAATTGCAGTACCCATAAGGAGCTGTACAAATGCCGCAGTTTTTGCGTGGCTGTGTATTTAGTTGAAAGCCCAGTGGCGATCTGCTCATCTCTCATCTTAATAATATGCTACACAGGGGCGGACTGGCCATCTGTGTGTGATGGAGAATCACAGAACGGACGGTCATCCTTATTATTATGCCGTTCAAACCAATTATTTAAATTGATTTAAACGGCATAATGTAGCCTAAGTTGCGCTGACAGGTGAAAGAGGTACCCACACTGCTTCCCCGCAGCGAGGCTCCCCCCACCCTCCCGTTGACAGTTCACGAGCGCCAAGCTCCCCCCGTTGCCAATTCACGATCGTCGGCACAATGATCACAATCAAAAAGGTTGCCGACCCCTGCTCTAGATGATAGGAAAAGAGCTTCAGTGCTTCCTTTAGTTTAGGATACACTCGACCACCCTTTTCGAAATGAAAGGAGAAAATGTTGTATATTTTTTTATGTAATAATGTTGTTCACTGTTGTTCATGTTTATAAATCATCACCGCAAAGTATCTACATGCGCTTATAGTAATCTACTGCTTCCTCATGGCAGACACACATCAATAACATCCGCTGGCCAATCATTAACAGCCTAATGTAAGTGCAGTCAGATTCTCTTTGCACCGCAGTTGTGTTTTCCTGAGTCCTGATTTGTTCTCCTTTGCATCTTCTCTTAACCCTATGATGTTTAACTCAGAAGTTAAGGAATAGCGGTTTGGAAAAGACGATAGGATAATTTTTTGAAATTCAACCGCAACCTGTGTGGTCATCAATGCAACTTGTTAGAAAAATATCACTCGTCACTGGCTTGAGCTTCAATATCAGGATCCATATATTTATTATCCTCTCAATAATGGGAGTAGTCATTACATGCAGAGCATCAACTAGTTCATTCAGTATTTTCCCAAAACAACTCCAAGAGCCACATTACACTGAAGCACGAATGGCAAAATAAGGAAACGGAGGTAAAGGAAAGGATCACATATACATATTCAAAGTTCTGTGGCTTCCATTGACCTCCTGCTGACTCTTCCAATGAATTCATCAGTCCATCTTTGGTCTGTTCCCCTTTTCGTCATTTGCATATAGCTGATACTGCATGTTTGTTTTTAAAGTTTATGTGGGTGTCATTGAAAAAGCAGTGTGTTTGTTTTACATGTTCAAATGTTTGCATGTAGTTTGTTAGGAAATACTGTTGCCCATGTCTTGTCCAGGGCTCCATTGGATGATTCATTCTCAATGGGACTTGGTTGAATAATTGTATAAAAACAAGAAATTAAAAAAATATTGCGTGAGGCGATTGAAAAATAACTCAACTTAACTTATGTCAAACAATCAGTATCAGAATCAAAATCAGGATAACTTTATTCGTCGCACAGAGGGGACATTTGCATTTGTTACAGCAAGAAAAGAGCCAAAGACAGCTTAATGTTAACCAACAAGCATGCATACAAAATATTAAAGATACACAATTTACAAAATACACATCCTGTAACAGTTTCAACAGCTATGTACGGCATATGTATATATTGCACATAATTGGTATTGCACAACAAGGGGTGTTATAGTCTTTGTTGTTATATGTGTGGGGTCTACCAGGGACCATGATGGTTATACAGTCTGACCTCTTCATTAATAGATGAGAATAAGAATAATGCAAGATTTCTTTTCAGCACTGTAGCCAGGCTGACAGAGAGCCACAGCTCGACTGAGCCTTCTATTCCCATAGCACTCAGTAGTAATGATTTTATGTGCTTTTTTAACGATAAAATTGTTACTCTTAGAAACAAAATCAATGACCTCTTGCCTTTAACCAGTATAGTGTTATCAACAGCTCCCGGAAACGTAAGTTCTAATATTACACTAGATAGTAAACTAGAATGCTTTTTAGCCATAAACCTTGAACAATTAAATTCAATGATTCTCTCTTCTAAACCATCAACGTGTATCTTAGACCCGATTCCAACTAAGCTGTTAAAATAAGTTTTTCCATTAATTAGCACTTCTTTATTAAATATTATGAATATGTCTTTATTATCAGGCTATGTTCCACAATCATTCAAAGTAGCAGTGATAAAACCGCTTCTTAAAAAGCACAACCTCGATCCAGAGGTTTTAGCCAACTATAGACCTATTTCTAATCTTCCGTTCCTCTCAAAGATTCTTGAGAAAGCAGTCGCAAAACAGCTGTGTGATTACTTAAAAAACTATGATTTATTTGAAGATTTTCAGTCTGGCTTTAGAACACAACATAGCACAGAGACAGCTCTGGTTAAAGTCACAAATGACATTCTAATAGCCTCTGACAAGGGACTTGTCTCTATTCTTGACTTGCTCGATCTTAGTGCTGCATTTGATACTATCGACCATGATATCCTATTGCAAAGACTAGAGCACTTAGTTGGCATACAGGGAACTGCATTAGGCTGATTTAGGTCCTATCTATCTGAACGCTCTCAGTTTGTACGTGTCAACGATGAATCTTCCATGCAAACCAAAGTTAGCCATGGAGTGCCACAGGGCTCAGTGCTTGGACCTATTTTGTTCACCCAATATATGCTTCCGTTAGGCAATATTATAAGGAATCATTCTGTAAACTTTCATTGTTATGCGGATGATACTCAACTATATTTATCAATCAAGCCTGATGAAATTAATCATCTAAATAAAATTCAAGACTGCCTCAAGGACTTAAAAACGTGGATGACCTTACATTTTTTGATGTTAAACACGACCAAAACTGAAGTTATTGTACTTGGCCCGAAGAATCTACGAGACAAATTATCTAAAGATATATTAACTATGGATTGCATTAATTCGGCCTCCAGTGAGACTGTAAGGAATCTTGGTGTTATATTTGATCAGGATTTATCCTTTAACGCCCACATAAAATCAATTTCAAGGACCGCCTACTTCCATCTACGTAACATTGCAAAAATCAGGCATATCTTGCCTCAAAACGATGCAGAGAAACTAATCCATGCATTTGTTACTTCAAGGCTGGATTATTGTAACTCCTTATTATCAGGGTGTACCAAGAAGTCAGTCAAGTCGCTTCAGCTGATTCAAAATGCTGCAGCTCGTGTACTAACCAGAGTTAGGAAAAGGGACCACATTACTCCTGTTCTGGCTGCCTTACACTGGCTCCCTATAGAACACAGGATAGAATTTAAAATTCTTCTTCTCGCCTACAAAGCCCTTAATGGGCAGGCGCCATCTTACCTTAAAGAACTCATTATACCCTATTGTCCTACTAGGGCATTGCGTTCCAAGAATGCAGGGTTGTTGGTTGTTCCTAGAGTCTCTAAAAGTACAATGGGAGCCAGAGCCTTTTCTTATCAAGCTCCACTTTTGTGGAATCAGCTTCCAGTTTGTGTTCGGACGGCAGACACCCTATCCGTTTTTAAGACTGCGCTTAAGACCTTCCTTTTTGATAAAGCTTATAGTTAGGGCTGATTAGATTCAGCCCCTAGTTTTGCTGATATAGGCTTAGTTTGTCGGGGGACATCTTACTTCTTCCTTCTCTCTGTCTATACCTGTGTACTCTCATGTTTCGATTAACCCAGCTTCCCCAAATTTCTTTATTTTTGGTGTCTATATACGCCGGGATCCGGAGTCATGGATGATCCTGCGGTCCTGTGTCATGGATTGCGAGTCCTGGATCTTGAGTCGTGGCTGTGGTCCTTGATCATAAGTCCTGGATGGATATACTCATGGATTCATCTTCCTATTATACACACATGCATTTCCAAACATTTGGACTACCTATGTTGCAAATGTATTATCTTTTCAATTTACACACGGCATCTATTGCACGTCTGTCCGTCCTGGGAGAGGGATCCCTCCTCTGTTGCTCTCCCTGAGGTTTCTCCCATTTTTCCCTTTAAACTGGGTTTTCTCTGGAAGTTTTTCCTTGTACGATGTGAGGGTCTAAGGACAGAGGGTGTCGTATTGTCATACTGATATTCTGTACAAACTGTGAAGTCCACTGAGACAAATGTAACATTTGTGATATTGGGCTATATAAATAAACATTGATTGATTGATTGATTGACCGCTGCAGGAAGGAAGGAGCTGTGAATATCTCTCATGCCCCTTTCACACCAACGCGTTGTCAGCTCCGGCTCGGAGCTGGAGCATGAAAAGTACCGGTTTTTCCTGTTCACACCGCAGAGGCGCCGCCTCTTAGTTCCGGAATCCGGTTCACTTCCAGCTCCAAAAAATTGTTGGTCTAGAGGCAAGAGCTTCGAAGCTAAGAGGCGGCGTCGCTTACGTCGAGGCGTGCAGGAAACTAAACCCACCTCCCCTGAACATGGGTCGACTGAAGAGTCTCGTCATGCCTGACTTCAAGCAGTAGTGCTTATAAACACACTTTATAAAGTCAGGCAACACTAACCAGGCTTTGTGTAATTCTGTTTATTTGTACCTTACTTTCACCATCCGTTCACTGTTATTGATCATTGTGGAGAGCAGGCAGACGTTCTGTCGACGAAAGTTGAGCAATGTTCAACTTTTGAAGCTTCGGCGGAAGCGTCAGCCAATCGAATCGTATGCCAGTACAAGCTCTAGCCATTCAAACCGTGTGCTTGTGTGTCCGGGGCAGAAGATTCATGTGATTGGTTGTTGGTCGAGTTTCAGCCCCCCCCGCCGGCAAGCGATAACGCACGCCGCCGTGTGGACAGGCCGTAACTCCAGGCCGTAACTCCAGGCCGTAACTCCAGGCGACTTTCTGCCGCTTTCCTCTGTGGTGCAGTGCTGATCGTTTCACCACGGAGGAAAGCACTTCACTAATTGCAGTACCCATAAGGAGCTGTACAAATGCCGCAGTTTTTGCGTGGCTGTGTCTTTAGTTGAAAGCCCAGTGGCGATCTGCTCATCTCTCATCTAAATAATATGCTCCACAGGGGCGGACTGGCCATCTGTGTGTGATGGAGAATCACAGAACGGACGGTCATCCTTATTATTATGCCGTTCAAACCAATTATTTAAATTGATTTAAACGGCATAATGTAGCCTAAGTTGCGCTGACAGGTGAAAGAGGTACCCACACTGCTTCCCCGCAGCGAGGCTCCCCCCACCCTCCCGTTGACAGTTCACGAGCGCCAAGCTCCCCCCGTTGCCAATTCACGATCGTCGGCACAATGATCACAATCAAAAAGGTTGCCGACCCCTGCTCTAGATGATAGGAAAAGAGCTTCAGTGCTTCCTTTAGTTTAGGATACACTCGACCACCCTTTTCGAAATGAAAGAAGAAAATGTTGTATATAGTATGTAATAATGTTGATCACTGTTTTTCATGTTTATAAATCATCACCACAAGGAGCAAAGTATCTACATGCGCTTATGGTAATCTGCTGTTCCCTCCTGGCAGACACACATCAATAACATCCGCTGGCCAATCATTAACAGCCTAATGTAAGTGCAGTCAGATTCTCTTTGCACCGCAGTTGTCTTTTCCTGAGTCCTGATGTATTCTCCTTTGCATTTTCTCTTAACCCTATGATGTTTAACTCAGAAGTTAAGGAATAGCGGTTTAGAAAAGACGATAGGATAATTTTTTGAAATTCAACCGCAACCCGTGTGGTCATCAATGCAACTTGTTAGAAAAATATCACTCGTCACTGGCTTGAGCTTCAATATCAGGATCCATATATTTATTATCCTCTCAATAATGGGAGTAGTCATTACATGCAGAGCATCAACTAGTTCATTCAGTATTTTCCCAAAACAACTCCAAGAGCCACATTACACTGAAGCACGAATGGCAAAATAAGGAAGCGGAGGTAAAGGAAAGGATCACATATACATATTCAAAGTTCTGTGGCTTCCATTGACCTCCTGCTGACTCTTCCAATGAATTCATCAGTCCATCTTTGGTCTGTTCCCCTTTTCGTCCTTTGCATATAGCTGATACTGCATGTTTGTTTTTAAAGTTTATGTGGGTGTCCTTGTAAAAGCAGTGTGTTTGTTTTACATGTTCAAATGTTTGCATGTAGTTTGTTAGGAAATACTGTTGCCCATGTCTTGACCAGGGCTCCATTGGATGATTCATTCTCAATGGGACTTGGTTGAATAATTGATTAAAAACAAGAAATGTAAAAAATATTGCGTGAGGCGATTGAAAAATAACTCAACTTAACTTAACTCAAACAATCAGTATCAGAATCAAAATCAGAATAACTTTATTCGTCGCACAGAGGGGACATTTGCATTTGTTACAGCAAGAAAAGAGCCAAAGACAGCTTAATGTTAACCAACAAGCATGCATACAAAATATTAAAGATACACAATTTACAAAATACACGTCCTGTAACAGTTCGAACAGCTATGTACGGCATATGTATATATTGCACATAATTGGTATTGCACAACAAGGGGTGTTATAGTCTTTGTTGTTATATGTGTGGGGGTCTACCAGGGACCATGAGGGTTATACAGTCTGACCGCTGCAGGAAGGAAGGAGCTGTGAATATCTCTCTGTGAGACATTGGGCACAAAGCTGGCCTTCCTTACCAGTCTGTTCAGTCTCTTCCTGTCAGCAGCCGAGATGCTGCAGCCCCAGCAGGCCACACCATAGAATGGCTGATGCCCCAACAGAGTCATAAAATGTCTCAAGGAGTGCCCCCTGCACCCCGAAAGACCTCAGTCTCCTCAACAGAAAGAGTCTGCTCTGTCCCTTCTTGTACAGAGCCGCAGAATTATCAGTCCAGTCCAGTTTATTGTTCAGATGAACACCCAGGTATTTGTAGGATTTCACAATCTCAATGTCCGCTCCC
Organism: Notothenia rossii; assembly: GCF_949606895.1. NCBI lineage: Eukaryota > Metazoa > Chordata > Actinopteri > Perciformes > Nototheniidae > Notothenia > Notothenia rossii. The sequence continues at coordinate 7,139,346 of NC_136902.1, forward strand.
TGGATTGTCACTGGTGTGGGGGGTGTTGGGGAAATATTTTCCTTGGAACATAACTTCGACCCAGTTTATCAGTTTGACCTCACTGAGGAAAGGCCTGAAACCTTGGGCTGCTCTCAGTGTTTTGTCTCCCTGTTCTGGCCTGTTGGCGTCAGCCAATAGCAGAGATGGAGTAGTCGACTCGGACTCGAGTCGAACTCGAGTGCCGATTTTCGGGACTCGACTCACGCACTGATTAACGCAGACTCAAACTCGGACTGGTGCATTCTCGCGCTCAATGACTCGGACTCGACTTGTACATTGACGCTCCGACATGGACTCGGATTTGAGCAAGTTTTGTCTCGAGTCAGATGTACTCCGTCTTGGCGTGTGCACCTGCGAGGCGAGTTCACGTACTGCGCCCCGCTATAGAGAGCCGAAGTCCCTCCGTTTCCGGTGGACCACCTTGGGACCTTATTTCGCAAAAAATATTTATTGAAGTCAATGGCGAGAGAGAAATTATCTTTCAATACCGTTTGAATTGTGCCATGAATTGCACATACGATGTTTGTCAATTTAAAAGATAATTTTGCAAGTCAAGAAAAAAAAGGTTTGTGGTAAAATTGTGAAGTAACACTTAATTTTGTGTGAAACCGCTCAATGAACTACATCTCTCGTCTCACACAACACACGTCACCAACACCAAGATGGCCGTCACCTTTGCACATTTCACCTCTTTCTTTCAGAATGAGGCGGAAAGTATTAAACGTCTGGGCATGTTGAGAGCTGCAAATACACAAAAGGGGAGTTAGTCGAGACCTCTCCAACTGCTACTTGGAGAGGTCTCACCTCCTTGGCCGTGGTGCCCTTGAGCAAGGCACCGGACACAGGAGATATGAAAGTGAGTATTCTATGAAACTTGAAAAGTGAACTAGGACATGTACAAGTGGAGCAGGAGTTCAAAATGAAGCTGGACCTGCTGTCAAGTTAGAAAGAAGTCAAAACAAATACCTATTTCAAAGATTTTACATTTTCTCTGTTACTTTCCCTGAAAATGTTTGAAATTCCTTGAAATCAAATATGTTCTCACTTTTCTAAAGCGCAAACTTAACAGGGGAATATTTAACTTTAAAACAAACTATCAGTAAGTCCATTAAATAAAATATGATTTTGTGGTAAAAGTTCCTGGACGATAATTCTCTTCTATCAGCTCCACCTTTATCATCTGCAACAAAGTGATGAGCACATTAAGGTATCAATCCAGTAACATGTATTATTATAATCTTTATATTTTATCCGAAATGGGCCATCCTGCATAATTTGTATTGACTTTATTTATATTACATAGAATATTTTAGAACATTACTAAAGTAATTGTTCATTATGTAGAAACTTTTGTGAAATGCATTGGCTGCTTGAAACACCAGAAGCAAAACATTCATAACATTTTTTTCATTGACCTCCTGCTGACTCTTCCAACGAATGTATCAGTCCATCTTTGGTCTGTTCCCCTTTTCGTTCTTTGCATATAGCTGATACTGCATGTTTGTTTTAAAGTTTATGTGTGTGTTATTGTAACAGCAGTGTGTTGTTTTACATGTTCAAATGTTTGCATGTAGGCTAGTTTGTTAGGAAATACTGTTGCCCATGTCTTGACCAGGGCTCCATTGGATGATTCAATCTTGATGGGACTTGGTTGAATAATTGTTTAATAATAATACATTTAAAAAACATTACGTGAGGTGATTGAAAAATAACTCAACGTAACTCAAACAATCAGTATCAGTATCAGAATCAGAATAACTTAATTCGTCCCACAGAGGGGAAATTTGCATTTGCAGCAAGAAAAGAGCCAAAGACAGCTTAATGTTAACCAAGAAGCATGCATAACAAATATTAAAGATACACAAATTACACAATTTACAAAATACACATCCTGTAACAGTTCTAACAGCTATTTACGGCATACAGTATGTATATATTGCACATAATTGGTATTGCACAACAAGCAGTGTTATAGTCTTTGTTGTTATATGTGTGGGGGTCTACCAGGGACCATGAGGGTTATACAGTCTGACGGCTGCAGGAAGGAAGGAGCTGTGAATATCTCTCAGCTGATAGCAGAGATAGGCCCCGTCTCAGTTCGGTTAAATTAAATCCTTGCTTCCCTCACTTGCGTCGTTTCCCTGTGTTTAGTCCCTCCCTCCAGGGAAGCATGGAGGGACGCAAGGAAACCACGAGAAGCAGGGAAATTAGTTTTAAGAGCAATTGGACGTCCTTTCCTCCGGAGCGTCACGTGAAGCGACGTCCGTTTGTGATGACGCCGCACAGCTGTTCGTCTGACAGCAGCTCTGTCCCCGTTATTTTCACAAACACCCCTGCCACACATTTACTGACACAAACATTTGTATCATCTGTTGTAGACCCCAATAAATAAAGGCAAATAAGAACTCATTCTCAAAAAAGATAAACGCCATTCTTAAAATGTATAAACGAACAATAGTTTGATTAATATTGATTAGAGCACAATAGAAATTAAAAAATTGAGAGAAGAAAAAGAGATATATTATCTCTCAAAACCCAGTTAGATTAACATTCATTGGATTGCACACTTTGTTGGTTTGTGTGGATATGTAGCACATTAACATTTTAATAGCACTTAATGACTGACTGAATGGAAATGACAGTAAATGAAAATATAAAATGAAAAAAGCGATCATGAAAATGTTTCCAATAAATAAATAAAATGATTTTTGACCACTTTGGTGTTCAGATATATCACATATTTGTAACTAAATGATACATTAATTGAAACAAAACACAGTTTAAACTGAGGAGTGACTCTCGTGAGTTTCATTTATTTTCTTCACTCCGCTGGGAAACTGCTCTCATGTCAAGAAGCATCAGATCAGTGCATGCACTGCATCGTCCAATCAGTGAGTGATACACAGTAAGGGGGCGGGGCGAGTATCTGAGGATTTCATCAGAGGATGGTCTGGTGGTACCTCGATTATCGCTCCTCCATTATCGCTCCTCGCTCCTCGGTCCACGGTACTCAAGATGGCGCAGACAAATCAACTTCCGGTGAGACCGAGGAGCGAGGAAATGAAAATAGTCGACCTGAGACAGGGCCATAGAGTACTCAAGTCCTGGAGTCAGACTCGAGTGCCGATTTTCGGGACTCGTGACTCGACTCGCGCACTGATTGACTCGGACTCAACTCGAGCACTGATGCTCCGACTTGGACTCGGATTTGAGCAAGTTTTGTCTCGAGTCAGATGTACTCTGTCCTGGCGTGTGCACCTGCGAGGTGAGTTCACGTACTGGGCGCGCCCCCGCTATTCCAGTCTAAAGATGTCCAGAGACACACCCCGCATCGTGCTGTATGCTTTCACAGATTTTGCTTCGACATTGGGAAAGAGCAGCGCAAAATCTCCGTTATGTGAAAAAATGATCGACTTCAGACATATAGGTAGGCTGTCTTGAACAAAATCATCAGAGTAATGTGATCAAATAATTAAATAAAGATTCAGCCGATAACACGAAAGCACATGGCTACTTAACATGCAGAATGTAGTCATTTTGCATGCTAAGTATAGCCATGTGCTTTCTGGGGCTTAATCTTAATTTAAACGTTCACTTGTTGGCTGTTGGACTTCATGATATAATATTTATATTATTAATAAATAATAATAATAATATTAGTAATAAGCTTTATAATATAGCACTTTCAATACAAGTATTGTAGCCAGACTCACTTCGCAGCAGTTCAATAGACACATTAGTATACAATGACAGAATAAAAGCAATGTAGAGGAGCTAGAGCTACATTTCAACAAATACATCCACTTAGATTAATACATGAAGACTTGTGACTCTGACTTGACTTGGACTCTTCTTGGGTGACTCGGATTTGGACTCCGACTCGGAAAGTGGGGACTCGAGAGTCACTTGGACTCGTGAATTGGCAACTTTTTTTTTTTTTACATTTATATTTTATTAAAAATAAAGACAAAAGACAAAAACACACAGACAAGGACATGGCTCACACACATCACAAGTAGGACACAACCGGAAAAAATATGCCTCTTCCTTCAGACTTTCTTACAGAGTCCCTCCTCCAACACACATGAACGCGCATCATCAATGAGGCCACGAGATAAGTTTGTGCACAGATGGAAGGCTGACAGGCAGGTAGGCCATCCAGTTACTTTAGCCGGCCCGGCTCAGATGATTGGTCGTGCTTTTTACAGCGCTACGGCTTCCAGAGATTAATTTTTGTATGTATTTATTGTCAATTATTATCAGGTCAATCTTGGTAGGACATTCATCTGTAACACATTCACCCTTCCCCACAGCGATAGGGGTAAAGTAGTCCATCTTCTCAAGTCATCTTTAATAGTTCTAAGTAAGCCTGGACCATTCATTTAGAAGATCTTGTTAATTGCAGATCTGATGTTTATGCCCAAGTATCTCAATCCATCAGCTTTCCAAACAAAAGGAGCAGAACCTAAGTGATTAGAGTGAGTCTGACAGTTTAGTGGCATGGCTTCACTTTTACTCCAATTTATTATATATTAGTCAACTAATGTTAAAAGGATATCATCAGCTTATTAGTTTATTTTGAGCTGATGTCCGCACTTTGGGATACCCATAATTCCTGGATTTTCCCGGGACAAGCCAAGGGCTCGAGAGCTCAAATGAATATTAGAGGGGATATTGGACATCCCTGCCGTGTTCCCCGATGCAGGGGGAAAGGATCAGAAAGCATGTTGTTGCTTCTGACTGAGGAGACTGGCTTATTGTAAAGAGCTTTAAACCATCTCATACAGACAGGGCCAAATCCAAATTTTGATCGAACATTAAATAAATATGGCCATTCTATTCTGTCTAAGGCTTTCTCTGCATCCAGTGATATTGCCATTGCTGGGAGATGGAGGGTGTTGGCGCTGAAAATAACCTGGAGCAGCCTTCTCATGTTATTAGCTGACTGGCGTCCAGCTACAAATCCTACCTGGTCTAGATTCACTAGGGATGGGATAACTTCCTCCAGACGAAGGGCTAGGATTTTTGCAAACACTTTGTAATCATTGTTAAGAAGACTTAGGGGTCGGTAGTTGCTCATGTATCGATGATCCTTCCCAGGTTTCAGAAGTAGACATAATGTGGCGGTACGCTTTGTTAGGGGCATTGATTGTTTTTCTATCATGTCGTGATACAACATAACCAACAATGGCGACAACACTTCAAGAAAGCATTTATAAAATTCAATACTAAAGCCATCACACCCAGGGGTCTTACCCGATGTAAGAGATTTTATGGCAGACGCTATTTCGTTTGGTGTGACAGAAGATTCCAACTCGTGTTTCTGAGTAGGATTTAGTACAGGAAGTGTAACATTCTTAAACAATGTATCCAGGCTATGGTCTTGTGCTGTGCACTCAGTTTGATATAAATTGGAGTCAAATGTTTGGAATTCGCATTTGCTGTTTATTAGCTTGGGATCATTTATAATATTACCTCCAGAGTCTCTTATAGCTGGAATTGATAATTTACCCTCTAGGCCAGGGGTCACCAACCTTTTTTAGGATGAGGGCTACTTTTAAAAAATAAAGCAAGTCGGGGGCTACTTTTACTCCTCTTTTTTTATTTTAACCTGCTTTATTTGGGGGTGGACCTCACATCCTCTAGGAGGGGCCTCACATCCTCCAGGGGGGATCTCACATCTTCTAGGGGGGTCCTCACCTCCACTAAAAGATTTTTTTTTAAATGTTGAAGTGAAATGCAACAATCTGCTGCACTTTGAGTACAAAATGAATTTATGGATACAGCTCTCAACACTCATGAAAGAGAGCTATATACTTGTCAATACTCCAATCATCTTTAGAATATTATCACAACCAATAACAAATCATTTAAACTGGTATATTCTTATCTTATGTTACCTAATTAGCATTCTTTCTTTATATTTATGCATATTTTACTAATCACTCCCCTTTTAAACTGTTTTTTGTACTGTCCTATACACACTGGAATGACTTCTTACTTTATCTATATTAAATTGATAAAAGTGTGCTCTCCCTAGCTCTCTCTCTCGCTCTCTCTCTCTCTCTCTCTCTCTCTCTCTCTCTCTCCCTAGCTCTCTCTCTCGCTCTCTCTCTCTCTCCCTAGCTCTCTCTCTCGCTCTCTCTCTCTCTCTCTCTCTCTCTCTCTCTCTCTCTCTCTCTCTCTCTCTCTCTCTCTCTCTCTCTCCCTAGCTCTCTCGCTCGCTCACAGAGGCTGTGTGCTCCTCCTTGGCGATGACGGGTTGCGTTAAAAAATAATAATAAACATATTTGTAAAGTGGGAGGACACAAACGGGATTTCGAAAAGTGCGGGGGACATGTCCTCCCTGTCCCCAGTGGAGATTACGCCATGCCTGTGTGTGTGCGTCAAGTGGAATAAATATATATGCAAGTTACAACACACACAGAGTAAAACTCTGCTCCTCATGCGTTGGCTGGCATGATAGGCTGTTCAATGGGGCTGATGTGTTGTGTAGATTCTGCCAGAAGGAAAATCAGCGGGGAGGTGCCACATTGCTTTTCTTCCCGACTGCAACGCTGGTCCCGCAAATCAAGCAAGAACTTGATTGGTCGATATTGATTGTGGGGGTGGGGGAGGAGGGGTATTAGATAGATATAGAGTTGTAGTAAGTAGATAGAGTTCGCTATGATTTAGGTTTCGTTTATGCATAGAGTAGATTATTTTAATTACATTTCCTTTTTTGTTTTGGATTTGCTTGGCGAGCTATTTTTAGAACATGCCCGGCGGGCGACTCACGTTGCCCCTGCGGGCGACTGAGTGCCCGCGGGCACCGTGTTGGCTACCCCTGCTCTAGGCTAACTCAAGTCAACTAACTAAGTCACTGACTCACTGTGGATGGATTAAACAACAGTGTGTGTGTGTGTGTGTGTGTGTGTGTGTGTGTGTGTGTGTGTGTGTGTGTGTGTGTGTGTGTGTGTGTGTGTGTGTGTGTGTGTGTGTGTGTGTGTGTGTGTGTGTGTGTGTGTGTGTGTGTGTGTGTGTGTGTGTGTGTGTCGAACTGTTCTTTGTGACGCTTTGGCCAAGTTGAAGTTGTCCACATTGTAGGCACAGATCCTGAATCCTGAATCTCCCTCCACCAGCAGGGAGAGGAGCGAGAGAGGAGAGAGGAGAGGAAGAGGAAGAGGAAGGAAGCGCCACCTCATGGTCAGACTGGGGAGGGAAAACAACACATAATCTCATTGATGTGAAGCATTGAACGGTTCCATGTGAGGATAAAATAAAACAATGAAATAAGGTATGCTGAGTTTTGTCTTTTTGTTTAGCTATATGAAGTCATAAAGTTGATCTGAAATGAGGCTCCAACAACAGAGGGTGTCGTATGCAGTGTAGATTGTAAAGCCCCTTTAGGCGAAATTGTCAGTTATGATATTGATATATGATACGATAATACTTTATTGTTAGATCCAGTCTGTAATTTGTATTGCATCACAGTAGCTTCCTCTGCAACATCACCAAAGACAATATTAAGACACGAAACAAGGAAACAGACATTTGAAAAACATCACAATCACTGAAGAGAAAAACCTGCTCAAGACCCTCTAACGTACTAAACGTGTACAAAATCGTGGGACCTTTCATTTATATTCCCTGTTGTTGGCCAGCCTCAATATGTTACGTTATGGAGGCTGAGTCAGAGTCTGAGGGAGCAGTTTTGACTTTAAAGCGGTACACAAACACTTGTACCACTTAGTATTGCAATACTGTGGAATCACAGATTTAAAAAACAGAAGAAGAATTTGTCTACTCGCCTAAAGACCTGAAATTCTGGAGACAATGTGTGACTACATAAATAAACCTGATGTGACTAAAAGATGTCTCTAGAAAGTTATCAGTGAGACAACGTTTTTTTAATGCCAGGTCGGAATCAATGACTTTAAATAAAATAATGGATACAAGTTGTGTCCTTTGGAATGTAATACTGTATTGCACTGATCATTGTATCTTATGTGTCCTTAAAACCAATACAAATACCTTGATAAAAGTTACCTTACATTTGCTATTTTGCTAATAATCTTTGCATATTTACAATGTTTTTTTCTCTTTGACAGTATGTGTTCAGCATAAGACTGCAGTGTCAGTTTGGGCAAGGGTAAATTCTAGCAGCTATGAATTTATTTGCCTGTTCTCATTTAACTTAAGCACACACCAATTTTCTAACATTTCTTATTGTCAGACATGCTGGCCTCCATCTTGATTTCTTGAGTGTTTATGAAAAAACGTGTCAACAGAGACAATGGTAGAAGACTTTATGGTTTCTATACTTCAAAATATTGTGATTTTCTTAATATAAATAAAAGCAATAACCTTAAACAAATGAAAAATTGCAGATGTAGATAAAATATTTATATTTCTTATTGATAACCTGAACTCCTTGAGCTGTCATCGATTTGACAAATGACAAACTGTAAAAAAGGAATTTAACTAAGTGGAGGGGCCTTGATTACTTTTTTCTTTTAGTCACATTAAACTATATATTGACTTAGACGTGTACATCAAATATGTTTTCTATTGAAGTGAAACCAAACACAGTGCGGAGAGACAGCGACTCTTCCCTTGAGATGGTATTCTCAGTTGTACACACAGAGGAAGCAGCGAGTTGGTGGAAAAACACTTTTAAACTGTGAGAAAGAAATGTCAGAAATGAAAGAAACAATGAACAACATGACTACAGGAGAGTTTTCCCAACCAAGAAACACAGCAGGAATGTTGGTGAACTTTAGCAGCATTTCTCATTTCCACAGTAGAAACTGAGTGTAAATATGCGACAGGTTTAGAGGTTAAACTGGTCTGAAGGAGGAGTGAGAGCATGTTCAGACCTGAGGCGGGGGGGCGACAGTCACCTGCACCATCTCCTATTTATATATGTTTGTATTAGCAGCTACAAAGACAGATAACTAAATACTTTGTTAATTATTATTACATCCACACTGAGCTTAGACAGGGGATCTCATGCAGTGCTCTTCATTTCTCAATACATTAGAATCCATGTGAGTTTGAAGCCGTTTGGTTTGTATCACATGATGCATCCTCTCAACATCATTGTAAATCATAGCTTGCTATTAAATCAATACAATAATTGTCATGGATTCAGAGACCAAGGTCTCTTTTAAAAAGGCTAAAGGGGATTTACACATGCAGTGAAATCAGATGGAAGAGTTTGGAGAACTGAAATCAAAGTGTTTTTGTAATTCGATGTGAAGTGCATACTGCATTAAACCCACTGTCGTAGATAAAACCCCACATTTTAATCACATGAATATTCATTTAAAGGGAAGAGGCCCAGCTGTGTCAGACCTTTAAGCACCCCATGAATACATCAGAGTGTGAATAGCCCTGTTAGGGTCTCAGACATCCATTCAGAGGGCTGTGAAGAACTCAAGACGTGAGGAAACGACAACCATCTCTGTTTTCATTGTTGACACCTGAAGCTCACACTGATCTTGATCTTACTGTTGTCCTGCTGTTATCTACACGAACAGGGAGGTGACAGCACACGTTATCCTGCAGACTACAGCATTAAACAACAACCCTACACTAATGCTGAATGAATGCTGATCTGACACAGTTTGGCCTCTTCTGCAACTTCATATTCACTATGTCAAGTCATAGAGAAAAGATGTTACTGTGAGTTTACGGCATTAAGCACTTCCTCTGTAAACATTGGGATTTCAGTGAGAAGTGCAGAAACAACTCTCTAAACTCATCCTTCTGATCTCAGTGTGCATCTGTTAGTCGCTCTTAAATGAGATTATTAACCTACAGTCTATTTGTGAGAACTTTCACCAATTCAACAATTTAATCAATTAAATTACAATTATTAAACAGAATACACTTTTTTTTGTTTTTTGTTGAAGCAATTGCAGTCTGTGGTGGAATGGTTGGATTTCTATTTAGTAGTAAAGACGGTTTTAGTAGCTGCTAGTTGCTATAAAATGTAACATGAAGCTGGGGTCAAATTAGTTAACACACACACACACACACACACACACACACACACACACACACACACACACACACACACACACACACACACACACACACACACACACACACAAACACACTTAATACTAATAATTGAAATTAAATTTGATTACCAAAAGTGAATGTTTAAATTGGTGTTTTCATTCATAAGGTAATTTTACTTAGATACTATGTTATAAGAGTAATCTGAGTTTGCATTCAAGTCTTGCACTAAGAACCAATAATACTTTATGGTTTAATATGTTGATTTCATTGTCTTGAGTTACAGGATGCTGTGTTAACTACAATATTTCATTTGACTGAGTTACACACAGTAGGAGGTTATTCCTTCAAGAAAAGGGGAAATGCTGTGTCCTGTTACTGTAGCCAGAGGGCGCTGTAGGACAGAGAGTTGATATAGGATGCCTGAAGGTGGAAGTTGGATAAAGAAGAATAAAGGAGGAAAGGATAGCACACGTGCCTACGGCTCATACTTTCTACCTACTTGCATACCTACAAAATACCACAAACTTCCAGCTTTATACTTTGGGTATTCTAGTAAAGCATTTGTACATGCTTTAATGTTAAACAAACTTTATTTTCCTTTGTGTCTGGATACCTGTTTCAAACGCTTTGTTTTAGCTGCTCAAAGGGATTTTATTGTCACGGCCTCCATGGAGTTAGAACAGGACTTTTTATTGGAACTGAAAGACTCAGGTAATCTGAACAACACAGTAACTGAACTCTTCAGACAGAAAGAAAGGAGGATGGTTTTTGGGTACAAATAATCAAACGTATTGGTGAGTACTGGCTATAATGACTTTTATTTAACATTGTTGATCTTTTCTTGTCATTTTATGAAGTAAATATTGTTGCTTCTGCTAGAGATGATGTGCGGCGCAGCAGTGAAAGGAGGCTTGTTGAATTGTGTTGTTCGGTGTTCTTGCTTTAGTAATGGCATTCATTCTCTACATTAGAAACCTGTCTGTGACGCAGCGCCCTGTTATACTGCGTTAATGTATCATATTAATGGTTTCTATAGCCGTGACGTCATAATAATGCTAATAGGAGGTGGATTCATTCAGGTAGACGCTACTGAAGGCCTAGGTGTGAAATGCACGGCCTGTTACTGTTTTCAACATAACTCATTTGAAGATATTGTGAGACAAAAAAACAATAATTAGGATGCAAATAAAGAAAAACATTTTTGTCTGAAATTTCATTAAAGGTCATTTTTTTTATTGGTAATTTAATCTTAATCAAAATTCAACTAAAGCCAAACATTTTATTATTATCTCCCACCGGCCAAGCAAACACATTCAATAATAAAAACCCTAAACATATTAAATTCATAAACATATATAACAAGGAAAAGCATCACATTCTCTATCTTCTATCAAAATGATCGTAACTAATTGATTATTCAGATCATTGTTGCAGCTGAATTCTGTAACACGAGGACTTTGAGGAAAGAAATACACTTTTCTCTGATAAAAATCACACACAGCAATTCAGCTTTAGAGCTCATCCGTCTTCTTCTCCTCCTCCTCCTTCTGGAAGACTTGTCCATCCGGCTGCTTCCTCCAGGCCAGTTGGACGTTGTCGTCCAATCCCTGGGCCCTTAGGTTATTTTTCACCTGAGACACAAAAACTCATGATCATTATCGTTCCAATAAAAACAGATGATGTATCTTTAGTTCACTCATCTGAAATGGTAGCTGTTCCCCTTATTTCTTCCAGTGTAAAGGCTTACCTCAGGTTATGGAATAGTATTTGTACATGTTCCTAATGCATTTGGTGGCATGTGGCTAAGTTTCTGCTATTTACTTCTGCACATATTTACACGTCTTCTTCCTAAATGCTTGGGTCCTGTTATTTGTGGCCAAAGTATTGAATGTATAATGGATATAGAATTTCATTCATGTTCCTCTTGGTTCATTTCATTCGTATTGAAATTAATTTACTACATTTTCTTTCGTTGAATTCATTATTCTTTAATAGTTATTTATTTGTTTCCTACCTCTTTCGTCTCTTGTTCTCATGTCATGTGAATTTCCTTTCTGGAGATGATTTTGCATAAAAGTAGAAAACATGATTTACCTCCACCAACATCGCATCCAGAAAAGCGGGGTAGTTCAGATCCACACCGTTTGGTTTCTCCACCCTCACCTTGATCACTTGCATTGAAACAGGCACAGCTAGAAACACAAACAAACTTCATCAGTCACAACGTTTATGGTGTCTTCTTTTTCAACAGACTCAATATCATCACTTGCTTTGACGCAGCTGTGAATTTTACTCACTGTAGCAAATGAATGGTTTCTCCAGTCCACAGTCCAAGTCCTCCCATTTTCCAGAGTTGTCGAAAGCTGCAGCCACACAAACTTTGAGACCTACGTAGTTAGGTTCATTTACCTTCCAGTACTTGAAGGAGGAGTTGCTTCCATCGGACCACTTCCAGGAGTCTCTGTAGAGGCCGATCCAGGCACTATAATGTCCCGACCACAGCTCAACAATCTGCTGGTTCTCTGCCGGGTTTCTCACACTGGCCAGGTCTGTGTGGTTTTCTCTGCAGTAGCTCTGGGCCTCAATCCATGTCATTCTGCTCTCAATGAGGACAAATGTAGCATTCGGCCCTGAAAATAGACCCCAGAGAAGCTGAGTAGAGGCACCACGACATACAGCCTGACATCAATGCCACATCTCTGGTGGTATTGATGCCTTTATAATATAACATATTACATTTAAATCCCACACATGTGTACTTTGTCATTTGTAGTTCTGGGGTTTTTCAACACATGAATGTTGGCAAGAAACTTTAGTAGTATCAGTGGAAGAAGTATTCAGATCTTTGAGTAAAAGCAGGAGTACAACGATGTGAATATACTGTGTTACAGGTTAAAGCTTCATTCAAATGATATTGATTCTATATTGTTCTTATTCTGTTTAGCACAGATGTATAAGATGTAAAACGTACCTACAATTCTGAAACAAGTTTGCAAAGAATTGTGTATAAATCATTTCCTTTTACGTTATCTTTTAAATGAAACCATGTGAGAATTTTAGTGAAAAGGGAAATGTCTTTAGTGGAACTGCTAACTAAAGAAAAAAAAGTCACAAAGAAAAAAAGGTTGTGAACCGCTAGTTAGATAAAGACCAATTAATTGTATTTCAGAAGCTTAAGATATGATTTGAAATGTGTTATATTAATTCTAAGTTTATATTCTTACCTGTGACATCAAAGCAGATCACCCTGAGGCGGGTATTACAAAAATAATCACCCCATGCTCCTGTTCCACCAAAATGAAAATATGAGCATTCCTCATTTTGCCCGTTGTCTGGTTCTCCAGTCCTCCATTGTCTGAACTCCGTCTCCCCCGGTCCGTAGAAGCTTGGGTCTGACATCGACCACTTCCAGGCGTCCCGGTCATCGTGCAGCCCTATCCAGGCTGACTGAAAGCAAGACATTGTTATAATTATTACATCCTGTTGAAGCTTTTAAAGCTGCTGCTTGAGAAAATGTGTATGTTTAATAAAGAGAAGGTTTGTTTTGCCTTCATGAGACCAGCCTTGGTACGTGGTGATCTAAAGGGAATCCCCTCAAGTCAACATTCATTTACAGCCTTGTTACTCTGAACCTCTTCCACTTTATTACAGGGTTTGATGCTATAGCTTTGGCTTAAAACATGTTCAACTCTGTTTTAATACTCAGGTTCCCATAGGACTTTAAAACAGGTTTAGCTTTCTCTAATAATCTCTCCTTTTTAAATTTGACTCTAAAAGAAATGTAATTCATTTGAATCGAAAGACAGAGAAAAGTGACCTCACTTGGTTGTATTGGCCTGCCATGTTGTTCAGGAGCTCCACAACCTCCATGCTGTCTACAGTGGCCAGGTCTGTGTATTTCTCTCTGCAGTATCTCTGGGCTTCAGGCATGTTCTTTGCTTCAGAAACAAAATGGTACTGACGTTCAGCATGTGAGGAGACAGCGCTCAGCCCTGCAGAGACACAGACACTTTGATTAGATTCAATATCAATTACTGAACCAAGTTCTCCAAATTACATTAAAGTTAAACTGTAAATTAAATAACTTAAGTAATTGTCAGTGGGAAACCAAAATAGAAAGTTCTAAAAATGGCTAATGGGATAACATATTTAAAATTAAAATAATAATTACCTGAAAGAGCGATGATGATCAGAAGAGCTTTTTCCATCCTTGTCTCTTCCCTGTTCCTCTCTTTTGGAATGAGACTGGAGATGTGCAGCTGTTGACATTATAGATAAGTTAAATGCAAAGTGGATATGGAACGGACAGCTTTTTTACATCAGGCTTATTTAGTTACATTTGCACATGTATTTACATGTGCAAATGTAACTTTTACAGCTTACAAGCTAATACATTTAAAAGATCACAAAACCGGTGTAAGAATTATTACACTCACTTCCAGCTTCATACTTTGGGTATTCCAGTAAAACATTTGGACATGCTTTAATGTTACATAACATTTATTTTTCTTTGTGTCTGGATACCTGTTTCAAACGCTTTGTTTTAGCTGCTCAAAAGGATTTTACTTTCACGGCAAAGGCTTAAGTCCATGTTCACCCTCTGATGGTGCTTACTGCAAACCAAAATGAACTGAGACACATTCAGAATGTTTAGAGCTGCTTTATATTTAAAAACCTCAAAACTTCAAGAATCAATTTATAGTCTAAAAGGCATTACCTATATTTAAAAAAGAAAAGCGTCTTGTCATCCAGGATCTTGCATATATTCCGGCCAAACATCTCTCACCACTCATCTTATACATTTCCCCCAACAAGAGGACATGCCCTCCATTACAAAGTGCACCATGATGGATGTGGCTGAGGTTGAATTGTTCTCAGGAAGGTTCATGTATAAAGAGAACTGAGCAGTGTCAGAAGCAGGACTCTGTTCATTCCTATATTCCACAATGTGTTTTGACAGAAATAGACTGAACTGACTCGACTTCCAGGATCAGCCTCCATGGAGTTAGAACAGGACTTATTATTGGAACTGAAACACTCAGGTAATCTGAACAACACAGTAACTGAACTCTTCAGACAGAAAGAAAGGAGGATGGTTTTTGGGTACAAATAATCAAACGTATTGGTGAGTACTGGCTATAATGACTTTTATTAAACATTGTTGATATTTTCTTGTCATTTCATGAAGTAAATATTGTTGCTTCTGCTAGAGATGATGTGCGGCGCAGCAGTGAAAGGAGGCTTGTTGAATTGTGTTGTTCGGTGTTCTTGCTTTAGTAATGGCATTCATTCTCTACATTAGAAACCTGTCTGTGACGCAGCGCCCTGTTATACTGCGTTAATGTATCATATTAATGGTTTCTATAGCCGTGACGTCATAATAATGCTATTAGGAGGTGGATTCATTCAGGTAGACGCTACTGAAGGCCTAGGTGTGAAATGCACGGCCTGTTACTGGTTTCAACATAACTCATTTGAAGATATTGTGAGACAAAAAAACAATAATTAGGATGCAAATAAAGAAACATATTTTTGTATGAAATTTCATTAAAGGTCATTTTTTTTATTGGTAATTTAATCTTAATCAAAATTCAACTAAAGCCAAACATTGTATTATTATCTCCCACCGGCCAAGCAAACACATTCAATAGTAAAAACCCTAAACATATTAAATTCATAACCATATATAACAAGGAAAAGCATCACATTCTCTATCTTCTATCAAAATGATCGTAACTAATTGATTATTCAGATCATTGTTGCAGCTGAATTCTGTAACACGAGGACTTTGAGGAAAGAAATACACTTTTCTCTGATAAAAATCACACACAGCAATTCAGCTTTAGAGCTCATCCCTCTTCTTCTCCTCCTCCTGGAAGACTTGTCCATCCGGCTGCTTCCTCCAGGCCAGTTGGACGTTGTCGTCCAATCCCTGGGCCCTTAGGTTCTTTTTCGCCTGAGACACAAAAACTCATGATCATTATGGTTCCAATAAAAACAGATGATGTATCTTTAGTTCACTCATCTGAAATGGTAGCTGTTCCCCTTATTTCTTCCAGTGTAAAGGCTTACCTCAGGTTATGGAATAGTATTTGTACATGTTCCTAATGCATTTGGTGGCATGTGGCTAAGTTTCTGCTATTTACTTCTGCACATATTTACACGTCTTCTTCCTAAATGCTTGGGTCCTGTTATTTGTGGCCAAAGTATTGAATGTATAATGGATATAGAATTTCATTCATGTTCATCTTGGTCCATTTCATTCATATTGTAATTAATTTACTACATTTTCTTTCGTTGAATTAATTATTCTTTAATAGTTATTTATTTGTTTCCTACCTCTTTCGTCTCTTGTTCTCATGTCATGTGAATTTCCTTTCTGGTGATGTTTTTGCATTAAAGTGGAAAACATGATTTACCTCCACCAACATCGCATCCAGAAAAGCTTGGTCGTTCAGATCCACACCGTTTGGTTTCTCCACCCTCACCTTTATTATCACTTGCGTTGAAACAGGCACAACATCTAGAAACTAGGGGTGCACCGAATGGGAAATTCTTCGCCGATACCGAAAATAGGAAACAGTTGGCCGAATGCCGAAAGGCCGAAAATTATTAATATATATATATATTGTATACATTTTTTACCAATGTTGTTCAGCTAGCTGATTATGGAAAAAGACATGATTATGGCAAAACTTAACTTAAATAATAATCACTATTATGGGTCCATAAAACATTTATTCAGCACTTTTGAATGCATACAGTACATTCATTCCAAGTCAAGTGCATTTTCTTTTCTCTGTAGGATAACTACAACAAAGTGCATTCAGAACAAAGCCAAGGTGCTTTAAAACTGCATAAACATCTAGGCCAGTAGGCCTACAACAAACTAGTGTCAATAAAGACTGTAACAGCCAGGCCTTCAACAACAACAAATGCACCTACAAGTTTGGTAACGTGTTGTTGTGATGACGTAATCAAAACGCGGCGACAAGCACGGCGCGCGACCATGCTCGCGGCTGGCTCACAGCCAACATGTCTGCCGCTTGGAGATATTTGAAAATATCAGAGAAAGAGGCGTGGATTACGATTTGTAAAACGTGTTCAGCTGACATTTCTCGAGGGGGTGTAACTGCAAAGACTTTCACCACTTCAGGATTACTCCACCACTTGAAATCAAAACACCCGGACAAATATGCGGAGTATGATCAACGTAACCCTGTGCTCTGACATTCGGTGATATTTTTTCGGCCGAAAGCCGAAATGGCCTTTTTAACCATTTTCGGCCGATAATTTTCGGTGGCCGAATATTCGGTGCATCCCTACTAAAGACACAAACAAACTTCATCAGTCACAACGTTTATGGTGTCTTCTTTTTCAACAGACTCAATATCTTCACTTGCTTTACTCGCTGTAGCAAATGAATGGTTTCTTCACTCCACAGTCCAAGTCCTCCCATTTTCCAGAGTTGTGGAAAGCTGCAGCCACACACACCTTTAAAGCACTGAGGTCAGGTTTATTTGCTGCCCAGTACTTGAAGGAAGAGTTACTTCCATCGGACCACTTCCAGGAGTCTCTGTAAAGGCCGATCCAATACAAACCCCCTCCAGGTAACAGGTGAAATAACTGCTGGTTCTCCGCTGGGTTTCTCACACTGGCCAGGTCTGTGTGGTGTCCTCTGCAGTAGCTCTGGGCCTCAGTCCATGTCATGTACCTGTCAATGCGGACAAATGTGTCACGATCACAGGTACAGATCAGAACCCAATAGCACGACTCAGATACAACCAGTGTATAGCAATGTTCAGTTTATTCAGGTCAGGGACAGGCAGGGTCAAAATCAGGAAATCCATCAGACAGGCAACCAGAACCAGACAGGGAGCAGGCAGGAACTCGAGATCCTTAAACAGGCAGGCAGGGATCAAAAACCGGGCAGGACAAAAATCTAGGCTAGAGAACAACACTCACTGGAGAGCTTGGCGGAAACGACAAGACAATCTGGCAAAGGACAAGTGATAGTGAGGTGGTATAAATACTGTGGAGTGATGAGGGAATGAGTAACAGGTGAGGGGAAGGGCTGGGGAGACCAGGTGAGGGAAGTGAGCTGATTACAAGGGCCACCAAACAAACAATAATAGAAGTGTCTAACTTGTGACAGAACCCCCCCCCCCCCCCCCCTCTATGGACGGCTCCTGACATCCCACGTGGTTGATCGGGATGAGCCTGGTGAAAGTCAGTAATGAGAGATGGGTCAAAGATACTGCAAGCGGGCACCCATGAACGCTCTTCAGGACCATAACCCTCCCAGTGTACCCAGGGTAGGATGAATCTTCATAGAAGGGGGCAGACGCAGGCGGACAGCTGCAGGATTGATGACTCATATGGGAAATGGGCCTACAAAACGGGGGGACAACTTCTTTGACTCAACTCTGAGAGGGAGATCCCGTGTGGAGAGCCAGACACGTTGCCCTGGGGAGTACTGTGGAGCTGGCTTGCGACGGCGATTGGCGGTCCGTTGATAACGGTCGGAAGAGCACAGGAGCGCGGAGCGGGCCTTTAACCACATGCGTCGACATCGGCTTACAAACGTCTGTGCAGATGGGACGCTGGCCTCACGTTCCTGTGCAGGGAAAAGGGGTGGCTGGTATCCGCAGGAGTATGGAATGGAGAAAGACCAGTATCAGAACTAGGAAGGGTGTTGTGGGCAGACTCAACCCATATAATCTGCCTCGACCAGGAGGAGGGAGTGGAGGAGGCTAGACAGCGTAAGGCAGTCTCCATCTCCTGGTTCATTCGCTCTGCTTGACCATTGGACTGGGGATGCAATCCGGACGAGAGACTGAGACTGGCTCCCAGCAGCCTGCAAAACTCGGGCCAAAAACGAGAAGTAAATTGTGGTCCCCGATCAGACACAACGTCACTGGGGAGACCATGCAGCCTGAACACATGTTGTAGCATGATTTCAGACGTTTCCTTGGCAGTAGGTAATTTGGTTGATGGAATAAGCAGGGAAGACTTGGAAAACTGGTCTATGACTGTGAGTATGACTGTGTTACCGTCTGAGGGTGGTAGTCCAGTGACAAAATCCAAGGAGATGTGGGACCAGGGACGATGAGGGATAGGCAAGGGATGAAGAAGACCGGAGGGAGGTCTTATTTTGGGAGCAGACTAGGCAAGCAGCAATGAATTCCTTGGTATCCTTCTCCATGGAAGATCACCAAAATCCCTGTCGAATCAGGGCTAGGGACCGTCTCACTCCTGAGTGACAAGCCAGGCGAGAAGTATGACCCCACTGGAGAACCTGGGTACGGAGAGTGGCAGGAACAAACAGACAGTTAACAGGACAGGCACTTGGGGCTGGGTGTTCAGCATGAGAGCGCTTGACCTTATCCTCCACCTCCCAGGTCACCAGACCAATGACACATTTAGAAGCGATGATATTCTCAGTAAGAGATGGAGAGCTCTCAGGGCGTCAGGTTTGATGTCCTTAGAACCAGGTCGAGACAGGGCGTCAGGTTTGATGTTCTTAGAACCAGGTCTGTATGAAAGAGAAAAATCAAAGCGCGTGCAAAACAGAGCCCACCTGGCTTGACGAGAGTTCAGCCGCTTAGCTGAACGGATGTACTCCAAATGTTTGTGGTCAGTCCAGACCACACAAGGCTGCTCTGCTCCCTCCAACCAGTGTCTCCATTCTTCCAGGGCAAGTTTCACTGCCAACAGTTCTCGATTTCCAATGTCATAATTTCTTTCTGCTGGGGACAGCTTCCGAGAGAAGAAGGCACACGGGTGCATCTTCTGATCCTCGGCCGACCGTTGAGAAAGAACTGCCCCAACTCCAGTGTCCGACGCATCTACCTCTACAGTAAACTGCCGAGTAGAATCTGGAAAATTCAAAATAGGAGCAGAGGTGAAGCGTGACTTTAACTTACCAAAAGCCCCTTCGGCCACAGAGGACCACTGGAAGGGAATGTTCTGAGAGGTGAGAGCTGTGAGAGGGGCTGCCACCAAACTGTAGTTTTGAATGAACCTCCGGTAGAAGTTGGCAAAACCCAGAAAGCGTTGGAGCTCCTTGCGTGTTGAAGGGCGTGGCCAGTCAGTCACCGCCTTGGTCTTGTCAGGATCCATCTTGATGTTTCCGGTGGAGACCACAAATCCCAGGAAAGGGACTTATGTGGTGTGGAACACACACTTCTCGGCCTTGACAAAGGGGTGGTTCTCCAAGAGCCTCTGGAGGACTAGGCGAACATGGACCACATGCTCCTGTTTTGACCTGGAAAAAATCAAAATGTCATCCAGGTATACAAAAACACAGATATTGAGTAGATCCCGCAGAACATCATTCACCAACCCCTGGAAGACTGCAGGTGCATTGGTGAGTCCAAAAGCCATGACTAAATACTCATAATGTCCACTAGGAGTGTTAAATCCTGAGAAAAAAGAGAGAACAAAGATGTAAGCAAATTGTGTTTTATACAATTGTATGTTAGTATGACATCATAACTGCAATAGGTATATGTTGTTTTAAAATTATGCCTATTGTCTATAAATTAAGACTATTGTTATAGATAGATAGATAGATAGATAGATAGATAGATAGATGGGGTTATTAAGCCTACATTCTTCTGTTTGACTGTACCTGCAGTTCCTCCCTGACTTCCATCACTTTCTCTCTCTCTCTTTCTCTCTGCCTGTCCTCTTCCTTAGCAAAGCTGAGCTTCGACTGACGTAGTCTTTTCATTATATCTGAGTCAGTGTAAAAAGAAAACAATACAATATTACATCTTCGATGTTTTACTCAAATTGAAATGAAAGAAAAGCATTACAACGTTTGTTAAAAGGTAATCCTTCTGACATTGGATGGATGTAATTAACTTTAGCTCTCTAGCTAGTTTATTCACGCAATTTAAACCAAAGTTTAGCCTATAGTTGCAATATAAGTTAGTGTGCATGTTGTCGGACGTCCACTGACTGCTGGTCCTATGATGTCCTGTGAGGTACAGAAACGAAAGCAGGCCGCTGGACTCACATCTCTAGATACCTCATCACTCCTCCGCTGCAACGATACAAGCCCGAGCTGCGGTGGTTTGTTGATACCGTTGATACAGCGCTGCGTTATACATGTTGTCTTCTTCTGTTTGCTTTAATCGAGGCCGCGTAGTTATGCAACGCCCCCATGGTCAGTAAATGGAAGTACTACAAAGAACCCCAGTTGCAGTTATTTCACAAGTTTTGTTACAAAACAGCTCGGAAAATATTACCGAGGTCCGGACCTCGGTGACCTCAATGGTAGATACGGCCATGTCGACTATGGTACGAAACTCGATGGAGTAATCGGACACAGATCTCCCTCGTTGCGCTAGGTTAAATAGTCCCCGAGCGACCTCTCTTCCGGGTGTAGAGTGATCAAAGACTTTACGCAGTTCATCGGAGAATAGGCTTACAGACGAGCAGGCAGAGGATTGTCTCTCCCATTCGGCGGTACCCCAGTCTTTAGCTTTGCCCGTGAGAAGAGAGACAATATACGCCACCCGGGATCTTTCTGTTGGGAAGGCGGAAGGCTGAAGCTCGAAGGCGAGGGAACATTGGACCAGGAATGGTCTGCACGAACCTGGGGCTCCAGAGCAGCGTTCCGGAGGAGGCAGATGTGAATCCGATGCCGGAGGATTCTGGATTCGAACAGCGGAAGCTGGAGTTAGTTCCGGACTTTGGACCGTAGCAGGAAGGTTCTGAAGATGATCACGGAGATTCACAAAGGTCCGTTCGTGACGAGCGGCCATCTCCTGCATAGCTTCAGCCATGAAGGTAAGCTGCTGCTCGTGGCGTTGTAACATGATATCTTGCGTCAGCAGTTCTGTCGCTGAGTCGGCTGGGTTCATGTTGGCCAGATTGTACTGTCATGATCACAGGTACAGATCACAACCCAATAACACGACTCAGATACAACCAGTGTATAGCAATGTTCAGTTTATTCAGGTCAGGGACAGGCAGGGTCAGAACCAGGAAATCCGTCAGACAGGCAACCAGAACTCGCGATCCGTAAACAGGCAGGCAGGGATCAAAAACCGGGCAGGACAAAAATCTAGGCTAGAGAACAACACTCACTGGAGAGCTTGGCGGAAACGACAAGACAATCTGGCAAAGGACAAGTGATAGTGAGGTGGTATAAATACTGTGGAGTGATGAGGGAATGAGTAACAGGTGAGGGGAAGGGCTGGGGAGACCAGGTGAGGGAAGTGAGCTGATTACAAGGGCCTGGAGGAAGGCGGGATCTGAAATGACAGGAGAGTTTAGATGAGCCACCAAACAAACAATAATAGAAGTGTCTAACTTGTGACAAAATGTAGCATTCGGCCCTGAAAATGGACCCCAGAGAAGCTGAGTAGAGGCACCATGACATACAGCCTGACATCAATGCCACATCTCTGGTGGTATTGATGCCGTTATAATAGAAAATATTACATTTAAATCCCACACATGTGTACTTTGTCATTTGTATTTCTGGTGTTTTTCAACACATGAATGTTGGCAAGAAACTTTAGTAGTATCAGTGGAAGAAGTATTCAGATATTTTAGTAAAAGCAGGAGTACAACAATGTGAGTATATTCTGTTACAGGTTAAAGCTTCATTCAAATGATATTGATTCTATATTGTTCTTATTCTGTTTAGCACAGATCTATAAGATGTAAAACGTACCTACAATTCTGAAACAAGTTTGCAAAAAATTGTGTACACATCATTTCCTTTTACATTATCTTTTAAATGAAACCATGTGAGAACTTTAGTGAAAATCATAGACATCTGAATCATGACAAGGAGTCACAAGAAAAAAGGTTAGTTAGATAAAGATCAATGCATTGTATTTCAGAAGCCTTAAATGTGTTTTAAATGTGTTTTTAAATGTGTTTAATATTAATTTAAAGTTTATATTCTTACCTGTCCCGGTCATCGTGCAGCCCTATCCAGGCTGACTGAAAGCAAGACATTTTTATAATTGTTTTTCTCTCTGCAGTATCTCTGTGCTTCAGACATGGTCTTTGCTTCATAAACAAAATGGTACTGACGTTCAGCATGTGAGGAGACAGCGCTCAGCCCTGCAGAGACACAGACACTTTGATTAGATTCAGTATCAATTACTGAACCGACTTCTCCAAATTACATTAAAGTTAAACTGTAAATTAAACAACTTAAGTAATTGTCAGAGGGAAACCACAATACAAAGTACTAACATTTGCTAATAGATAAGATGCAGTATTTTAAATGAAAATATTTAAAACTCTTGCCTGAAAGAGCGATGATGATCAGACAAACTTATTCCATCCTTGTCTCTTCCCTGCTCTTCTCTTTTGGACTGAGACTGTAGATGTGCAGCTTTTTACATTATACATTAGGTTAAACATTAACTAACATTATGCATTGGTTAGCTGCACTCTTTGACCTAATGCAAAGTGGATATCGGTTTATTATATCAGGCTTATTTACTTACATTTGCACATGCATTTACAAGAAAAGACCAATAGAGAAATATGGGCTATGGGTGATACACAGCAGAAAAACCAAATGACAACTGTATTTCAATGCAGCCACCACGAAAATGTCCTTCAACGGCCCGCGCACTTCCTTGGGTCTTGGGTCGGGAAGGTTCCTAACGGAGTGAAATGACTCAAAGGTTCCTCAGTGTCAGGCGTGATAAGAGCTAATCAGATTCTCTAGATCAGGGGTTGGCAACCCCTGGCACACGTGCCACCATTGGCAGGCGGCACCGTAACCAGTGGCACACTAGGAATAAGTGGAATAAGCAAAATATTAAAATTGTATTTTCGGATCCTGAACGAGACCGCCGCCAGAGCGCGCCTCCCCGTTAACTGCAGAACGAAGCCATGCATGCAACGCAGCCCCGCTCTCTTTAACGGCCCGTCCACACGGCGGCGTGCGTTGAAGCTTCAACGCTTCTGCCCTTTCACTTTGAATGGGGTGATGTCACGTTTCGCCGAAGTGTATTGTGGGAGTGAAGCGTAGATTTGCTCGCGTTGCTGTCGACGAAAGTTGAGCAATGTTCAACTTTTGAAGCTTCGGCGGAAGCGTCAGCCAATCGAATCGTATGCCAGTACAAGCTCTAGCCATTCAAACCGCGTGGTTGTGTGTCCAGGGCGGGAGATTCATGTGATTGGTTGTTGGTCGAGTTTCAGCCCCCCCCCGCCGGCAAGCGATAACGCACGCCGCCATGTGGACAGGCCGTAACTCCAGGCCGTAACTCCAGCAGGCCGTAACTCCAGGCGACTTTCTGCCGCTTTCCTCCGTGGTGCAGTGCTGATCGTTTCACCACGGAGGAAAGCACTTCACTAATTGCAGTACCCATAAGGAGCTGTACAAATGCCGCAGTTTTTGCGTGGCTGTGTATTTAGTTGAAAGCCCAGTGGCGATCTGCTCATCTCTCATCTAAATAATATGCTACACAGGGGCGGACTGGCCATCTGTGTGTGATGGAGAATCACAGAACGGACGGTCATCCTTATTATTATGCCGTTCAAACCAATTATTTAAATTGATTTAAACGGCATAATGTAGCCTAAGTTGCGCTGACAGGTGAAAGAGGTACCCACACTGCTTCCCCGCAGCGAGGCTCCCCCCACCCTCCCGTTGACAGTTCACGAGCGCCAAGCTCCCCCCGTTGCCAATTCACGATCGTCGGCACAATGATCACAATCAAAAAGGTTGCCGACCCCTGCTCTAGATGATAGGAAAAGAGCTTCAGTGCTTCCTTTAGTTTAGGATACACTCGACCACCCTTTTCGAAATGAAAGGAGAAAATGTTGTATATTTTTTTATGTAATAATGTTGTTCACTTTTGTTCATGTTTATAAATCATCACCGCAAAGTATCTACATGCTCTTATAGTAATCTACTGGTTCCTCATGGCAGACACACATCCATAACATCCGCTGGCCAATCATTAACAGCCTAATGTAAGTGCAGTCAGATTCTCTTTGCACCGCAGTTGTCTTTTCCTGAGTCCTGATGTATTCTCCTTTGCATTTTCTCTTAACCCTATGATGTTTAACTCAGAAGTTAAGGAATAGCGGTTTGGAAAAGACGATAGGATAATTTTTTGAAATTCAACCGCAACCCGTGTGGTCATCAATGCAACTTGTTAGAAAAATATCACTCATCACCGGCTTGAGCTTCAATATCAGGATCCATATATTTATTATCCTCTCAATAATGTGAGTAGTCATTACATGCAGAGCATCAACTAGTTCAGTCAGTATTTTCCAAAACAACTCCAAGAGCCACATTACACTGAAGCACGAATGGCAAAATAAGGAAACGGAGGTAAAGGAAAGGATCACATATACATATTCAAAGTTCTGTGGCTTCCATTGACTTCCTGCTGACTCTTCCAATGAATTCATCAGTCCATCTTTGGTCTGTTCCCCTTTTCGTCATTTGCATATAGCTGATACTGCATGTTTGTTTTTAAAGTTTATGTGGGTGTCCTTGTAAAAGCAGTGTGTTTGTTTTACATGTTCAAATGTTTGCATGTAGTTTGTTAGGAAATACTGTTGCCCATGTCTTGTCCAGGGCTCCATTGGATGATTCATTCTCAATGGGACTTGGTTGAATAATTGTATAAAAACAAGAAATTTAAAAAATATTGCGTGAGGCGATTGAAAAATAACTCAACTTAACTTATGTCAAACAATCAGTATCAGAATCAAAATCAGAATAACTTTATTCGTCGCACCGAGGGGACATTTGCATTTGTTACAGCAAGAAAAGAGCCAAAGACAGCTTAATGTTAACCAACAAGCATGCATACAAAATATTAAAGATACACAATTTACAAAATACACATCCTGTAACAGTTCCAACAGCTATGTACGGCATATGTATATATTGCACATAATTGGTATTGCACAACAAGGGGTGTTATAGTCTTTGTTGTTATATGTGTGGGAGTCTACCAGGGACCATGATGGTTATACAGTCTGACCTCTTCATTAATAGATGAGAATAAGAATAATGCAAGATTTCTTTTCAGCACTGTAGCCAGGCTGACAGAGAGCCACAGCTCGACTGAGCCTTCTATTCCCATAGCACTCAGTAGTAATGATTTTATGTGCTTTTTTAACGATAAAATTGTTACTCTTAGAAACAAAATCAATGACCTCTTGCCTTTAACCAGTATAGTGTTATCAACAGCTCCCGGAAACGTAAGTTCTAATATTACACTAGATAGTAAACTAGAATGCTTTTTAGCCATAAACCTTGAACAATTAAATTCAATGATTCTCTCTTCTAAACCATCAACGTGTATCTTAGACCCGATTCCAACTAAGCTGTTAAAAGAAGTTTTTCCATTAATTAGCACTTCTTTATTAAATATTATGAATATGTCTTTATTATCAGGCTATGTTCCACAATCATTCAAAGTAGCAGTGATAAAACCGCTTCTTAAAAAGCACAACCTCGATCCAGAGGTTTTAGCCAACTATAGACCTATTTCTAATCTTCCGTTCCTCTCAAAGATTCTTGAGAAAGCAGTCGCAAAACAGCTGTGTGATTACTTAAAAAACTATGATTTATTTGAAGATTTTCAGTCTGGCTTTAGAACACAACATAGCACAGAGACAGCTCTGGTTAAAGTCACAAATGACATTCTAATAGTCTCTGACAAGGGACTTGTCTCTATTTTTGACTTGCTCGATCTTAGTGCTGCATTTGATACTATCGACCATGATATCCTATTGCAAAGAATAGAGCACTTAGTTGGCATACAGGGAACTGCATTAGGCTGGTTTAGGTCCTATCTATCTGAACGCTCTCAGTTTGTACGTGTCAACGATGAATCTTCCATGCAAACCAAAGTTAGCCATGGAGTGCCACAGGGCTCAGTGCTTGGACCTATTTTGTTCACCCTATATATGCTTCCGTTAGGCAATATTATAAGGAATCATTCTGTAAACTTTCATTGTTATGCGGATGATACTCAACTATATTTATCAATCAAGCCTGATGAAATTAATCATCTAAATAAAATTCAAGACTGCCTCAAGGACTTAAAAACGTGGATGACCTTACATTTTTTGATGTTAAACACGACCAAAACTGAAGTTATTGTACTTGGCCCGAAGAATCTACGAGACAAATTATCTAAAGATATATTAACTATGGATTGCATTAATTTGGCCTCCAGTGAGACTGTAAGGAATCTCGGTGTTATATTTGATCAGGATTTATCCTTTAACGCCCACATAAAATCAATTTCAAGGACCGCCTACTTCCATCTACGTAACATTGCAAAAATCAGGCATATCTTGCCTCAAAACGATGCAGAGAAACTAATCCATGCATTTGTTACTTCAAGGCTGGATTATTGTAACTCCTTATTATCAGGGTGTACCAAGAAGTCAGTCAAGTCGCTTCAGCTGATTCAAAATGCTGCAGCTCGTGTACTAACCAGAGTTAGGAAAAGGGACCACATTACTCCTGTTCTGGCTGCCTTACACTGGCTCCCTATAGAACACAGGATAGAATTTAAAATTCTTCTTCTCGCCTACAAAGCCCTTAATGGGCAGGCGCCATCTTACCTTAAAGAACTCATTATACCCTATTGTCCTACTAGGGCATTGCGTTCCAAGAATGCAGGGTTGTTGGTTGTTCCTAGAGTCTCTAAAAGTACAATGGGAGCCAGAGCCTTTTCTTATCAAGCTCCACTTTTGTGGAATCAGCTTCCAGTTTGTGTTCGGACGGCAGACACCCTATCCGTTTTTAAGACTGCGCTTAAGACCTTCCTTTTTGATAAAGCTTATAGTTAGGGCTGATTAGATTCAGCCCCTAGTTTTGCTGATATAGGCTTAGTTTGTCGGGGGACATCTTACTTCTTCCTTCTCTCTGTCTATACCTGTGTACTCTCATGTTTCGATTAACCCAGCTTCCCCAAATTTCTTTATTTTTGGTGTCTATATACGCCGGGATCCGGAGTCATGGATGATCCAGCGGTCCTGTGTCATGGATTGCGAGTCCTGGATCTTGAGTCGTGGCTGTGGTCCTTGATCATAAGTCCTGGATGGATATACTCATGGATTCATCTTCCTATTATACGTATGCAATTCCAAACATTTGGACTACCGATGTTGCAAATGTATTATCTTTTCAATTTACACACGGCATCTATTGCACGTCTGTCCGTCCTGGGAGAGGGATCCCTCCTCTGTTGCTCTCCCTGAGGTTTCTCCCATTTTTCCCTTTAAACTGGGTTTTCTCTGGAAGTTTTTCCTTGTACGATGTGAGGGTCTAAGGACAGAGGGTGTCGTATTGTCATACTGATATTCTGTACAAACTGTGAAGTCCACTGAGACAAATGTAACATTTGTGATATTGGGCTATATAAATAAACATTGATTGATTGATTGATTGACCGCTGCAGGAAGGAAGGAGCTGTGAATATCTCTCATGCCCCTTTCACACCAACGCGTTGTCAGCTCCGGCTCGGAGCTGGAGCCTGAAAAGTACCGGTTTTTCCTGTTCACACCGCAGAGGCGCCGCCTCTTAGTTCCGGAATCCGGTTCACTTCCAGCTCCAAAAAATTGTTGGTCTAGAGGCAAGAGCTTCGAAGCTAAGAGGCGGCGTCGCTTACGTCGAGGCGTGCAGGAAACTAAACCCACCTCCCCTGAACATGGGTCGACTGAAGAGTCTCGTCATGCCTGACTTCAAGCAGTAGTGCTTATAAACACACTTTATAAAGTCAGGCAACACTAACCAGGCTTTGTGTAATTCTGTTTATTTGTACCTTACTTTCACCATCCGTTCACTGTTATTGATCATTGTGGAGAGCAGGCAGACGTTCTGTCGACGAAAGTGGAGCAATGTTCAACTTTTGAAGCTTCGGCGGAAGCGTCAGCCAATCGAATCGTATGCCAGTACAAGCTCTAGCCATTCAAACCGTGTGCTTGTGTGTCCGGGGCAGAAGATTCATGTGATTGGTTGTTGGTCGAGTTTCAGCCCCCCCCGCCGGCAAGCGATAACGCACGCCGCCGTGTGGACAGGCCGTAACTCCAGGCCGTAACTCCAGGCGACTTTCTGCCGCTTTCCTCTGTGGTGCAGTGCTGATCGTTTCACCACGGAGGAAAGCACTTCACTAATTGCAGTACCCATAAGGAGCTGTACAAATGCCGCAGTTTTTGCGTGGCTGTGTCTTTAGTTGAAAGCCCAGTGGCGATCTGCTCATCTCTCATCTAAATAATATGCTCCACAGGGGCGGACTGGCCATCTGTGTGTGATGGAGAATCACAGAACGGACGGTCATCCTTATTATTATGCCGTTCAAACCAATTATTTAAATTGATTTAAACGGCATAATGTAGCCTAAGTTGCGCTGACAGGTGAAAGAGGTACCCACACTGCTTCCCCGCAGCGAGGCTCCCCCCACCCTCCCGTTGACAGTTCACGAGCGCCAAGCTCCCCCCGTTGCCAATTCACGATCGTCGGCACAATGATCACAATCAAAAAGGTTGCCGACCCCTGCTCTAGATGATAGGAAAAGAGCTTCAGTGCTTCCTTTAGTTTAGGATACACTCGACCACCCTTTTCGAAATGAAAGGAGAAAATGTTGTATATAGTATGTAATAATGTTGATCACTGTTTTTCATGTTTATAAATCATCACCACAAGGAGCAAAGTATCTACATGCGCTTATGGTAATCTACTGTTCCCTCCTGGCAGACACACATCAATAACATCCGCTGGCCAATCATTAACAGCCTAATGTAAGTGCAGTCAGATTCTCTTTGCACCGCAGTTGTCTTTTCCTGAGTCCTGATGTATTCGCCTTTGCATTTTCTCTTAACCCTATGATGTTTAACTCAGAAGTTAAGGAATAGCGGTTTGGAAAAGACGATAGGATAATTTTTTGAAATTCAGCCGCAACCCGTGTGGTCATCAATGCAACTATTGAAAATTGGCGATTGAAAAATAACTCAACTTAACTTAACTCAAACAATCAGTATCAGAATCAAAATCAGAATAACTTTATTCGTCGCACTGAGGGGACATTTGCATTTGTTACAGCAAGAAAAGAGCCAAAGACAGCTTAATGTTAACCAACAAGCATGCATACAAAATATTAAAGATACACAATTTACAAAATACACATCCTGTAACAGTTCTAACAGCTATGTACGGCATATGTATATATTGCACATAATTGGTATTGCACAACAAGGGGTGTTATAGTCTTTGTTGTTATATGTGTGGGGGTCTACCAGGGACCATGAGGGTTATACAGTCTGACCGCTGCAGGAAGGAAGGAGCTGTGAATATCTCTCTGTGAGACATTGGGCACAAAGCTGGCCTTCCTTACCAGTCTGTTCAGTCTCTTCCTGTCAGCAGCCGAGATGCTGCAGCCCCAGCAGGCCACACCATAGAATGGCTGATGCCCCAACAGAGTCATAAAATGTCTGAAGGAGTGCCCCCTGCACCCCGAAAGACCTCAGTCTCCTCAACAGAAAGAGTCTGCTCTGTCCCTTCTTGTACAGAGCAGCAGAATTATCAGTCCAGTCCAGTTTATTGTTCAGATGAACACCCAGGTATTTGTAGGATTTCACAATCTCAATGTCCGCTCCCTGGATTGTCACTGGTGTGGGGGGTGTTGGGGAAATATTTTCCTTGGAACATAACTTTGATCCAGTTTATCAGTTTGACCTCACTGAGGAAAGGCCTGAAACCTTGGGCTGCTCTCAGTGTTTTGTCTGCCTGTTCTGGCCTGTTGGCGTCAGCCAATAGCAGAGATGGAGTAGTCGACTCGGACTCGAGTCGAACTCGAGTGCCGATTTTCGGGACTCGACTCACGCACTGATTAACGCAGACTCAAACTCGGACTGGTGCATTCTCGCGCTCAATGACTCGGACTCGACTTGTACATTGACGCTCCGACATGGACTCGGATTTGAGCAAGTTTTGTCTCGAGTCAGATGTACTCCGTCTTGGCGTGTGCACCTGCGAGGCGAGTTCACGTACTGCGCCCCGCTATAGAGAGCCGAAGTCCCTCCGTTTCCGGTGGACCACCTTGGGACCTTATTTCGCAAAAAATATTTATTGAAGTCAATGGCGAGAGAGAAATTATCTTTCAATACCGTTTGAATTGTGCCATGAATTGCACATACGATGTTTGTCAATTTAAAAGATAATTTTGCAAGTCAAGAAAAAAAAGGTTTGTGGTAAAACTGTGAAGTAACACTTAATTTTGTGTGAAACCGCTCAATGAACTACATCTCTGGTCTCACACAACACACGTCACCAACACCAAGATGGCCGTCACCTTTGCACATTTCACCTCTTTCTTTCAGAATGAGGCGGAAAGTATTAAACGTCTGGGCACGTTGAGAGCTGCAAATACACAAAAGGGGAGTTAGTCGAGACCTCTCCAAGTGCTGCTTGGAGAGGTCTCACCTCCTTGGCCGTGGTGCCCTTGAGCAAGGCACCGGACACAGGAGATATGAAAGTGAGTATTCTATGAAACCGCTCGCATCTCCTGTGGGCGCGACTCCCCACCTGTGTCTTGTTCATGTGATTACACGTCTGTCCCTCCGGTGCTAGAGCAACGCTGGCGTCTTGTCTGTTGACTGCCGCTTCTACCCCCGGACTGTTTCTGGATGTTTGTTTGTTTTGTCTACGGGTCTCTATGCTGGTTTTCGCCGATCCAAGGCTGCTCTTCACTCCGTTGTGCATCTCTCCAGCTCCGTTTCCATTCATAGGCTCCCTCACTACTGGACTGTATGCTACGTTAGCCATCAAAGCTAACAGCTGGCTCCACTCCGTCACCTTGACTACCCGGTCTGTATGCTACGTTAGCCACCGAAGCTAACAGCTGGCTCCCGTCACAATTGGACTACCTGATTACACCACTGGATTGTTTTTCCTGGCTCTGGGTGTGTTGATCGCTGCTCTGGACTCGGGTGAGTACGCTGTGTGTTTTGTGATGGTGATTGTGCCAACCTGGACCGACCTGTTGTGCGCCGTACATCAACAACAACAACACTCACTCTGTCTGGCTGCCCAGCCGGCGTTCTTGCGGGGAGCCTCCACTCCCCACCAGCTCGTCTACTGTTGGGTAGCTAGGTCCAGACATGGTGCCGCAGGGACGGTCTGGGGTAACCAACACCACACGCATCACTCACTCCAACACCTGGTCCACTGCTGCTTTCACATATCTCACTGCCTACCAACTCCTAGCCAATCAGTTAATAACCACTGCAAATACACTACCTTGGCTACTCTCATCTGCTGCTACCTTTCATCTGCTGCTTGGACTATCTCTCCCGCTGCTTCAGCCTACTACACCACCAACCTCTCGCCCTCTCATCTACACTGCTGCTGACCTCCACAGCCTCAACAACAACCATCGTCTCCCTGCTGCTACTGCCACCGCAGCTAGCGCCGCTGGGATCCTCCGCCGACGCCGCTACATCCACCGGGGCGCTGGCCTCCCCCGCAACCGACACCTCCCTGACGGTTCACCCATCCCCTCACTCTGGACTATCCCCCACCCCCCCGCCATCCCCATCCACCGCACTGCCAACCTCAACAACCTTTGTACCCCCTCCCCTGCTCCACCATCCATCTCCCTCGCACTCCTGAACTGCCGCTCCCTCTCCAACAAATCACCTGTTATACACGAACTGCTACTGGACAATAACATTGATCTGCTTCTCCTCTGTGAAACATGGCAACAGCCCCTGGACTTCTACGCTCTCAACCAAGCCACTCCCTCCAACTACAGTTTCACTGCCAGACCCCGCCTCTCCGGGCGCGGGGGTGGTCTCGCTGTTCTCCACAAACAATCCCTACACATCACTGAACTGAACCTCAACCTCCCACCTATCTCATCCTTTGAACACCTTGCTTTCTCCCTCCCCAACTCTATCACTACTGTTCTAATCTACCGTCCCCCGAAGCCACACCCCTCTTTCCTCTCTGAACTGTCTGAACTACTCACCATTGCATCCTCTCTATCTTCCCACCTCCTACTTACCGGCGACTTCAACATCCACATGGATCAGCCCAATGCCCCCCTGACATCTGACTTCCTCTCCCTCCTTGACTGCTTCCACCTCACCCAACACATTGACTTCCCCACCCATACCAAAGGCCACATTCTGGACTTAGTCTGCTCCTCCTTTCTACCATCATCTAACCCCCAGCCCCTCCCCTTCCCACTCTCTGATCATCTCTGCATCCTCTTCTCCGCCCCTCTACCCTCCCCCCACAACCCCAAAAAACGCACCATCTCCTACCGCAACATCAAGGCAGTCAACCCCCTCACGCTCTCCCAGCTCATATCCTCTGCCTTCCCGCCCGACTCTGCCCCCTCTTCCCCTGACGACTATGCCACCACACTCAACTCAATTCTCTCTGACTCCCTCGACTCTCTGGCCCCCTGGAAAACCTCCTCTGTTTCATTCACCAACCCCGCCCCCTGGTACACCCCGGAACTCCGTACCATGAAACAGACCGGCCGTCAACTTGAAAGATTGTTCAAACGAACCCACCTCACCGTCCACGCCGAAGCCTATAAAGTTCACATCTCCTCCTACCGTGATGCTCTCCAAGCCGCCAAATCTGCCCACTTCTCCACCCTCATCGACAGCACCAACCGGAACCCCCGCATCCTGTTTTCCACCATCAATAAATTGCTCCAGCCACCTGACATCAATCCACCCTCCTCCCCTGTCCTATGCAACTCCTTCCTCCTCGCCTTCAACAACAAAGTTTCACAAATCAACAGCTCCCTAACTGCCATGACCACTATCTCCTCCAACCCCCACGCCCCCCCTCCTCTCCCAGTCCACCCGCCCTTCCCTCCCCTAACTGCCTTCTCTCCTGTTGACTCCTCCCACATCCTAGCCATCATCACCTCATCCAAAACAACCACCTGCTTTCTTGACCCCCTCCCTACGACCCTAACTAAGGCCTGCCTCCCTGTCCTCATCCCCCACCTCACCACCCTCTTCAACCAATCTCTATCCCTTGGTCTTGTTCCCTCCATCTACAAACTTGCCTCCATCACCCCCATCCTCAAAAAGCCCACCCTTGACCCAGCCAACCTCTCCAACTACCGCCCCATCTCCAACCTGCCATTCCTCTCCAAAACACTGGAGCGTATTGTCGCCACCCAGCTCCACACCCACCTCCAGTCCAACAACCTCTTTGAACCCCTCCAGTCTGGTTTTCGCCCACTCCACAGCACTGAAACAGCCCTGGTCAAAGTAATCAACGATCTCCTCTCCTCTGCAGACTCCGGTGCCCTCAACATCCTGCTACTACTAGACCTCAGCGCAGCCTTTGACACTGTGAATCACTCAATCCTCCTACAAAGGCTGCGCCAACAGGGTGTTGAGGGCTCCGCTCTCGACTGGCTCACCTCCTACCTCACCGACAGGCAACAATTCATCTCCCTCTCTGGCCACACATCCGCCCTCTCCCCAGTCACACAGGGGGTCCCCCAGGGCTCAGTCCTCGGCCCCCTCCTCTTCATCTGCTATCTTTTCCCCCTTGGTCACATTATTCGCAACCTCAACCTTGATTTCCACTGTTACGCCGATGACACCCAGATCTACATCACCACCAAATCCCCTCACAACCCTCCCCTCACCCATATCGAAACCTGCATCTCTTCAATAAAAACATGGCTGACTCACAATTTCCTTAAACTCAACAGTGATAAAACAGAGCTACTCATCATAGGCACCAGATCAACCCTCAATAAAACAGGACCCATTTCACTCACCATTGAGAATTCGACCATCACCCCCTCCCCCCTGGCACGCAATCTTGGCGTTATCCTGGACCCCACCCTCTCCTTTGACCCCCATGTCAGCTCCATCATCAAGATCTCCTACTTCCACCTCCGCCGCATTGCCAAAATCAAACACTACCTCCCCCCCCGTGCTGCTGAATCCCTCATCCATGCCTTCATCACCTCCCGCCTCGACTATTGCAACGCCCTCCTCACTGGCATCTCCTCCCATTCCCTCCATAGACTCCAAATGGTACAAAACTCTGCTGCCCGCCTCCTCACCCACACCCGGACCCGTGAACACATCACTCCCGTTCTCCGCTCTCTTCACTGGCTCCCCATCAAACAACGCATCATCTTCAAAACACTCCTCCTCACCTATAAAGCCCTTCACCACCTAGCCCCCCCCTACCTCTCTGACCTCCTCATCCCCTACAACCCCCCCCCGAGCCCTCCGATCCTCCTCCACTCTCTCCCTCACAGTACCACCATCAAGACTCAAAACATTTGGCAACAGAGCATTCTCCAGATCAGCACCCCGCCTCTGGAACTTCCTCCCCCAATCTGTCCGCCACTCTCCCACACTGTCTACCTTCAAAACCCAGCTGAAAACATACCTCTTCTCCCAAGCCTTCAACTTACCCTACCCCCCAACCCACTGACTTCACTCACACCCCACGCTGTATCTCTTATTCACCCCACGCTGCATCTCTTATTCATACATTCATCAACTTTTTCTTTCCTCTTTTCCATTATGTTGTCTTTTGCTCGTTGTCCTATGCTTGCTCCCCCCCTGTGTTGTCCTTTGCCTGTTCATGTAATGTTCATGTTCAATTTTCTTGTCCAATATGTTGTCTTCTGCCTGTTCAACCCCTTTCTGTACTTTTAATTTTTTTTTTTTTTTTTTTTTTTTTTTTGTAAGCGACTTTGGGTTATTGAAAAGCGCTATATAAATAAAAGTTATTATTATTATTATTATTAAAAGTGAACTAAGACATGTACAAGTGGAGCAGGAGTTCAAAATGAAGCTGGACCTGCTGTCAAGTTAGAAAGAAGTCAAAGCAAATACCTATTTCAAAGATTTTACATTTTCTCTGTTACTTTCCCTGAAAATGTTTGAAATTCCTTGAAATCAAATATGTTCTCACTTTTCTAAAGCGCAAACTTAACAGGGGAATATTTAACTTTAAAACAAACTATCAGTAAGTCCATTAAATAAAATATGATTTTGTGGTAAAAGTTCCTGGACGATAATTCTCTTCTATCAGCTCCACCTTTATCATCTGCAACAAAGTGATGAGCACATTAAGGTATCAATCCAGTAACATGTATTATTATAATCTTTATATTTTATCCAAAATGGGCCATCCTGCATAACTTGTATTGACTTTATTTATATTACATAGAATATTTTAGAACATTACTAAAGTAATTGTTCATTATGTAGAAACTTTTGTGAAATGCATTGGCTGCTTGAAACACCAGAAGCAAAACATTCATAACATTTTTTTCATTGACCTCCTGCTGACTCTTCCAACGAATGTATCAGTCCATCTTTGGTCTGTTCCCCTTTTCGTTCTTTGCATATAGCTGATACTGCATGTTTGTTTCAAAGTGTATGTGGGTGTCATTGTAAAAGCAGTGTGTTGTTTTACATGTTCAAATGTTTGCATGTAGGCTAGTTTGTTAGGAAATACTGTTGCCCATGTCTTGACCAGGGCTCCATTGGATGATTCAATCTTGATGGGACTTGGTTGAATAATTGTTTGATAATAATACATTTTAAAAAACATTACGTGAGGTGATTGAAAAATAACTCAACGTAACTCAAACAATCAGTATCAGTATCAGAATCAGAATAACTTAATTCGTCCCACAGAGGGGAAATTTGCATTTGCAGCAAGAAAAGAGCCAAAGACAGCTTAATGTTAACCAAGAAGCATGCATAACAAATATTAAAGATACACAAATTACACAATTTACAAAATACACATCCTGTAACAGTTCTAACAGCTATTTACGGCATACAGTATGTATATATTGCACATAATTGGTATTGCACAACAAGCAGTGTTATAGTCTTTGTTGTTATATGTGTGGGGGTCTACCAGGGACCATGAGGGTTATGGACAGGCGAAGTCCCGCCCATCTACTTCCGACCCATGGGACCCCGGAAGCGGAAAATTATACATTGACGTCAATGGAGAGAGAAAAGTCATCTTTCGATCCCGTTTGAATTGTGCCACGAATGACACATATGATGTTTGTCAAATTTAAAAGAACATTTTGCAAGTCAAAAAAATAAAAATGTGTCGTAAAACTGTGAAGTTACAATTTTTTTTGTGTGAAACCGCTCAGTGAACTACAGGTCTCTGGTCTCGCACAATACGCGTCACCATCACAAAGATGGCTGTCACGTTAGTAAATTTCACCTGTTTCTTTCAGAATGAGGCGAAAAAGTATAAAAAGAGGTGAAAATCACTACAAGTCTGGGCATGTTGAGAGCTCTACATACACGAAAGGGAGCGGTTCTGTAAGAGCCAGCATGCGGGACCGGCTTTACAAGGTTTCAGTGAGTAATATGAGTGCAATGTCTAAGGTTAATGTCAGCTAGCTAACAAGGTACACTAACGCGTTTTGTTTTAGCAACTAGTTTTCTCCTTAAGAACTTTGTGGTGTCTGTGTATGCTGTGGATAACATTAGTGTTCACAAGAACAAGATACACTCCCGTGTTTTGTTTTAGTTGCTCTTCAGATTGAAGCGGCCAGTTCTATATCGACTATATGTGTGATCTCCTTTTTACATCTCGTTGTGTCATTTGAGTTTATTTGCTGTGTGTAGATTCAAGGATTTTGGTTATCTTGTCCAGGGATGCAAACTTGTCACCTTTCGGCGAAATTCTCCGTTTTGAATCCAAAATAGGTCGTTTTTATGATTCCTGTAGATCTGCAATAAAAAATATTTTTGGGGTATGGGAGGGGGTCTGGGACCCGGATTAATGTGCAGCCGCGAGCTTTTTTTTATATATTATAATGAAGCGCGAGCTGTGTGCTCGAGTCTTCCTGCCTGTCGGCTCTGCTCATGATGTATAATAAGCCTCTGCTGCTCGGCGATGATGGTCTAGCTTCAGCAGCTACATTACCTACGGTGCGTTCGTTAATATTAACTGTGCGTCCGGAGTCCCTGTGGCACAGACTGGACCGCTGGTGAACAGCTGTTAGAACGGGCCGTTCAGGTGTTCAGAGTAGAGCTCCCTGTCGGAGCGGCAGAGCGTGATATGCACTGAAAAGTTTTTTTTCCCCGTCGCAATATTATCGTTGAGCTAGCTAACTAGCATACATTGTCACTATCTGCTAACGTTAGCTTTAGCCTTCGTTTTCTAATCGTTTTTTTCATAGGCTATAAACAGAGGTGGTATAAGTATATATCTTGTACTTGAGTAAAAGTAGAAGTACCAGAGTGTAGGAATACTCTGTTACAGTAAAAGTCCTGCATTCCAAATGTTCCTCAAGTAAAAGTAGAAAATTATTATTATCAAAATATAGTGAAAGTAGCGACAGTAAAAGTAGTCATTTTGCAGATTGGTCCATTTCAGAATAATATGATATGTTTTATAATGATTGATCATGAAAGTTTTCTCAAAGCTGGTAAAGGTGCAGCTAGTCTGAATGACTTTGTATACTGCAGGGTAGCTTTTGGATTTACTCCAGGTGGAACTAAAGTCTGATTTAACACTTGATTATATTTCACATCATTCATCCACATCTGTAAAGTAACTAAAGGTATTACATACATGTAGTGGAGTAAAAGTACATCATGTACCTCTGAACTGTAGTGGAGTAGAAGTACAAAGTAGCAAAACATTGAAATACTTAAGTAAAGTACAAGTATCTCAAAATTGTGCCCAAGTATAGTACTTGTTGAGTTTATGAACTTGGTTACTTTACACCAGTGGCTATAAGATAGAAAGACTAAGCCTTGCACAGAGGCATGAAAATACATTTTCAAAATGCTCAACAGTGCTGCCAAAATTATAAACTGACTGCTACACAATTAAAATAAATGCTTTTTATATATTTCTATTAGATGTGACTCTATGGCGTTTCTGTTAATATTAACACTGCTGCTTTAGTTGTTCTGACTGCTAAAATCCTCTGTTATTCCTCATTTTAAAGCCGATATTCTGTGGGGTCAGGGGGCTCGGATCCTTGTCACCTTTTTCATACCTGATGAGTTTGCATCCCTGTTGTCAATTTGTTTGGTTATCTAGGCACAGCTGTGTGTGACTCCCTCTGGTACACTGGTATGTGTTTTCCTAATGTAGAGAGCATTGATTAATTAATAAACTACACACTGACTCTAGATCCTGACCAAATCCTTATTTTTTTATCAAATGTTTTTCAAAAAAATATATTGTATATTATATAACAGCTGCACATCACAGACCGGAGTCTCTGCTGCTGTGGACCACGATGGAGGCGATCATCCTCCCCATCCCCAAAGACCCTGCATGGCATGGAAATCTCCTCCTCCTGGAACAATTCTACACCCAGCATATGCTCCCTGTGTTGGCCAGTAGAGAGGAGGACATTTAAATAAACATACTCTTAACACCCTCGGACTCTGCGTTGTGTTTCGTATGTGTGATGGGGTGTTATGCAGAGGGGAGGAAAACAGGACACAGCAGATTGGGATTGTGGTGGAGATGCTGAGCAGTTATTTAATTGTTGCGTGTAATTATTATTATACTGCGTGCTTCTTAGTTATTCCATCTTTTGCTGTAACATGGATCTGTATGTAACTCTATATTTACTTGTTATCTACCACACTTCCTTCTACATCATACACCATCATTATACATGATGGTGTATATAGGATATATATTTATTTGTATACATATCTGTAAATTGTATAATTTTATTTTTCGTATTTGGGATTTCTCTTTTGTCCACTCAAATACACTTGGCCCTTTCTCTTTTCCATGTGGAAAATGGTAGCTGCATATTCTGCTTTTCTCATCTGCTCCCTGTCTGCTCATCTACGATGAGAAAATTATATAATTAATTACTAATAATCATTTAAACCTGTTATTACCAATATTTCACAAATTCTTCATGTCAACTTAAGAGCACAGCTGTATGTTGAGTGTCAGCTTTGCTTGGTTCATCTTACTGGGGGGCATAGGGCCCTATATTTTCCGCGATCGCGGAATCGCGGACGGAATCGCGGAAATTCCCGAAAAAAGCAGATAATCACGGAATTTGACATAATTAGACTGAAATGCTGTTTTCGTGAGGAAGTGAAACAAAAAACCTGGGAAAACTTTCCCGGGGGACGCTAATCAGCGTAACACACCCCTGCGTCACTGTCTCATGCGGTCCCGTCCCGCCACCCCCAACAAACACAAGTGAAATGCAAGCATGGCTGTCCCTCCGTCAGCTAAAAAGATACGGAATAAGGGGCTATCCGCTCAATCACGAGCAGAGCAGTTCCCCGCTGACTTCTACGTGTCGGGTGACGTGATGTATTGTAAATTTTGTCAACACTCTGTTGACTGGAAGCGCAAAAATACGTGCGATGACCACCTGTTATCCAAAAGTCACGTTAGGAACAGGGAAAAATGTCAAGCTAATGCTAGCAAGCCCTCCACGTCCCTACAGACTAGCGTTACTGCTTCGTTCAAATGAGTGCACGATTTCCAAGAGTTGCAGAAGTGGCCGTGCCCTACATCTACTTCCCAGTCAGCTCAGTTGACTGTGAGAGGAGCTTCAGCAAATACAAAACTCTCCTCACAGACAAGCGAGAGACACTCACTGAGCTCAACACAAAGAGGCTGGCAATCATGTATTTCAATGGCGATGTCTCTGCTAGGTGGGAAACTTAGAAGAGACAAGATACTTGCTCGCAAGGACTAAGTAGTCCTACAAGTTGGATATTTGTTCAGAGTCACTTTATATAGTTTGAAAGTTGTTTCATAACTCAGGAACTTCCTGCTACTTTTTTGCCTTGTTTTTGATGCACTTTATGCACTGTGGAAAATATATTTTAAATTTGATTTATGTTTTGAATGACTCTGAAATTGAGTGTTTTGTTTAAAGCTGTCATTTTTCACTTGAAGAAAAAAAAGGCTAATTGAGCGCTTTATTTTTTTTTTTAAATGTCATTTGTTTTCACTGGAAAGTTGACAGCTCATAAGCTAACTTTTGTTGAGCACTTTATTTTTTTAAATGCCATTTGTTTTCACTAGAAAGTTTACAGCTCAAAAGAAAACTTTTGTTGGAACTTGAAGTGCAATGTTTTGTTGCAAGTTTTTCAAGTAAATAAAGTATTGAGGGAATGTGCAATATTGTGTCGCCTCAATAAATGGGAGGTCATTTCTATTTAGTGTACATTTTATTTGAAAACATTAAAACACACCCTTTTTTGTGGTAAAATACGAGTAAATAGGTTAAAAAAACAGAATTCCAAAACATTAAAACGGAAAAAAACGGAAAAAAACAGAATTCCAAAACATTAAAACGGAAAAAAACGGAAAAAACAGAATTCTAAAAAATTAAAACGGAAAAAACGGAATTTAGAAAGACACAAAACGGAATTTGGTGAAAATGAAAACGGAATTTATAGGGCCCTAGGGGCAGCTACATGGATGTCGGTGCAGTCCACAATCATTTTGCAGCTGAAGGCAGAATGAATTTATTATTGACTCAGAATGAAGCACAACTTCATGTCATACAATACATTGACTTTATTTGTAATTGTGTAAAAAAATATGAGCATTGATTAGCAAGCAGGACCTGCAGGAACAGAGAATGGTGATGGATGGAGCTGGGAAGAGAGAAGAATAAAGAAAACAGATCAACTTTATTATCGGATATTAAAAATTCAATTTCAAAACAAGTTGCCGCTCCTACAGTTTTCTAGTATGTAAAGATGATTTCACATGACCAATGCAAAATATCACACTCAATACATGTGTGTCTCTGGGGGGTGCATTGTGCCTTTGATGTATATAAATAATATACCATAACCAAATACTATTACGTACAGTGGAAATCAGGTTGCCAGAGCAGGTCAGTCCAGAGTGCATGTTCCTCAGGGTCTCAGCAGTTACAGGTGAGGTAAAGAAAACACAAGAGAAAAAGGTCAGTAACAACACTTTAAAGTAACAACACTGAATAATTATCTCTTTTAATAATTTTCTCTCAGTAATCACTCAACTACTGTCTTTCCAACAAACAGATTGACTCACTCTCACTATCATCACAATGAAACACGTCCAGAAGAATGTCATGCAAAGCTGCCTGCCTGCCTTCCTTCCTTCGACTCTCCCTGAACTGCCTGATCTTTTAATGGTCAATGTTAACCATTTGTGCAGATAGCATTAAGTAGAAAAGATCGCTGATACTAATGTGGGGTTAGCCTACCTCCCGCCCCCTTAGCACCTGGTGGAGGGGGCTATAGGCTACTCTTCAAATGTTTCACAAAATACTTACCATCATGACTACTCTTACTGTTTAACATTTTGGTTTACTTCATGTTAAGGCTAATACAAATGACAAGGCTAAGTAATGTAATATAATGCTAACT
Organism: Notothenia rossii; assembly: GCF_949606895.1. NCBI lineage: Eukaryota > Metazoa > Chordata > Actinopteri > Perciformes > Nototheniidae > Notothenia > Notothenia rossii. The sequence continues at coordinate 7,181,754 of NC_136902.1, forward strand.
AGCATGCTCGCTACTAGCTAGGTAGCTAACTTGACTATGTTCCATGCAAAACATGTATATTACCTGATATGTTTGGTCCAACGACTCCTGGTCCTTTCATCAGACGGGAAGCGATAGAACGAGCAAGTGGTATGATCACTTTTGTGATTACAACCTCGTACAAAGCACACAGGCATCTTGTAAAAGTGAATTTATTGGAGCAATCTGTTATATTTATTGGAGGGAATAAATCAGTCTTCTTCTTCCTCTTTGCTTTGCGAGTCACAACCAGTCTTGGAGCATTATCGCCTATGACATCACTTACGCGACCCAGAATGCATTTGGGATTTGTAGTCTTTCTAGTTGCGTATTATTCATAGTCTTATATTTCAGCAGTTTTACGACAAACTGTGACTTTTTTTGCATGGAAATGATTGTTTAAGATTGACAAACATCATATATGTCATTCGTGGCACAATTCAAACGGGATCAAAAGATAACTTTTCTCTCTCCATTGACTTCTATGTATAATTTTCCGCTTCCGGGGTCCCATGGAGGCTCCCGGAAGGGGAGGGACTTCGCCTCTCTATACAGTCTGACCACTGCAGGAAGGAAGGAGCTGTGTATATCTCTCAGCTGATAGCAGAGATAGGCCCCGTCTCAGGTCGGTTAAATTAAATCCTTGCTTCCCTCACTTGCGTCGTTTCCCTGTGTTTAGTCCCTCCCTCCAGGGAAGCATGGAGGGACGCAAGGAAACCACGAGAAGCAGGGAAATTAGTTTTAAGAGCAATTGGACGTCCTTTCCTCCGGAGTGTCACGTGAAGCGACGTCCGTTTGTGATGACGCCGCACAGCTGTTCGTCTGACAGCAGCTCTGTCCCCGTTATTTTCACAAACACCCCTGCCACACATTTACTGACACAAACATTTGTATCATCTGTTGTAGACCCCAATAAATAAAAGCAAATAAGAACTCATTCTCAAAAAAGATAAACGCCATTCTTAAAATGTATAAACGAACAATAGTTTGATTAATATTGATTAGAGTGCACAATAGAAATTAAATAATTGAGAGAAGAAAAAGAGATATGTTATCCCTCAAAACCCAGTTAGATTAACATGCACTGGATTGCACACTTTGTTGGTTTGTGTGGATATGTAGCACATTAACATTTTAATAGCACTTAATGACTGACTGAATGGAAATGACAGTAAATGAAAATATAAAACGAAAAAAGCGATCATGAAAATGTTTCCAAAAAATGAATAAAATGATTTTTGACCACTTTGTTGTTCAGATATATCACATATTTGTAACTAAATGATACATGAATTGAAACAAAACACAGTTTAAACTGAGGAGTGACTCTCGTGAGTTTCATTTATTTTCTTCACTCCGCTGGGAAACTGCTCTCATGTCAAGAAGCATCAGATCAGTGCATGCACTGCATCGTCCAATCAGTGAGCGATACACAGTAAGGGGGCGGGGCGAGTATCTGAGGATTTCATCGGAGGATGGTCTGGTGGTACCTCGATTATCGCTCCTCCATTATCGCTCCTCGCTCCTCGGTTCTTGGGCAGAAATAAGAGCCATGGGACGGTACTCAAGATGGCGCAGACAAATCAACTTCCGGTGAGACCGAGGAGCGAGGAAATGAAAATAGTCGACCTGAGACAGGGCCATAGAGTACTCAAGTCCTGGACTCAGACTCGAGTGCCGATTTTCGGGACTCGTGACTCGACTCGCGCACTGATTGACTCGGACTCGACTCGAGCACTGATGCTCCGACTTGGACTCGGATTTGAGCAAGTTTTGTCTCGAGTCAGATGTACTCTGTCCTGGCGTGTGCACCTGCGAGGTGAGTTCACGTACTGGGCGCGCCCCCGCTATTCCAGTCTAAAGATGTCCAGAGACACACCCCGCATCGTGCTGTATGCTTTCGCAGATTTTGCTTCGACATTGGGAAAGAGCAGCGCAAAATCTCCGTTATGTGAAAAAATGATCGAGTTCAGACATATAGGTAGGCTGTCTTGAACAAAATCATCAGAGTAATGTGATCAAATAATTAAATAAAGATTCAGCCGATAACACGAAAGCACATGGCTACTTAACATGCAGAATGTAGTCATTTTGCATGCTAAGTATAGCCATGTGCTTTCTGGGGCTTAATCTTAATTTAAACTGGTTGGCTGCGGGACATCGTGATAGAATATTTAATATATTTTTTATAAATAATAATAATAATATTAGTAATAAGCTTTATATTTGTATAGCACTTTCAATACAAGTATTGTAGCCAGACTCGCTTCGCAGCAGTTCAATAGACACATTAGTATACAATGACAGGATAAAAGCAATGTAGAGGAGCTAGAGCTACATTTCAACAAATACATCCACTTAGATTAATACATGAAGACTTGTGACTCTGACTTGACTTGGACTCTTCTTGGGTGACTCGGATTTGGACTCCGACTCGGAAAGTGGGGACTCGAGAGTCACTTGGACTCGTGAATTGGTGACTTTTTTTTTTTTTACATTTATATTTTATTAAACATTTTCAAAAGACAAAAACACACGGACAAGGACATGGCTCACACACATCACAAGTAGGACAGGACATAACATGAAGCTGTTTCTTCATAGCTAATTTCTCTTTATTTATATTTATTAATTAATATTATTAATTAATATTATTATATTTGTTGTTGGCAGCCGAGATGGTTTGAGTCCAGGAAAGCCCTTATCTTATCCCAAAGCCTGTTGTCTGGCTTAACCAAATATAACAGGGAGAAAGCAGCTTCTTCCATACTTAAGATGTTTAGGAAGTCCTCCAGCCATCTATTTAAATTGGGCTTTCTGACTTTCCAGTTCATAAGAACGAGGCGTTTAGTTGAAAGGCATGCTAGGGCTATAAGTTTACTTGCAAATGTTGATGTTATGCCATTGAGCGGGGATCCCAGCAAGCATGTAGCTGGAGTTAAGAGTATCTCTTTGTTCAGGATCTCAGCGAGAGTACCTCCAACTGCGTCCCATAGTGTTTTTACAGCCAGACAGACAGGACCAAAGACAATGTAAAAGGGTGCCCACTTCCGCACAACCATGCCAGCCCGAGAGTGTTTGATCCATCTTTTTGAGTCAACAGGCATTGATGTATACTCTGTGAAGGATTTTTAACTGTATTACTCTAAACCGGACACACTTGGAGATTGATGTTGAGTTCGACCAGATTCTGTCCCACTAAACTGGGGTGATGCCTAAGTCCTGCTCCCATCTTTTCTGTGACTGCAGATTAGTATTGGCGGTTGAGGTGAGGAGAGGAGAAGTTTATATATACCTGAAATCATTCCTTTCTCAGTTTGGTGCGGGGGGTGGTAAACAGGCCAGAGTCTGAAGACCGCAGGTTCCGGGGTGGGGCATGTGTGTGAAGGATGTCCGATAGGTACTGGGGGGCATGGGCATGGAGGGACTTGTAGGTAAGGAGGAGGATTTTGTATGATATGTGGGACTTGACCGGCAACCAGTGGAGGTGGATGAGGGTGGGAGTGATGTGCTGCCACGGCTTTGTATTTGTGAGTACCCTAGCAGCACAGTTTTGGACATACTGGAGCCTGTCCAGGGTTTTGTTGGGAACCCCAAACAGGACACCATTGCAGTATTCCAAGCGGGAGATGACAAACGCATGGAATAGGCATATGTATATTATTCAATGGGTTACCGCCCGCTGTGAATATTGGGTTTTTCCATAATGGGCATGAAGGGAGGGAAATACCAGTGATGCCTAGCCTCCTTGGATTATTCAGATTGGATTTGGGGGAGTACCATAATGAATTTAAAGATATTGATTTATTGTTTTCTGTAATTATTTGTCCTTCCAGCCAATCCTAGTTAGCTTTTTTCGGTGTCACTCCATAACCCCATACTAAAAGGAATCTGGCATTATATGAGAGATAAGTATACATTGGGTACCCCCAGTCCACCTGTTCTCCTCGGCATAGACAACTTTTTATGGCTGATTCGTGGTTTTTTATCGTTCCATATGAATTGAGAGAATATAGTATTTATTTCTTTAAACCAATATTGTGGGATTTGAAGGGGAATTGAGGATATCAGGTCAATCTTGGTAGGACATTCATTTGTAACACATTCACCCTTCCCCACAGCGATAGGGGTAAAGTAGTCCATCTTCTCAAGTCATCTTTAATAGTTCTAAGCAGTGGCGGCGCCAGAGATTTTCTCTAGGGGGTGCTGTGGGGTAGCTTGACGTTTCATAGAGGGTGCTCAAACTTTAAGGGTTTCCCATAAATGCACCAGCGCTACAGTTGAATTTTCTACTGCAACTCATACTTGTCAACCCTCCCGATTTTCGCGGGAGACTCCCGATTTCATTGCCCTCTCCCGGTTTCCTCCCGGGGTCATATTTCTCCCGCATTTCTCCCGATTTCTCACAAAATCAGATTTACACACAACTGTTTCCACTCGGACTTTAATACAGCTGAACCATTGTTTGGTTTCCATGGTAACACGTCTCTTTAGTAGCGCGCGCAACTGAAAGTCTGACAGGGTGAGGCAGATAGTCACAGTAAAGAGAACAAAAATCGACAACTACTCTACTCTCTGCTCACTCCTTTCTTGCCCACACATATGCTCCATCAAGGATGGTGCTACAGACCGCAAGGCATCGCACTTAGATTAACATTAACATGCTTATATTGTAGTTCTAACAGCTCCGGCGATCCACTAGCACCCCCCCCCCCCCACCCATCTTGCATTTTGAAATACTCCCGAAGATTTTTTTTTAAATATTGAAGTTAGAAGCATCAATCTGGTGCACTTTGAGAGCAAAATGAAGATCTATGGATACATCTCTGAACATACATATGAAACAGAACTGTAAACAGATTTACTATTTCTTTATAGATATTTTACAAATCACTCCCCTTTTAAAACAAAACGTTTGAGACCCACTGAGATAACTAGACTAAAGTTAACTATCTAAACACTGAGAGTCCTTTACTTCACCTGAGCTGAGGTTATTTGAGACTCTCAGTCTGACAGGAGAGAGTTCTCCCTCCACTTTGTTGTTGAAAAAGCTCCTTATATCCGTTAGCTTGGCTACCTAGCACCAGATGCTAACCACAACGGTCTCCGGTAGAGACCCACCGGTATTCGCGCACGCACACAAAATGGCTCGTGCCACACACACACAGAGCAGAGCTTGAATGAAACACAGAGAGCCAGAAGTAAGCTACTTGTACTCACAAGGCCTATTATGTGCAGAATCCCTCTCGCTTTCAGGTGGTTTTGATTGAGTGTCCACACGTGGACGTTTAAGGACTAAAAAATGATCCATTTGTCACTTTGCTGTTAGCAAATAATTTGGTGCTCCAGCTAACAGGAAGTCACTAAAGTGTCACAAAGTAATTTAGCCTATGGGTAGGTCGAAAATCTAATGGGTACTGGCAGAGGCGCGGGAAGGTATTTTGAGTGGGGGTGCTGAGGTGCTGGACTCCAGTGAACACTATTACGGGCACTATAGAGCACGCACAAAAAAACTCCCCACACGCAAACACACAGTAAAGCCGCGACTGTTACAATGAAGGCTCGATAATCAGCTCACGGCATATAGGCAGGGGTAAAGTGCTATATTTTACGAGTGGGAAGTGGACCTCACCTCCTCTAGGGGGGTCCGGGGGGATGCTCCCCCGGGAAGATTTTTTTTAAATATTGAAGTTAAAAGCATCAATCTGGTGCACTTTGAGAGCAACATTAAGAGATCTATGGATACATCTCTCAACACCCAGATGAAACACAACTGTAAGCAGATGTTCTTTTTCTTTATGGATATTTTACAAATCACTCCCCTTTCAAACTGTATTCTTGTTTTACTGCCATATAGTATTTCATAACTGTTTTTCCTTTATTCTCTTATTTTTTTTATAACTATAATGATCATATGAAGGTGTGCCGCGGAAATAATCTTTTGAATAATTTTTGACCAAACCGTTTAAGACCCACTGAGATAACTTAGACTAAAGTTAACTATCTAAACACTCAGAGAGTCCTTTAGCTCACCTGAGCCTCTCAGTCTGAGAGGAGAGCTCTCCTCCAGCTTGTTGTGGAACAAACAGCTCCGTATGTCCGTTAGTGCAGCTAGCTAACCAGATGCTAACAACACGGTCCCTGCTGCTGGCACCGGTCCCTCTCTCTCTCCCCCTCTCTCACACACACTAAATGCGCTATTTCCGCACACACACAGAGCCGCGAGCTTGAATGACACAAGCACACTTTTATTTCCATTCAACTCTCTGATTGGTCTGGTGTCTTGCCTCTGTTGCATTCACTGAATACGGGAAATTACGGTCCTGCCGTCCTTTCTAGTGTCTTGATGAGGTTCACGTAAAGCACGGTTAATGTATTATATTAATGAGGTAGAATTTTCCGGGGCTACAGAAAAAACATTCGGGGCAGGCCAAAATGTTATTTTACCAACAATGTGGAATTTATTGGCTACATATTACACAGATTATGCACAGCGGGATAATAACCGTCAAATAATAATTCAGACAGGGGAGCTCCGCACCCCCTGCCTGCCGCTAGGGGGTGCTGCAGCGCCCTCAGCACCCCCCTTCCCGCGCCCATGGGTGCTGGCCATTGGCCTAATCACCTGTGTTGGCTTTATGTTTTTGGTCAAACATTTGTTTGTTTCACATTTGCATTGATGTAATCAATAATTTTTCTAATTTAATTAAAAAAAATAAAAAAAATCCCCCCCAAAAAAAAACATATATTTTTGGGGGGTGTTTAGGGGGTGCTTTGGCAATCCTGGGGGGTGCTTCAGCACTCCCTAGCTCCCCCCTGGCGCCGCCCCTGGTTTTAAGTAAGCCTGGACCATTCATTTAGAAGATCTTGTTAATTGCCGATCTGATGTTTATGCCCAAGTATCTGAATCCATCAGCTTTCCAAACAAAAGGAGCAGAGCCTAAGTGATTAGAGTGAGTCTGACAGTTTAGTGGCATGGCTTCACTTTTACTCCAATTTATTATATATTAGTCAACTAATGTTAAAAGGATATCATCAGCGTATTAGTTTATTTTGAGCTGACGTCCGCACTTTGGGATACCCATAATTCCTGGATTTTCCCGGATGGGACAAGCCAAGGGCTCAAGAGCTCAAATGAATATTAGAGGGGATATTGGACATCCCTGCCGTGTTCCCCGATGCAGGGGGAAAGGATCAGAAAGCATGTTGTTGCTTCTGACTGAGGAGACTGGCTTATTGTAAAGAGCTTTAAACCATCTCATACAGACAGGGCCAAATCCAAATTTTGATCGAACATTAAATACATATGGCCATTCTATTCTGTCTAAGGCTTTCTCTGCATCCAGTGATATTGCCATTGCTGGGAGATGGAGGGTGTTGGCGCTAAAAATAACCTGGAGCAGCCTTCTCATGTTATTAGCTGACTGGCGTCCGGCTACAAATCCTACCTGGTCTAGATTCACTAGGGATGGGATAACTTCCTCCAGGCGAAGGGCTAGGATTTTTGCAAACACTTTGTAATCATTGTTAAGAAGACTTAGGGGTCGGTAGTTGCTCATGTATCGATGATCCTTCCCAGGTTTCAGAAGTAGACATAATGTGGCGGTACGCATTGTTAGGGGCATTGATTGTTTTTCTATCATGTCGTTATACAACATAACCAACAATGGCGACAACACTTCAAGAAAGCATTTATAAAATTCAATACTAAAGCCATCACACCCATGGGTCTTACCCGATGTAAGAGATTTTATGGCAGACGCTATTTCGTTTGGTGTGACAGAAGATTCCAACTCGTGTTTCTGAGTAGCATTTAGTACAGGAAGTGTAACATTCTTAAACAATGTATCCAGGCTATGGTCTTGTGCTGTGCACTCAGTTTGATATAAATTGGAGTCAAATGTTTGGAATTCGCATTTGCTGTTTATTAGCTTGGGATCATTTATAATATTACCTCCAGAGTCTCTTATAGCTGGAATTGATCATTTACCCTCTAGGCCAGGGGTCACCAACCTTTTTTAGGATGAGGGCTACTTTAAAAAAATAAAGCAAGTCGGGGGCTACTTTTACTCCTCTTTTTTTATTTTAACCTGCTTTATTTGGGGGTGGACCTCACATCCTCTAGGAGGGGCCTCACATCCTCCAGGGGGGATCTCACATCTTCTAGGGGGGTCCTCACCTCCACTAAAAGATTTTTTTTTAAATGTTGAAGTGAAATGCAACAATCTGCTGCACTTTGAGTACAAAATGAATTTATGGATACAGCTCTCAACACTCATATGAAAGAGAGCTATATACTTGTCAATACTCCAATCATCTTTAGAATATTATCACAACCAATAACAAATCATTTAAACTGGTATATTCTTATCTTATGTTACCTAATTAGCATTCTTTCTTTATATTTATGCATATTTTACTAATCACTCCCCTTTTAAACTGTTTTTTGTACGGTCCTATACACACTGGAATGACTTCTTACTTTATCTATATTAAATTGATAAAAGTGTGCTCTCCCTAGCTCTCTCTCTCGCTCGCTCTCTCTCTCTCTCTCTCTCTCTCTCTCTCTCTCTCTCTCTCTCTCTCTCTCTCTCCCCCTAGCTCTCTCGCTCGCTCACAGAGGCTGTGTGCTCCTCCTTGGCGATGACGGGTTGCGTTAAAAAATAATAATAAACATATTTGTAAAGTGGGAGGACACAAACGGGATTTCGAAAAGTGCGGGGGACATGTCCTCCCTGTCCCCAGTGGAGATTACGCCATGCCTGTGTGTGTGCGTCAAGTGGAATAAATATATATGCAAGTTACAACACACACAGAGTAAAACTCTGCTCCTCATGCGTTGGCTGGCATGATAGGCTGTTCAATGGGGCTGATGTGTTGTGTAGATTCTGCCAGAAGGAAAATCAGCGGGGAGGTGCCACATTGCTTTTCTTCCCGACTGCAACGCTGGTCCCGCAAATCAAGCAAGAACTTGATTGGTCGATATTCATTGTGGGGGTGGGGGAGGAGGGGTATTAGATAGATATAGAGTTGTAGTAAGTAGATAGAGTTCGCTATGATTTAGGTTTCGTTTATGCATAGAGTAGATTATTTTAATTACATTTCCTTTTTTGTTTTGGATTTGCTTGGCGAGCTATTTTTAGAACATGCCCGGCGGGCGACTCACGTTGCCCCTGCGGGCGACTGAGTGCCCGCGGGCACCGTGTTGGCTACCCCTGCTCTAGGCTATCTCAAGTCAACTAACTAAGTCACTGACTCACTGTGGATGGATTAAACAACAGTGTGTGTGTGTGTGTGTGTGTGTGTGTGTGTGTGTGTGTGTGTGTGTGTGTGTGTGTGTGTGTGTGTGTGTGTGTGTGTGTGTGTGTGTGTGTGTGTGTGTGTGTGTGTGTGTGTGTGTGTGTGTGTGTGTGTGTGTGTGTGTGTGTGTGTGTGTGTGTGTGTCCTACCTGTGTCGAACTGTTCTTTGTGACGCTTTGGCCAAGTTGAAGTTGTCCACATTGTAGGCACAGATCCTGAATCCTGAATCTCCCTCCACCAGCAGGGAGAGGAGCGAGAGAGGAGAGAGGAGAGGAAGAGGAAGAGGAAGGAAGCGCCACCTCATGGTCAGACTGGGGAGGGAAAACAACACATAATCTCATTGATGTGAAGCATTGAACGGTTCCATGTGAGGATAAAATAAAACAATGAAATAAGGTATGCTGAGTTTTGTCTTTTTGTTTAGCTATATGAAGTCATAAAGTTGATCTGAAATGAGGCTCCAACAACAGAGGGTGTCGTATGCAGTGTAGATTGTAAAGCCCCTTTAGGCAAAATTGTCATGATATTGATATATGATACGATAATACTGTTAGATCCAGTCTGTAATTTGTATTGCATCAAAGTAGCTTCCTCTGCAACATCACCAAAGACAATATTAAGACACGAAACAAGGAAACAGACATTTGAAAAACATCACAATCACTGAAGAGAAAAACCTGCTCAAGACCCTCTAACGTACTAAACGTGTACAAAATCGTGGGACCTTTCATTTATATTCCCTGTTGTTGGCCAGCCTCAATATGTTACGTTATGGAGGCTGCGTCAGAGTCTGAGGGAGCAGTTTTGACTTTAAAGCGGTACACAAACACTTGTACCACTTAGTATTGCAATACTGTGGAATCACAGATTTAAAAAACAGAAGAAGAATTTGTCTACTCGCCTAAAGACCTGAAATTCTGGAGACAATGTGTGAGCCACATAAATAAACCTGATGTGACTAAAAGATGTCTATAGAAAGTTATCAGTGAGACAACGTTTTTTTAATGCCAGGTCGGAATCAATGACTTTAAATAAAATAATGGATAAAAGTTGTGTCCTTTGGAATGTAATACTGTATTGCACTGATCATTGTATCTTATGTGTCCTTAAAACCAATACAAATACCTTGATAAAAGTTACCTTACATTTGCTATTTTGCTAATAATCTTTGCATATTTACAATGTTTTTTTCTCTTTGACAGTATGTGTTCAGCATAAGACTGCAGTGTCAGTTTGGGCAAGGGTAAATTCTAGCAGCTATGAATTTATTTGCCTGTTCTCATTTAACTTAAGCACACACCAATTTTCTAACATTTCTTATTGTCAGACATGCTGGCCTCCATCTTGATTTCTTGAGTGTTTATGAAAAAACGTGTCAACAGAGACAATGGTAGAAGACTTTATGGTTTCTATACTTCAAAATATTGTGATTTTCTTAATATAAATAAAAGCAATAACCTTAAACAAATGAAAAATTGCAGATGTAGATAAAATATTTATATTTCTTATTGATAACCTGAACTCCTTGAGCTGTCATCGATTTGACAAATGACAAACTGTAAAAAAGGAATTTAACTAAGTGGAGGGGCCTTGATTACTTTTTTCTTTTAGTCACATTAAACTATATATTGACTTAGACGTGTACATCAAATATGTTTTCTATTGAAGTGAAACCAAACACAGTGCGGAGAGACAGCGACTCTTCCCTTGAGATGGTATTCTCAGTTGTACACACAGAGGAAGCAGCGAGTTGGTGGAAAAACACTTTTAAACTGTGAGAAAGAAATGTCAGAAATGAAAGAAACAATGAACAACATGACTACAGGAGAGTTTTCCCAACCAAGAAACACAGCAGGAATGTTGGTGAACTTTAGCAGCATTTCTCATTTCCACAGTAGAAACTGAGTGTAAATATGCGACAGGTTTAGAGGTTAAACTGGTCTGAAGGAGGAGTGAGAGCATGTTCAGACCTGAGGCGGGGGGGCGACAGTCACCTGCACCATCTCCTATTTATATATGTTTGTATTAGCAGCTACAAAGACAGATAACTAAATACTTTGTTAATTATTATTACATCCACACTGAGCTTAGACAGGGAATCTCATGCAGTGTTCTTCATTTCTCAATACATTAGAATCCATGTGAGTTTGAAGCCGTTTGGTTTGTATCACATGATGCATCCTCTCAACATCATTGTAAATCATAGCTTGCTATTAAATCAATACAATAATTGTCATGGATTCAGAGACCAAGGTCTCTTTTAAAAAGGCTAAAGGGGATTTACACATGCAGTGAAATCAGATGGAAGAGTTTGGAGAACTGAAATCAAAGTGTTTTTGTAATTCGATGTGAAGTGCATACTGCATTAAACCCACTGTTGTAGATAAAACCCCACATTTTAATCACATGAATATGCATTTAAAGGGAAGAGGCCCAGCTGTGTCAGACCTTTAAGCACCCATGAATACATCATAGTGTGAATAGCCCTGGTTAGGGTCTCAGACATCCATTCAGACGGCTGTGAAGAACTCAAGACGTGAGGAAACGACAACCATCTCTGTTTTCCTTGTTGACACCTGAAGCTCACACTGATCTTGATCTTACTGTTGTCCTGCTGTTATCTACACAAACAGGGAGGTGACAGCACACGTTATCCTGCAGACTACAGCATTAAACAACAACCCTATACTAATGCTGAATGAATACTGATCCGACACAGTTTGGCCTCTCCTGCAACTTCATATTCACTATGTCAAGTCATAGAGAAAAGATGTTACTGTGAGTTTACGGCATTAAGCACTTCCTCTGTAAACATTGGGATTTCAGTGAGAAGTGCAGAAACAACTCTCTAAACTCATCCTTCTGATCTGTGTGCATCTGTTAGTCGCTCTTAAATGAGATTATTAACCTACAGTCTATCTGTGAGAACTTTCACCAATTCAACAATTTAATCAATTAAAGTACAATTATTAAACAGAATACGCTTTTTTTTGTTTTTTGTTGAAGCAATTGCAGTCTGTGGTGGAATGGTTGGATTTCTATTTAGTAGTAAAGACGGTTTTAGTAGCTGCTAGTTGCTATAAAATGGAACATGAAGCTGGGGTCACATTAGTTCACACACACACACACACACACACACACACACACACACACACACACACACACACACACACACACACACACACACACACACACACACACACACACACACACACACACACACACACTCACAAACACACTTAATACTAATAATTGAAATTAAATTTGATTACCAAAAGTGAATGTTTAAATTGGTGTTTTCATTCATAAGGTAATTTTACTTAGATACTATGTTATAAGAGTTTGCATTCAAGTCTTGCACTAAGAACCAGTAATACTTTATGGTTTAATATGTTGATTTCATTGTCTTGAGTTACAGGATGCTGTGTTAACTATAATATTTCATTTGACTGAGTTACACACACTAGGAGGTTATAAAGAAAGGGGGAAATGTTGTGTCCTGTTACTGTAGCCAGAGGGCGCTGTAGGACAGAGAGTTGATATAGGATGCCTGAAGGTGGAAGTTGGATAAAGAAGAATAAAGGAGGAAAGGATAGCACACGTGCCTACGGCTCATACTTTCTACCTACTTGCATACCTACAAAATACCACAAACTTCCAGCTTTATACTTTGGGTATTCTAGTAAAGCATTTGTACATGCTTTAATGTTAAACAAACTTTATTTTTCTTTGTGTCTGGATACCTGTTTCAAACACTTTGTTTTAGCTGCTCAAAGGGATTTTATTGTCACGGCCTCCATGGAGTTAGAACAGGACTTTTTATTGGAACTGAAAGACTCAGGTAATCTGAACAACACAGTAACTGAACTCTTCAGACAGAAAGAAAGGAGGATGGTTTTTGGGTACAAATAATCAAACGTATTGGTGAGTACTGGCTATAATGACTTTTATTTAACATTGTTGATCTTTTCTTGTCATTTTATGAAGTAAATATTGTTGCTTCTGCTAGAGATGATGTGCGGCGCAGCAGTGAAAGGAGGCTTGTTGAATTGTGTTGTTCGGTGTTCTTGCTTTAGTAATGGCATTCATTCTCTACATTAGAAACCTGTCTGTGACGCAGCGCCCTGTTATACTGCGTTAATGTATCATATTAATGGTTTCTATAGCCGTGACGTCATAATAATGCTAATAGGAGGTGGATTCATTCAGGTAGACGCTACTGAAGGCCTAGGTGTGAAATGCACGGCCTGTTACTGTTTTCAACATAACTCATTTGAAGATATTGTGAGACAAAAAAACAATAATTAGGATGCAAATAAAGAAAAACATTTTTGTCTGAAATTTCATTAAAGGTCATTTTTTTTATTGGTAATTTAATCTTAATCAAAATTCAACTAAAGCCAAACATTTTATTATTATCTCCCACCGGCCAAGCAAACACATTCAATAATAAAAACCCTAAACATATTAAATTCATAAACATATATAACAAGGAAAAGCATCACATTCTCTATCTTCTATCAAAATGATCGTAACTAATTGATTATTCAGATCATTGTTGCAGCTGAATTCTGTAACACGAGGACTTTGAGGAAAGAAATACACTTTTCTCTGATAAAAATCACACACAGCAATTCAGCTTTAGAGCTCATCCGTCTTCTTCTCCTCCTCCTCCTTCTGGAAGACTTGTCCATCCGGCTGCTTCCTCCAGGCCAGTTGGACGTTGTCGTCCAATCCCTGGGCCCTTAGGTTATTTTTCACCTGAGACACAAAAACTCATGATCATTATCGTTCCAATAAAAACAGATGATGTATCTTTAGTTCACTCATCTGAAATGGTAGCTGTTCCCCTTATTTCTTCCAGTGTAAAGGCTTACCTCAGGTTATGGAATAGTATTTGTACATGTTCCTAATGCATTTGGTGGCATGTGGCTAAGTTTCTGCTATTTACTTCTGCACATATTTACACGTCTTCTTCCTAAATGCTTGGGTCCTGTTATTTGTGGCCAAAGTATTGAATGTATAATGGATATAGAATTTCATTCATGTTCCTCTTGGTCCATTTCATTCGTATTGAAATTAATTTACTGCATTTTCTTTCGTTGAATTCATTATTCTTTAATAGTTATTTATTTGTTTCCTACCTCTTTCGTCTCTTGTTCTCATGTCATGTGAATTTCCTTTCTGGAGATGATTTTGCATAAAAGTAGAAAACATGATTTACCTCCACCAACATCGCATCCAGAAAAGCGGGGTAGTTCAGATCCACACCGTTTGGTTTCTCCACCCTCACCTTGATCACTTGCATTGAAACAGGCACAGCTAGAAACACAAACAAACTTCATCAGTCACAACGTTTATGGTGTCTTCTTTTTCAACAGACTCAATATCATCACTTGCTTTGACGCAGCTGTGAATTTTACTCACTGTAGCAAATGAAATGTTTCTCCAGTCCACAGTCCAAGTCCTCCCATTTTCCAGAGTTGTCGAAAGCTGCAGCCACACAAACTTTGAGACCTACGTAGTTAGGTTCATTTACCTTCCAGTACTTGAAGGAGGAGTTGCTTCCATCGGACCACTTCCAGGAGTCTCTGTAGAGGCCGATCCAGGCACTATAATGTCCCGACCACAGCTCAACAATCTGCTGGTTCTCTGCCGGGTTTCTCACACTGGCCAGGTCTGTGTGGTTTTCTCTGCAGTAGCTCTGGGCCTCAATCCATGTCATTCTGCTCTCAATGAGGACAAATGTAGCATTCGGCCCTGAAAATAGACCCCAGAGAAGCTGAGTAGAGGCACCACGACATACAGCCTGACATCAATGCCACATCTCTGGTGGTATTGATGCCTTTATAATATAACATATTACATTTAAATCCCACACATGTGTACTTTGTCATTTGTAGTTCTGGGGTTTTTCAACACATGAATGTTGGCAAGAAACTTTAGTAGTATCAGTGGAAGAAGTATTCAGATCTTTGAGTAAAAGCAGGAGTACAACGATGTGAATATACTGTGTTACAGGTTAAAGCTTCATTCAAATGATATTGATTCTATATTGTTCTTATTCTGTTTAGCACAGATGTATAAGATGTAAAACGTACCTACAATTCTGAAACAAGTTTGCAAAGAATTGTGTATAAATCATTTCCTTTTACGTTATCTTTTAAATGAAACCATGTGAGAATTTTAGTGAAAAGGGAAATGTCTTTAGTGGAACTGCTAACAAAAGAAAAAAAAGTCACAAAGAAAAAAAGGTTGTGAACCGCTAGTTAGATAAAGACCAATTAATTGTATTTCAGAAGCTTAAGATATGATTTGAAATGTGTTATATTAATTCTAAGTTTATATTCTTACCTGTGACATCAAAGCAGATCACCCTGAGGGGGGTATTACAAAAATAATCACCCCATGCTCCTGTTCCACCAAAATGAAAATATGAGCATTCCTCATTTTGCCCGTTGTCTGGTTCTCCAGACCTCCATGGTCTGAACTCCGTCTCCCCCGGTCCGTAGAAGCTTGGGTCTGACATCGACCACTTCCAGGCGTCCCGGTCATCGTGCAGCCCTATCCAGGCTGACTGAAAGCAAGACATTGTTATAATGATTACATCCTGTTGAAGCTTTTAAAGCTGCTGCTTGAGAAAATGTGTATGTTTAATAAAGAGAAGGTTTGTTTTGCCTTCATGAGACCAGCCTTGGTACGTGGTGATCTAAAGGGAATCCCCTCAAGTCAACATTCATTTACAGCCTTGTTACTCTGAACCTCTTCCACTTTATTACAGGGTTTGATGCTATAGCTTTGGCTTCAAACATTTTCAACTCTGTTTTAATACTCAGGTTCCCATAGGACTTTAAAACAGGTTTAGCTTTCTGTAATAATCTCTCCTTTTTAAATTTGACTCTAAAAGAAATGTAATTCATTTGAATCGAAAGACAGAGAAAAGTGACCTCACTTGGTTGTATTGGCCTGCCATGTTGTTCAGGAGCTCCACAACCTCCATGCTGTCTACAGTGGCCAGGTCTGTGTGTTTCTCTCTGCAGTATCTCTGGGCTTCAGGCATGGTCTTTGCTTCAGAAACAAAATGGTACTGACGTTCAGCATGTGAGGAGACAGCGCTCAGCCCTGCAGAGACACAGACACTTTGATTAGATTCAGTATCAATTACTGAACCAAGTTCTCCAAATTACATTAAAGTTAAACTGTAAATTAAATAACTTAAGTAATTGTCAGTGGGAAACCAAAATAGAAAGTTCTAAAAATGGCTAATGGGATAACATATTTTAAATAAAAATAATAATTACCTGAAAGAGCGATGATGATCAGAAGAGCTTTTTCCATCCTTGCCTCTTCCCTGTTCCTCTCTTTTGGAATGAGACCGGAGATGTGCAGCTGTTGACATTATAGATTAGGTAAAATGCAAAGTGGATATGGAACGGACAGCTTTTTTACATCAGGCTTATTTAGTTACATTTGCACATGCATTTACATGTGCAAATGTAACTTTTACAGCTTACAAGCTAATACATTTAAAAGATCACAAAACCGGTGTAAGAATTATTACACTCACTTCCAGCTTCATACTTTGGGTATTCCAGTAAAACATTTGGACATGCTTTAATGTTACATAACATTTATTTTTCTTTGTGTCTGGATACCTGTTTCAAACGCTTTGTTTTAGCTGCTCAAAAGGATTTTACTTTCACGGCAAAGGCTTAAGTCCATGTTCACCCTCTGATGGTGCTTACTGCAAACCAAAATGAACTGAGACACATTCAGAATGTTTAGAGCTGCTTTATATTTAAAAACCTCAAAACTTCAAGAATCAATTTATAGTCTAAAAGGCATTACCTATATTTAAAAAAGAAAAGCGTCTTGTCATCCAGGATCTTGCATATATTCCGGCCAAACATCTCTCACCACTCATCTTATACATTTCCCCCAACAAGAGGACATGCCCTCCATTACAAAGTGCACCATGATGGATGTGGCTGAGGTTGAATTGTTCTCAGGAAGGTTCATGTATAAAGAGAACTGAGCAGTGTCAGAAGCAGGACTCTGTTCATTCCTATATTCCACAATGTGTTTTGACAGAAATAGACTGAACTGACTCGACTTCCAGGATCAGCCTCCATGGCGTTAGAACAGGACTTATTATTGGAACTGAAACACTCAGGTAATCTGAACAACACAGTAACTGAACTCTTCAGACAGAAAGAAAGGAGGATGGTTTTTGGGTACAAATAATCAAACGTATTGGTGAGTACTGGCTATAATGACTTTTATTTAACATTGTTGATCTTTTCTTGTCATTTTATGAAGTAAATATTGTTGCTTCTGCTAGAGATGATGTGCGGCGCAGCAGTGAAAGGAGGCTTGTTGAATTGTGTTGTTCGGTGTTCTTGCTTTAGTAATGGCATTCATTCTCTACATTAGAAACCTGTCTGTGACGCAGCGCCCTGTTATACTGCGTTAATGTATCATATTAATGGTTTCTATAGCCGTGACGTCGTAATAATGCTATTAGGAGGTGGATTCATTCAGGTAGACGCTACTGAAGGCCTAGGTGTGAAATGCACGGCCTGTTACTG
The DNA here is from genome assembly GCF_949606895.1 of Notothenia rossii. Taxonomy (NCBI): domain Eukaryota; kingdom Metazoa; phylum Chordata; class Actinopteri; order Perciformes; family Nototheniidae; genus Notothenia; species Notothenia rossii. The sequence continues at coordinate 7,199,660 of NC_136902.1, forward strand.
TTTTCAACATAACTTATTTGAAGACATTGTGAGACAAAAAAACAATAATTAGGATGCAAATAAAGAAACATATTTTTGTATGAAATTTCATTAAAGGTCATTTTTTTATTGGTAATTTAATCTTAACCAAAATTCAACTAAAGCCAAACATTTTATTATTATCTCCCACCGGCCAAGCAAACACATTCAATATTAAAAACCCTAAACATATTAAATTCATAAACATATATAACAAGGAAAAGCATCACATTCTCTATCTTCTATCAAAAATGATCGTAACTAATTGATTATTCAGATCATTGTTGCAGCTGTATTCTGTAACACGAGGACTTTGAGGAAAGAAATACACTTTTCTCTGATAAAAATCACACACAGCAATTCAGCTTTAGAGCTCATCCCTCTTCTTCTTCTTCTCCTCCTTCTGGAAGACTTGTCCACCCGGCTGCTTCCTCCAGGCCAGTTGGACGTTGTCGTCCAATCCCTGGGCCCTCAGGTTCTTTTTCGCCTGAGACACAAAAACTCATGATCATTATGGTTCCAATAAAAACAGATGATGTATCTTTAGTTCACTCATCTGAAATGGTAGCTGTTCCCCTTATTTCTTCCAGTGTAAAGGCTTACCTCAGGTTATGGAATAGTATTTGTACATGTTCCTAATGCATTTGGTGGCATGTGGCTAAGTTTCTGCTATTTACTTCTGCACATATTTACACGTCTTCTTACTAAATGCTTGGGTCCTGTTATTTGTGGCCAAAGTATTGAATGTATAATGGATATAGAATTTCATTCATGTTCCTCTTGGTCCATTTCATTCGTATTGAAATTAATTTACTATATTTTCTTTTGTTGAATTCATTATTCTTTAATAGATATTTATTTGTTTCCTTCCTCTTTCGTCTCTTGTTCTCATGTCATGTGAATTTCCTTTCTGGAGATGTTTTTGCATAAAAGTAGAAAACATGATTTACCTCCACCAACATCGCATCCAGAAAAGCTTGGTCGTTCAGATCCACACCGTTTGGTTTCTCCACCCTCACCTTTATTATCACTTGCAATGAAACAGGCACAACATCTAGAAACTAGGGGTGCACCGAATGGGAAATTCTTCGCCGATACCGAAAATAGGAAACAGTTGGCCGAATGCCGAAAGGCCGAAAATTATTAATATATATATATATTGTATACATTTTTTACCAATGTTGTTCAGCTAGCTGATTATGGAAAAAGACATGATTATGGCAAAACTTAACTTAAATAATAATCACTATTATGGGTCCATAAAACATTTATTCAGCACTTTTGAATGCATACAGTACATTAATTCCAAGTCAAGTGCATTTTCTTTTCTCTGTAGGATAACTACAACAAAGTTCATTCAGAACAAAGCCAAGGTGCTTTAAAACTGCATAAACATCGAGGCCAGTAGGCCTACAACAAAATAGTGTAAATAAAGACTGTAACAGCCAGGCCTTCAACAACAACAAATGCACCTATAAGTTTGGTAACGTGTTGTTGTGATGACGTAATCAAAACGCGGCGACAAGCACGGCGCGCGACCATGCTCGCGGCTGGCTCACAGCCAACATGTCTGCCGCTTGGAGATATTTGAAAATATCAGAGAAAGAGGCGTGGATTACGATTTGTAAAACGTGTTCAGCTGACATTTCTCGAGGGGGTGTAACTGCAAAGACTTTCACCACTTCAGGATTACTCCACCACTTGAAATCAAAACACCCGGACAAATATGCGGAGTATGATCAACGTAACCCTGTGCTCTGACATTCGGTGATATTTTTTCGGTGCTAAAACCATTTCGGCCGAAAGCCGAAATGGCCTTTATAACCATTTTCGGCCGATAATTTTCAGTGGCCGAATATTCGGTGCATCCCTACTAAAGACACAAACAAACTTCATCAGTCACAACGTTTATGGTGTCTTCTTTTTCAACAGACTCAATATCTTCACTTGCTTTACTCGCTGTAGCAAATGAATGGTTTCTTCACTCCACAGTCCAAGTCCTCCCATTTTCCAGAGTTGTGGAAAGCTGCAGCCACACACACCTTTAAAGCACTGAGGTCAGGTTTATTTGCTGCCCAGTACTTGAAGGAGGAGTTACTTCCATCGGACCACTTCCAGGAGTCTCTGTAAAGGCCGATCCAATACAAACCCCCTCCAGGTAACAGGTGAAATAACTGCTGGTTCTCCGCTGGGTTTCTCACACTGGCCAGGTCTGTGTGGTGTCCTCTGCAGTAGCTCTGGGCCTCAGTCCATGTCATGTACCTGTCAATGCGGACAAATGTGTCACGATCACAGGTACAGATCAGAACCCAATAGCACGACTCAGATACAACCAGTGTATAGCAATGTTCAGTTTATTCAGGTCAGGGACAGGCAGGGTCAAAATCAGGAAATCCATCAGACAGGCAACCAGAACCAGACAGGGAGCAGGCAGGAACTCGAGATCCTTAAACAGGCAGGCAGGGATCAAAAACCGGGCAGGACAAAAATCTAGGCTAGAGAACAACACTCACTGGAGAGCTTGGCGGAAACGACAAGACAATCTGGCAAAGGACAAGTGATAGTGAGGTGGTATAAATACTGTGGAGTGATGAGGGAATGAGTAACAGGTGAGGGGAAGGGCTGGGGAGACCAGGTGAGGGAAGTGAGCTGATTACAAGGGCCACCAAACAAACAATAATAGAAGTGTCTAACTTGTGACAGAACCCCCCCCCCCCCCCCCCCCCCCCCCCTCTATGGACGGCTCCTGACATCCCACGTGGTTGATCGGGATGAGCCTGGTGAAAGTCAGTAATGAGAGATGGGTCAAAGATACTGCAAGCGGGCACCCATGAACGCTCTTCAGGACCATAACCCTCCCAGTGTACCCAGGGTAGGATGAATCTTCATAGAAGGGGGCAGACGCAGGCGGACAGCTGCAGGATTGATGACTCATATGGGAAATGGGCCTACAAAACGGGGGGACAACTTCTTTGACTCAACTCTGAGAGGGAGATCCCGTGTGGAGAGCCAGACACGTTGCCCTGGGGAGTACTGTGGAGCTGGCTTGCGACGGCGATTGGCGGTCCGTTGATAACGGTCGGAAGAGCACAGGAGCGCGGAGCGGGCCTTTAACCACATGCGTCGACATCGGCTTACAAACGTCTGTGCAGATGGGACGCTGGCCTCACGTTCCTGTGCAGGGAAAAGGGGTGGCTGGTATCCGCAGGAGTATGGAATGGAGAAAGACCAGTATCAGAACTAGGAAGGGTGTTGTGGGCAGACTCAACCCATAGAATCTGCCTCGACCAGGAGGAGGGAGTGGAGGAGGCTAGACAGCGTAAGGCAGTCTCCATCTCCTGGTTCATTCGCTCTGCTTGACCATTGGACTGGGGATGCAATCCGGACGAGAGACTGAGACTGGCTCCCAGCAGCCTGCAAAACTCGGGCCAAAAACGAGAAGTAAATTGTGGTCCCCGATCAGACACAACGTCACTGGGGAGACCATGCAGCCTGAACACATGTTGTAGCATGATTTCAGACGTTTCCTTGGCAGTAGGTAATTTGGTTAATGGAATAAGCAGGGAAGACTTGGAAAACTGGTCTATGACTGTGAGTATGACTGTGTTACCGTCTGAGGGTGGTAGTCCAGTGACAAAATCCAAGGAGATGTGGGACCAGGGACGATGAGGGATAGGCAAGGGATGAAGAAGACCGGAGGGAGCTTGGCGTGAGGTCTTATTTTGGGAGCAGACTAGGCAAGCAGCAATGAATTCCTTGGTATCCTTCTCCATGGAAGATCACCAAAATCCCTGTCGAATCAGGGCTAGGGACCGTCTCACTCCTGAGTGACAAGCCAGGCGAGAAGTATGACCCCACTGGAGAACCTGGGTACGGAGAGTGGCAGGAACAAACAGACAGTTAACAGGACAGGCACTTGGGGCTGGGTGTTCAGCATGAGAGCGCTTGACCTTATCCTCCACCTCCCAGGTCACCAGACCAATGACACATGTAGAAGCGATGATATTCTCAGTAAGAGATGGAGAGCTCTCAGGGCGTCAGGTTTGATGTCCTTAGAACCAGGTCGAGACAGGGCGTCAGGTTTGATGTTCTTAGAACTAGGTCTGTATGAAAGAGAAAAATCAAAGCGCGTGAAAAACAGAGCCCACCTGGCTTGACGAGAGTTCAGCCGCTTAGCTGAACGGATGTACTCCAAATGTTTGTGGTCAGTCCAGACCACACAAGGCTGCTCTGCTCCCTCCAACCAGTGTCTCCATTCTTCCAGGGCAAGTTTCACTGCCAACAGTTCTCGATTTCCAATGTCATAATTTCTTTCTGCTGGGGACAGCTTCCGAGAGAAGAAGGCACACGGGTGCATCTTCTGATCCTCGGCCGACCGTTGAGAAAGAACTGCCCCAACTCCAGTGTCCGACGCATCTACCTCTACAGTAAACTGCCGAGTAGAATCTGGAAAATTCAAAATAGGAGCAGAGGTGAAGCGTGACTTTAACTTACCAAAAGCCCCTTCGGCCACAGAGGACCACTGGAAGGGAATGTTCTGAGAGGTGAGAGCTGAAAGAGAGGGGCTGCCACCAAACTGTAGTTTTGAATGAACCTCCGGTAGAAGTTGGCAAAACCCAGAAAGCATTGGAGCTCCTTGCGTGTTGAAGGGCGTGGCCAGTCAGTCACCGCCTTGGTCTTGTCAGGATCCATCTTGATGTTTCCGGTGGAGACCACACATCCCAGGAAAGGGACTTATGTGGTGTGGAACACACACTTCTCGGCCTTGACAAAGGGGTGGTTCTCCAAGAGCCTCTGGAGGACTAGGCGAACATGGACCACATGCTCCTGTTTTGACCTGGAAAAAATCAAAATGTCATCCAGGTATACAAAAACACAGATATTGAGTAGATCCCGCAGAACATCATTCACCAACCCCTGGAAGACTGCAGGTGCATTGGTGAGTCCAAAAGGCATGACTAAATACTCATAATGTCCACTAGGAGTGTTAAATCCTGAGAAAAAAGAGAGAACAAAGATGTAAGCAAATTGTGTTTTATACAATTGTATGTTAGTATGACATCATAACTGCAATAGGTATATGTTGTTTTAAAATTATGCCTATTGTCTATAAATTAAGACTATTGTTATAGATAGATAGATAGATAGATAGATAGATAGATAGATAGATAGATGGGGTTATTAAGCCTACATTCTTCTGTTTGACTGTACCTGCAGTTCCTCCCTGACTTCCATCACTTTCTCTCTCTCTCTTTCTCTCTGCCTGTCCTGTCTCTTCCTTAGCAAAGCTGAGCTTCGACTGACGTAGTCTTTTCATTATATCTGATTCAGTGTAAAAAGAAAACAATACAATATTACATCTTCGATGTTTTACTCAAATTGAAATGAAAGAAAAGCATTACAACGTTTGTTAAAAGGTAATCCTTCTGACATTGGATGGATGTAATTAACTTTAGCTCTCTAGCTAGTTTATTCACGCAATTTAAACCAAAGTTTAGCCTATAGTTGCAATATAAGTTAGTGTGCATGTTGTCGGACGTCCACTGACTGCTGGTCCTATGATGTCCTGTGAGGTACAGAAACGCAAGCAGGCCGCTGGACTCACATCTCTAGATACCTCATCACTCCTCCGCTGCAACGATACAAGCCCGAGCTGCGGTGGTTTGTTGATACCGTTGATACAGCGCTGCGTTATACATGTTGTCTTCTTCTGTTTGCTTTAATCGAGGCCGCGTAGTTATGCAACGCCCCCATGGTCAGTAAATGGAAGTACTACAAAGAACCCCAGTTGCAGTTATTTCACAAGTTTTGTTACAAAACAGCTCGGAAAATATTACCGAGGTCCGGACCTCGGTGACCTCAATGGTAGATACGGCCATGTCGGCTATGGTACGAAACTCGATGGAGTAATCGGACACAGATCTCCCTCCTTGCGCTAGGTTAAATAGTCCCCGAGCGACCTCTCTTCCGGGTGTAGAGTGATCAAAGACTTTACGCAGTTCATCGGAGAATAGGCTTACAGACGAGCAGGCAGAGGATTGTCTCTCCCATTCGGCGGTACCCCAGTCTTTAGCTTTGCCCGTGAGAAGAGAGACAATATACACCACCCGGGATCTTTCTGTTGGGAAGGCGGAAGGCTGAAGCTCGAAGGCGAGGGAACATTGGACCAGGAATGGTCTGCACGAACCTGGGGCTCCAGAGCAGCGTTCCGGAGGAGGCAGATGTGAATCCGATGCCGGAGGATTCTGGATTCGAACAGCGGAAGCTGGAGTTAGTTCCGGACTTTGGACCGTAGCAGGAAGGTTCTGAAGATGATCACGGAGATTCACAAAGGTCCGTTCGTGACGAGCGGCCATCTCCTGCATAGCTTCAGCCATGAAGGTAAGCTGCTGCTCGTGGCGTTGTAACATGATATCTTGCGTCAGCAGTTCTGTCGCTGAGTCGGCTGGGTTCATGTTGGCCAGATTGTACTGTCATGATCACAGGTACAGATCACAACCCAATAACACGACTCAGATACAACCAGTGTATAGCAATGTTCAGTTTATTCAGGTCAGGGACAGGCAGGGTCAGAACCAGGAAATCCGTCAGACAGGCAACCAGAACTCGCGATCCGTAAACAGGCAGGCAGGGATCAAAAACCGGGCAGGACAAAAATCTAGGCTAGAGAACAACACTCACTGGAGAGCTTGGCGGAAACGACAAGACAATCTGGCAAAGGACAAGTGATAGTGAGGTGGTATAAATACTGTGGCGTGATGAGGGAATGAGTAACAGGTGAGGAGAAGGGCTGGGGAGACCAGGTGAGGGAAGTGAGCTGATTACAAGGGCCTGGAGGAAGGCGGGATCTGAAATGACAGGAGAGTTTAGATGAGCCACCTAACAAACAATAATAGAAGTGTCTAACTTGTGACAAAATGTAGCATTCGGCCCTGAAAATGGACCCCAGAGAAGCTGAGTAGAGGCACCACAACATACAGCCTGACATCAATGCCACATCTCTGGTGGTATTGATGTCTTTATAATATAAAACATTACATTTAAATCCCACCCATGTGTACTTTGTCATTTGTAGTTCTGGTGTTTTTCAACACATGAATGTTGGCAAGAAACTTTAGAAGTATCAGTGGAAGAAGTATTCAGATACTTGAGTAAAAGCACGAGTACAACAATGTGAGTATACTCTGTTACAGGTTAAAGCTTCATTCAAATGATATTGATTCTATATTGTTCTTATTCTGTTTAGCACAGATCTATAAGATGTAAAACGTACCTACAATTCTGAAACAAGTTTGCAAAACATTGTGTACACATAATTTCCTTTTACGTTATCTTTTAAATGAAACCATGTGAGAACTTTAGTGAAAATCATAGACATCTGAATCATGACAAGGAGTCACAAGAAAAAAGGTTGGGAACTGCTAGTTAGATAAAGATCAATGCATTGTATTTCAGAAGCCTTAAATGTGTTTTAAATGTGTTTAATATTAATTTAAAGTTTATATTCTTACCTGTCCCGGTCATCGTGCAGCCCTATCCAGGCTGACTGAAAGCAAGAAATTGTTATAATTGTGTTTCTCTCTGCAGTATCTCTGGGCTTCAGACATGGTATTTGCTTCATAAACAAAATGGTACTGACGTTCAGCATGTGAGGAGACAGCGCTCAGCCCTGCAGAGACACACACACTTTGATTAGATTCAATATCAATTACTGAACCAACTTCTCCAAATTACATTAAAGTTAAACTGTAAATTAAACAACTTAAGTAATTGTCAGAGGGAAACCACAATACAAAGTACTAACATTTGCTAATAGATAAGATGCAGTATTTTAAATGAAAATATATAAAACTCTTGCCTGAAAGAGCGATGATGATCAGACAAACTTATTCCATCCTTGTCTCTTCCCTGCTCTTCTCTTTTGGACTGAGACTGTAGATGTGCAGCTTTTTACATTATACATTAGGTTAAACATTAACTAACATTATGCATTGGTTAGCTGCACTCTTCGACCTAATGCAAAGTGGATATCGGTTTATTATATCAGGCTTATTTACTTACATTTGCACATGCATTTACAAGAAAAGACCAATAGAGAAATATGGGCTATGGGTGATACACAGCAGGAAAACCAAATGACAACTGTATTTCAATGCAGCCACCACGAAAATGTCCTTCAACGGCCGGCGCACTTCCTTGGGTCTTGGGTCGGGAAGGTTCCTAACGGAGTGAAATGACTCAAAAGTTCCTCAGTGTCAGGCGTGATAAGAGCTACTCAGATTCTCTAGATCAGGGGTCGGCAACCCCTGGCACACGTGCCACCATTGGCAGGCGGCACCGTAACCAGTGGCACACTAGGAATAAGTGGAATAAGTGTGCAAAATATTAAAATTGTATTTTCGGATCCTGAACGAGACAGCCGGCAGAGCGCGTCTCCCCGTTAACTGCAGAAGGAAGCCATGCATGCAACGCAGCCCCGCTCTCTTTAACGGCCCGTCCACACGGCGGCGTGCGTTGAAGCTTCAACGCTTCTGCCCTTTCACTTTGAATGGGGTGACGTCACGTTTCGCCGAAGTGTATTGTGGGAGTGAAGCGTAGATTTGCTCGCGTTGCTGTCGACGAAAGTTGAGCAATGTTCAACTTTTGAAGCTTCGGCGGAAGCGTCAGCCAATCGAATCGTATGCCAGTACAAGCTCTAGCCATTCAAACCGCGTGCTTGTGTGTCCGGGGCGGGAGATTCATGTGATTGGTTGTTGGTCGAGTTTCAGCCCCCCCCGCCGGCAAGCGATAACGCACGCCGCCGTGTGGACAGGCCGTAACTCCAGCAGGCCGTAACTCCAGCAGGCCGTAACTCCAGGCCGTAACTCCAGGCGACTTTCTGCCGCTTTCCTCTGTGGTGCAGTGCTGATCGTTTCACCACGGAGGAAAGCACTTCAGTAATTGCAGTACCCATAAGGAGCTGTACAAATGCCGCAGTTTTTGCGTGGCTGTGTATTTAGTTGAAAGCCCAGTGGCGATCTGCTCATCTCTCATCTAAATAATATGCTACACAGGGGCGGACTGGCCATCTGTGTGTGATGGAGAATCACAGAACGGACGGTCATCCTTATTATTATGCCGTTCAAACCAATTATTTAAATTGATTTAAACGGCATAATGTAGCCTAAGTTGCGCTGACAGGTGAAAGAGGTACCCACACTGCTTCCCCGCAGCGTGGCTCCCCCCACCCTCCCGTTGACAGTTCACGAGCGCCAAGCTCCCCCCGTTGCCAATTCACGATCGTCGGCACAATGATCACAATCAAAAAGGTTGCCGACCCCTGCTCTAGATGATAGGAAAAGAGCTTCAGTGCTTCCTTTAGTTTAGGATACACTCGACCACCCTTTTCGAAATGAAAGGAGAAAATGTTGTATATTTTTTTATGTAATAATGTTGTTCACTGTTGTTCATGTTTATAAATCATCACCGCAAATTATCTACATGCGCTTATAGTAATCTACTGCTTCCTCATTGCAGACACACATCAATAACATCCGCTGGCCAATCATTAACAGCCTAATGTAAGTGCAGTCAGATTCTCTTTGCACCGCAGTTGTCTTTTCCTGAGTCCTGATGTATTCTCCTTTGCATTTTCTCTTAACCCTATGATGTTTAACTCAGAAGTTAAGGAATAGCGGTTTGGAAAAGACGATAGGATAATTCTTTGAAATTCAACCGCAACCCGTGTGGTCATCAATGCAACTTGTTAGAAAAATATCACTCGTCACTGGCTTGAGCTTCAATATCAGGATCCATATATTTATTATCCTCTCAATAATGGGAGTAGTCATTACATGCAGAGCATCAACTAGTTCATTAAGTATTTTCCCAAAACAACTCCAAGAGCCACATTACACTGAAGCACGAATGGCAAAATAAGGAAGCGGAGGTAAAGGAAAGGATCACATATACATATTCAAAGTTCTGTGGCTTCCATTGACTTCCTGCTGACTCTTCCAATGAATTCATCAGTCCATCTTTGGTCTGTTCCCCTTTTCGTCCTTTGCATAGAGCTGATACTGCATGTTTGTTTTTAAAGTTTATGTGGGTGTCATTGTAAAAGCAGTGTGTTTGTTTTACATGTTCAAATGTTTGCATGTAGTTTGTTAGGAAATACTGTTGCCCATGTCTTGTCCAGGGCTCCATTGGATGATTCATTCTCAATGGGACTTGGTTGAATAATTGTATAAAAACAAGAAATTTAAAAAATATTGCGTGAGGCGATTGAAAAATAACTCAACTTAACTTATGTCAAACAATCAGTATCAGAATCAAAATCAGAATAACTTTATTCGTCGCACAGAGGGGACATTTGCATTTGTTACAGCAAGAAAAGAGCCAAAGACAGCTTAATGTTAACCAACAAGCATGCATACAAAATATTAAAGATACACAATTTACAAAATACACATCCTGTAACAGTTCCAACAGCTATGTACGGCATATGTATATATTGCACATAATTGGTATTGCACAACAAGGGGTGTTATAGTCTTTGTTGTTATATGTGTGGGGGTCTACCAGGGACCATGATGGTTATACAGTCTGACCTCTTCATTAATAGATGAGAATAAGAATAATGCAAGATTTCTTTTCAGCACTGTAGCCAGGCTGACAGAGAGCCACAGCTCGACTGAGCCTTCTATTCCCATAGCACTCAGTAGTAATGATTTTATGTGCTTTTTTAACGATAAAATTGTTACTCTTAGAAACAAAATCAATGACCTCTTGCCTTTAACCAGTATAGTGTTATCAACAGCTCCCGGAAACGTAAGTTCTAATATTACACTAGATAGTAAACTAGAATGCTTTTTAGCCATAAACCTTGAACAATTAAATTCAATGATTCTCTCTTCTAAACCATCAACGTGTATCTTAGACCCGATTCCAACTAAGCTGTTAAAAGAAGTTTTTCCATTAATTAGCACTTCTTTATTAAATATTATGAATATGTCTTTATTATCAGGCTATGTTCCACAATCATTCAAAGTAGCAGTGATAAAACCGCTTCTTAAAAAGCACAACCTCGATCCAGAGGTTTTAGCCAACTATAGACCTATTTCTAATCTTCCGTTCCTCTCAAAGATTCTTGAGAAAGCAGTCGCAAAACAGCTGTGTGATTACTTAAAAAACTATGATTTATTTGAAGATTTTCAGTCTGGCTTTAGAACACAACATAGCACAGAGACAGCTCTGGTTAAAGTCACAAATGACATTCTAATAGTCTCTGACAAGGGACTTGTCTCTATTTTTGACTTGCTCGATCTTAGTGCTGCATTTGATACTATCGACCATGATATCCTATTGCAAAGAATAGAGCACTTAGTTGGCATACAGGGAACTGCATTAGGCTGGTTTAGGTCCTATCTATCTGAACGCTCTCAGTTTGTACGTGTCAACGATGAATCTTCCATGCAAACCAAAGTTAGCCATGGAGTGCCACAGGGCTCAGTGCTTGGACCTATTTTGTTCACCCTATATATGCTTCCGTTAGGCAATATTATAAGGAATCATTCTGTAAACTTTCATTGTTATGCGGATGATACTCAACTATATTTATCAATCAAGCCTGATGAAATTAATCATCTAAATAAAATTCAAGACTGCCTCAAGGACTTAAAAACGTGGATGACCTTACATTTTTTGATGTTAAACACGACCAAAACTGAAGTTATTGTACTTGGCCCGAAGAATCTACGAGACAAATTATCTAAAGATATATTAACTATGGATTGCATTAATTTGGCCTCCAGTGAGACTGTAAGGAATCTTGGTGTTATATTTGATCAGGATTTATCCTTTAACGCCCACATAAAATCAATTTCAAGGACCGCCTACTTCCATCTATGTAACATTGCAAAAATCAGGCATATCTTGCCTCAAAACGATGCAGAGAAACTAATCCATGCATTTGTTACTTCAAGGCTGGATTATTGTAACTCCTTATTATCAGGGTGTACCAAGAAGTCAGTCAAGTCGCTTCAGCTGATTCAAAATGCTGCAGCTCGTGTACTAACCAGAGTTAGGAAAAGGGACCACATTACTCCTGTTCTGGCTGCCTTACACTGGCTCCCTATAGAACACAGGATAGAATTTAAAATTCTTCTTCTCGCCTACAAAGCCCTTAATGGGCAGGCGCCATCTTACCTTAAAGAACTCATTATACCCTATTGTCCTACTAGGGCATTGCGTTCCAAGAATGCAGGGTTGTTGGTTGTTCCTAGAGTCTCTAAAAGTACAATGGGAGCCAGAGCCTTTTCTTATCAAGCTCCACTTTTGTGGAATCAGCTTCCAGTTTGTGTTCGGACGGCAGACACCCTATCCGTTTTTAAGACTGCGCTTAAGACCTTCCTTTTTGATAAAGCTTATAGTTAGGGCTGATTAGATTCAGCCCCTAGTTTTGCTGATATAGGCTTAGTTTGTCGGGGGACATCTTACTTCTTCCTTCTCTCTGTCTATACCTGTGTACTCTCATGTTTCGATTAACCCAGCTTCCCCAAATTTCTTTATTTTTGGTGTCTATATACGCCGGGATCCGGAGTCATGGATGATCCAGCGGTCCTGTGTCATGGATTGCGAGTCCTGGATCTTGAGTCGTGGCTGTGGTCCTTGATCATAAGTCCTGGATGGATATACTCATGGATTCATCTTCCTATTATACACACATGCATTTCCAAACATTTGGACTACCTATGTTGCAAATGTATTATCTTTTCAATTTACACACGGCATCTATTGCACGTCTGTCCGTCCTGGGAGAGGGATCCCTCCTCTGTTGCTCTCCCTGAGGTTTCTCCCATTTTTCCCTTTAAACTGGGTTTTCTCTGGAAGTTTTTCCTTGTACGATGTGAGGGTCTAAGGACAGAGGGTGTCGTATTGTCATACTGATATTCTGTACAAACTTTGAAGTCCACTGAGACAAATGTAACATTTGTGATATTGGGCTATATAAATAAACATTGATTGATTGATTGATTGACCGCTGCAGGAAGGAAGGAGCTGTGAATATCTCTCATGCCCCTTTCACACCAACGCGTTGTCAGCTCCGGCTCGGAGCTGGAGCCTGAAAAGTACCGTTTTTTCCTGTTCACACCGCAGAGGCGCCGCCTCTTAGTTCCGGAATCCGGTTCACTTCCAGCTCCAAAAAATTGTTGGTCTAGAGGCAAGAGCTTCGGAGCTAAGAGGCGGCGTCGCTTACGTCGAGGCGTGCAGGAAACTAAACCCACCTCCCCTGAACATGGGTCGACTGAAGAGTCTCGTCATGCCTGACTTCAAGCAGTAGTGCTTATAAACACACTTTATAAAGTCAGGCAACACTAACCAGGCTTTGTGTAATTCTGTTTATTTGTACCTTACTTTCACCATCCGTTCACTGTTATTGATCATTGTGGAGAGCAGGCAGACGTTCTGTCGACGAAAGTTGAGCAATGTTCAACTTTTGAAGCTTCGGCGGAAGCGTCAGCCAATCGAATCGTATGCCAGTACAAGCTCTAGCCATTCAAACCGTGTGCTTGTGTGTCCGGGGCAGAAGATTCATGTGATTGGTTGTTGGTCGAGTTTCAGCCCCCCCCCCGCCGGCAAGCGATAACGCACGCCGCCGTGTGGACAGGCCGTAACTCCAGGCCGTAACTCCAGGCCGTAACTCCAGCAGGCCGTAACTCCAGGCGACTTTCTGCCGCTTTCCTCTGTGGTGCAGTGCTGATCGTTTCACCACGGAGGAAAGCACTTCACTAATTGCAGTACCCATAAGGAGCTGTACAAATGCCGCAGTTTTTGCGTGGCTGTGTCTTTAGTTGAAAGCCCAGTGGCGATCTGCTCATCTCTCATCTTAATAATATGCTCCACAGGGGCGGACTGGCCATCTGTGTGTGATGGAGAATCACAGAACGGACGGTCATCCTTATTATTATGCCGTTCAAACCAATTATTTAAATTGATTTAAACGGCATAATGTAGCCTAAGTTGCGCTGACAGGTGAAAGAGGTACCCACACTGCTTCCCCGCAGCGAGGCTCCCCCCACCCTCCCGTTGACAGTTCACGAGCGCCAAGCTCCCCCCGTTGCCAATTCACGATCGTCGGCACAATGATCACAATCAAAAAGGTTGCCGACCCCTGCTCTAGATGATAGGAAAAGAGCTTCAGTGCTTCCTTTAGTTTAGGATACACTCGACCACCCTTTTCGAAATGAAAGGAGAAAATGTTGTATATAGTATGTAATAATGTTGATCACTGTTTTTCATGTTTATAAATCATCACCACAAGGAGCAAAGTATCTACATGCGCTTATGGTAATCTACTGTTCCCTCCTGGCAGACACACATCAATAACATCCGCTGGCCAATCATTAACAGCCTAATGTAAGTGCAGTCAGATTCTCTTTGCACCGCAGTTGTCTTTTCCTGAGTCCTGATGTATTCTCCTTTGCATTTTCTCTTAACCCTATGATGTTTAACTCAGACGTTAAGGAATAGCGGTTTGGAAAAGACGATAGGATAATTTTTTGAAATTCAGCCGCAACCCGTGTGGTCATCAATGCAACTATTGAAAATTGGCGATTGAAAAATAACTCAACTTAACTTAACTCAAACAATCAGTATCAGAATCAAAATCAGAATAACTTTATTCGTCGCACTGAGGGGACATTTGCATTTGTTACAGCAAGAAAAGAGCCAAAGACAGCTTAATGTTAACCAACAAGCATGCATACAAAATATTAAAGATACACAATTTACAAAATACACATCCTGTAACAGTTCTAACAGCTATGTACGGCATATGTATATATTGCACATAATTGGTATTGCACAACAAGGGGTGTTATAGTCTTTGTTGTTATATGTGTGGGGGTCTACCAGGGACCATGAGGGTTATACAGTCTGACCGCTGCAGGAAGGAAGGAGCTGTGAATATCTCTCTGTGAGACATTGGGCACAAAGCTGGCCTTCCTTACCAGTCTGTTCAGTCTCTTCCTGTCAGCAGCCGAGATGCTGCAGCCCCAGCAGGCCACACCATAGAATGGCTGATGCCCCAACAGAGTCATAAAATGTCTGAAGGAGTGCCCCCTGCACCCCGAAAGACCTCAGTCTCCTCAACAGAAAGAGTCTGCTCTGTCCCTTCTTGTACAGAGCAGCAGAATTATCAGTCCAGTCCAGTTTATTGTTCAGATGAACAGCCAGGTATTTGTAGGATTTCACAATCTCAATGTCCGCTCCCTGGATTGTCACTGGTGTGGGGGGTGTTGGGGAAATATTTTCCTTGGAACATAACTTTGATCCAGTTTATCAGTTTGACCTTGCTGAGGAAAGGCCTGAAACCTTGGGCTGCTCTCAGTGTTTTGTCTCCCTGTTCTGGCCTGTTGGCGTCAGCCAATAGCAGAGATGGAGTAGTCGACTCGGACTCGAGTCGAACTCGAGTGCCGATTTTCGGGACTCGACTCACGCACTGATTAATGCAGACTCAAACTCGGACTGGTGCATTCTCGCGCTCAATGACTCGGACTCGACTTGTACATTGACGCTCCGACATGGACTCGGATTTGAGCAAGTTTTGTCTCGAGTCAGATGTACTCCGTCTTGGCGTGTGCACCTGCGAGGCGAGTTCACGTACTGCGCCCCGCTATAGAGAGCCGAAGTCCCTCCGTTTCCGGTGGTCCACCTTGGGACCTTATTTCGCAAAAAATATTTATTGAAGTCAATGGCGAGAGAGAAATTATCTTTCAATACCGTTTGAATTGTGCCATGAATTGCACATACGATGTTTGTCAATTTAAAAGATAATTTTGCAAGTCAAGAAAAAAAAGGTTTGTGGTAAAACTGTGAAGTAACACTTAATTTTGTGTGAAACCGCTCAATGAACTACATCTCTCGTCTCACACAACACACGTCACCAACACCAAGATGGCCGTCACCTTTGCACATTTCACCTCTTTCTTTCAGAATGAGGCGGAAAGTATTAAACGTCTGGGCACGTTGAGAGCTGCAAATACACAAAAGGGGAGTTAGTCGAGACCTCTCCAAGTGCTGCTTGGAGAGGTCTCACCTCCTTGGCCGTGGTGCCCTTGAGCAAGGCACCGGACACAGGAGATGTGAAAGTGAGTATTCTATGAAACTTGAAAAGTGAACTAAGACATGTACAAGTGGAGCAGGAGTTCAAAATGAAGCTGGACCTGCTGTCAAGTTAGAAAGAAGTCAAAGCAAATACCTATTTCAAAGATTTTACATTTTCTCTGTTACTTTCCCTGAAAATGTTTGAAATTCCTTGAAATCAAATATGTTCTCACTTTTCTAAAGCGCAAACTTAACAGGGGAATATTTAACTTTAAAACAAACTATCAGTAAGTCCATTAAATAAAATATGATTTTGTGGTAAAAGTTCCTGGACGATAATTCTCTTCTATCAGCTCCACCTTTATCATCTGCAACAAAGTGATGAGCACATTAAGGTATCAATCCAGTAACATGTATTATTATAATCTTTATATTTTATCCAAAATGGGCCATCCTGCATAACTTGTATTGACTTTATTTATATTACATAGAATATTTTAGAACATTACTAAAGTAATTGTTCATTATGTAGAAACTTTTGTGAAATGCATTGGCTGCTTGAAACACCTGAAGCAAAACATTCATAACATTTTTTTCATTGACCTCCTGCTGACTCTTCCAACGAATGTATCAGTCCATCTTTGGTCTGTTCCCCTTTTCGTTCTTTGCATATAGCTGATACTGCATGTTTGTTTCAAAGTTTATGTGGGTGTCATTGTAAAAGCAGTGTGTTGTTTTACATGTTCAAATGTTTGCATGTAGGCTAGTTTGTTAGGAAATACTGTTGCCCATGTCTTGACCAGGGCTCCATTGGATGATTCAATCTTGATGGGACTTGGTTGAATAATTGTTTGATAATAATACATTTTAAAAAACATTAC
This sequence comes from Notothenia rossii, assembly GCF_949606895.1. Taxonomy (NCBI): domain Eukaryota; kingdom Metazoa; phylum Chordata; class Actinopteri; order Perciformes; family Nototheniidae; genus Notothenia; species Notothenia rossii. Next base: position 7,216,645 of record NC_136902.1, read on the forward strand.
GTGAGGTGATTGAAAAATAACTCAACGTAACTCAAACAATCAGTATCAGAATCAGAATAACTTAATTCGTCCCACAGAGGGGAAATTTGCATTTGCAGCAAGAAAAGAGCCAAAGACAGCTTAATGTTAACCAAGAAGCATGCATAACAAATATTAAAGATACACAAATTACACAATTTACAAAATACACATCCTGTAACAGTTCTAACAGCTATTTACGGCATACAGTATGTATATATTGCACATAATTGGTATTGCACAACAAGCAGTGTTATAGTCTTTGTTGTTATATGTGTGGGGGTCTACCAGGGACCATGAGGGTTATGGACAGGCGAAGTCCCGCCCATCTACTTCCGACCCATGGGACCCCGGAAGCGGAAAATTATACATTGACGTCAATGGAGAGAGAAAAGTCATCTTTCGATCCCGTTTGAATTGTGCCACGAATGACACATATGATGTTTGTCAAATTTAAAAGAACATTTTGCAAGTCAAAAAAATAAAAATGTGTCGTAAAACTGTGAAGTTACAATTTTTTTTGTGTGAAACCGCTCAGTGAACTACAGGTCTCTGGTCTCGCACAATACGCGTCACCATCACAAAGATGGCTGTCACGTTAGTAAATTTCACCTGTTTCTTTCAGAATGAGGCGAAAAAGTATAAAAAGAGGTGAAAATCACTACAAGTCTGGGCATGTTGAGAGCTGTACATACACGAAAGGGAGCGGTTCTGTAAGAGCCAGCATGCGGGACCGGCTTTACAAGGTTTCAGTGAGTAATATGAGTGCAATGTCTAAGGTTAATGTCAGCTAGCTAACAAGGTACACTAACGTGTTTTGTTTTAGCAACTAGTTTTCTCCTTAAGAACTTTGTGGTGTCTGTGTATGCTGTGGATAACATTAGTGTTCACAAGAACAAGATACACTCCCGTGTTTTGTTTTAGTTGCTCTTCAGATTGAAGCGGCCAGTTCTATATCGACTATGTGTGATCTCCTTTTTACATCGCGTTGTGTCATTTGAGTTTATTTGCTGTGTGTAGATTCAAGGATTTTGGTTATCTTGTCCAGGGATGCAAACTTGTCACCTTTCGGCGAAATTCTCCGTTTTGAATCCAAAATAGGTCGTTTTTATGATTCCTGTAGATCTGCAATAAAAATATTTTTGGGGTATGGGAGGGGGTCTGGGACCCGGATTAATGTGCAGCCGCGAGCTTTTTTTTATATATTCTAATGAAGCGCGAGCTGTGTGCTCGAGTCTTCCTGCCTGTCGGCTCTGCTCATGATGTATAATAAGCCTCTGCTGCTCGGCGATGATGGTCTAGCTTCAGCAGCTACATTACCTACGGTGCGTTCGTTAATATTAACTGTGCGTCCGGAGTCCCTGTGGCACAGACTGGACCGCTGGTGAACAGCTGTTAGAACGGGCCGTTCAGGTGTTCAGAGTAGAGCTCCCTGTCGGAGCGGCAGAGCGTGATATGCACTGAAAAGTTTTTTTTCCCCGTCGCAATATTATCGTTGAGCTAGCTAACTAGCATACATTGTCACTATCTGCTAACGTTAGCTTTAGCCTTTGTTTTCTAATCGTTTTTTTCATAGGCTATAAACAGAGGTGGTATAAGTATATATCTTGTACTTGAGTAAAAGTAGAAGTACCAGAGTGTAGGAATACTCTGTTACAGTAAAAGTCCTGCATTCCAAATGTTCCTCAAGTAAAAGTAGAAAATTATTATTATCAAAATATAGTGAAAGTAGCGACAGTAAAAGTAGTCATTTTGCAGATTGGTCCATTTCAGAATAATATGATATGTTTTATAATGATTGATCATGAAAGTGTTCTCAAAGCTGGTAAAGGTGCAGCTAGTCTGAATGACTTTGTATACTGCAGGGTAGCTTTTGGATTTACTCCAGGTGGAACTAAAGTCTGATTTAACACTTGATTATATTTCACATCATTCATCCACATCTGTAAAGTAACTAAAGGTATTACATACATGTAGTGGAGTAAAAGTACATCATGTACCTCTGAACTGTAGTGGAGTAGAAGTACAAAGTAGCAAAACATTGAAATACTTAAGTAAAGTACAAGTATCTCAAAATTGTGCCCAAGTATAGTACTTGTTGAGTTTATGAACTTGGTTACTTTACACCAGTGGCTATAAGATAGAAAGACTAAGCCTTGCACAGAGGCATGAAAATACATTTTCAAAATGCTCAACAGTGCTGCCAAAATTATAAACTGACTGCTACACAATTAAAATAAATGCTTTTTATATATTTCTATTAGATGTGACTCTATGGCGTTTCTGTTAATATTAACACTGCTGCTTTAGTTGTTCTGCTAAAATCCTCTGTTATTCCTCATTTTAAAGCCGATATTCTGTGGGGTCAGGGGGCTCGGATCCTTGTCACCTTTTTCATACCTGATGAGTTTGCATCCCTGTTGTCAATTTGTTTGGTTATCTAGGCACAGCTGTGTGTGACTCCCTCTGGTACACTGGTATGTGTTTTCCTAATGTAGAGAGCATTGATTAATTAATAAACTACACACTGACTCTAGATCCTGACCAAATCCTTATTTTTTGATCAAATGTTTTTCAAAAAAATGTATTGTATATTATATAACAGCTGCACATCACAGACCGGAGTCTCTGCTGCTGTGGACCACGATGGAGGCGATCATCCTCCCCATCCCCAAAGACCCTGCATGGCATGGAAATCTCCTCCTCCTGGAACAATTCTACACCCAGCATATGCTCCCTGTGTTGGCCAGTAGAGAGGAGGACATTTAAATAAACATACTCTTAACACCCTCGGACTCTGCGTTGTGTTTCGTATGTGTGATGGGGTGTTATGCAGAGGGGAGGAAAACAGGACACAGCAGATTGGGATTGTGGTGGAGATGCTGAGCAGTTATTTAATTGTTGCGTGTAATTATTATTATACTGCGTGCTTCTTAGTTATTCCATCTTTTGCTGTAACATGGATCTGTATGTAACTCTATATTTACTTGTTATCTACCACGCTTCCTTCTACATCATACACCATCATTATACATGATGGTGTATATAGGATATATATTTATTTGTATACATATCTGTAAATTGTATAATTTTATTTTTCGTATTTGGGATTTCTCTTTTGTCCACTCAAATACACTTGGCCCTTTCTCTTTTCCATGTGGAAAATGGCAGCTGCATATTCTGCTTTTCTCATCTGGCTCCCTGTCTGCTCGTCTACAATGAGAAAATTAAATAATTAATTACTAATAATCATTTAAACCTGTTATTACCAATATTTCACAAATTCTTCATGTCAACTTAAGAGCACAGCTGTATGTTGAGTGTCAGCTTTGCTTGGTTCATCTTACTGGGGGGCAGCTACATGGATGTCGGTGCAGTCCACAATAATTTTGCAGCTGAAGGCAGAATGAATTTATTATTGACTCAGAATGAAGCACAACTTCATGTCATACAATACATTGACTTTATTTGTAATTGTGTAAAAAAATATGAGCATTGATTAGCAAGCAGGACCTGCAGGAACAGAGAATGGTGATGGATGGAGCTGGGAAGAGAGAAGAATAAAGAAAACAGATCAACTTTATTATCGGATATTAAAAATTCAATTTCAAAACAAGTTGCCGCTCCTACAGTTTTCTAGTATGTAAAGATGATTTCACATGACCAATGCAAAATATCACACTCAATACATGTGTGTCTCTGGGGGGTGCATTGTGCCTTTGATGTATATAAATAATATACCATAACCAAATACTATTACGTACAGTGGAAATCAGGTTGCCAGAGCAGGTCAGTCCAGAGTGCATGTTCCTCAGGGTCTCAGCAGTTACAGGTGAGGTAAAGAAAATAAATGAGAAAAAGGTCAGTAACAACACTTTAAAGTAACAACACTGAATAATTATCTCTTTTAATAATTTTCTCTCAGTAATCACTCAACTACTGTCTTTCCAACAAACAGATTGACTCACTCTCACTATCATCACAATGAAACACGTCCAGAAGAATGTCATGCAAAGCTGCCTGCCTGCCTTCCTTCCTTCGACTCTCCCTGAACTGCCTGATCTTTTAATGGTCAATGTTAACCATTTGTGCAGATAGCATTAAGTAGAAAAGATCGCTGATACTAATGTGGGGTTAGCCTACCTCCCGCCCCCTTAGCACCTGGTGGAGGGGGCTATAGGCTACTCTTCAAATGTTTCACAAAATACTTACCATCATGACTACTCTTACTGTTTAACATTTTGGTTTACTTCATGTTAAGGCTAATACAAATGACAAGGCTAAGTAATGTAATATAATGCTAACTAACATGCTCGCTACTAGCTAGGTAGCTAACTTGACTATGTTCCATGCAAAACATGTATATTACCTGATATGTTTGGTCCAACGACTCCTGGTCCTTTCATCAGACGGGAAGCGATAGAACGAGCAAGTGGTATGATCTCTTTTGTGATTACAACCTCGTACAAAGCACACAGGCATCTTGTAAAAGTGAATTTATTGGAGCAATCTGTTATATTTATTGGAGGGAATAAATCAGTCTTCTTCTTCCTCTTTGCTTTGCGAGTCGCAACCAGTCTTGGAGCATTATCGCCTATGACATCACTTACGCGACCCAGAATGCATTTGGGATTTGTAGTCTTTCTAGTTGCGTATTATTCATAGTCTTATATTTCAGCAGTTTTACGACAAACTGTGACTTTTTTTGCATGGAAATGATTGTTTAAGATTGACAAACATCATATGTGTCATTCGTGGCACAATTCAAACGGGATCAAAAGATAACTTTTCTCTCTCCATTGACTTCTATGTATAATTTTCCGCTTCCGGGGTCCCATGGAGGCTCCCGGAAGGGGAGGGACTTCGCCTCTCTATACAGTCTGACCACTGCAGGAAGGAAGGAGCTGTGTATATCTCTCAGCTGATAGCAGAGATAGGCCCCGTCTCAGGTCGGTTAAATTAAATCCTTGCTTCCCTCACTTGCGTCGTTTCCCTGTGTTTAGTCCCTCCCTCCAGGGAAGCATGGAGGGATGCAAGGAAACCACGAGAAGCAGGGAAATTAGTTTTAAGAGCAATTGGACGTCCTTTCCTCCGGAGCGTCACGTGAAGCGACGTCCGTTTGTGATGACGCCGCACAGCTGTTCGTCTGACAGCAGCTCTGTCCCCGTTATTTTCACAAACACCCCTGCCACACATTTACTGACACAAACATTTGTATCATCTGTTGTAGACCCCAATAAATAAAAGCAAATAAGAACTCATTCTCAAAAAAGATAAACGCCATTCTTAAAATGTATAAACGAACAATAGTTTGATTAATATTGATTAGAGCACAATAGAAATTAAATAATTGAGAGAAGAAAAAGAGATATGTTATCTCTCAAAACCCAGTTAGATTAACATGCACTGGATTGCACACTTTGTTTGTGTGGATATGTAGCACATTAACATTTTAATAGCACTTAATGACTGACTGAATGGAAATGACAGTAAATGAAAATATAAAACGAAAAAAGCGATCATGAAAATGTTTCCAAAAAATGAATAAAATGATTTTTGACCACTTTGTTGTTCAGATATATCACATATTTGTAACTAAATGATACATGAATTGAAACAAAACACAGTTTAAACTGAGGAGTGACTCCCGTGAGTTTCATTTATTTTCTTCACTCCGCTGGGAAACTGCTCTCATGTCAAGAAGCATCAGATCAGTGCATGCACTGCATCGTCCAATCAGTGAGCGATACACAGTAAGGGGGCGGGGCGAGTATCTGAGGATTTCATCGGAGGATGGTCTGGTGGTACCTCCATTATCGCTCCTCCATTATCGCTCCTCGCTCCTCGCTCCTCGGTCCTCGGGCAGAAATAAGAGCCATGGGACGGTACTCAAGATGGCGCAGACAAATCAACTTCCGGTGAGACCGAGGAGCGAGGAAATGAAAATAGTCGACCTGAGACAGGGCCATAGAGTACTCAAGTCCTGGAGTCAGACTCGAGTGCCGATTTTCGGGACTCGTGACTCGACTCGCGCACTGATTGACTCGGACTCGACTCGAGCACTGATGCTCCGACTTGGACTCGGATTTGAGCAAGTTTTGTCTCGAGTCAGATGTACTCTGTCCTGGCGTGTGCACCTGCGAGGTGAGTTCACGTACTGGGCGCGCCCCCGCTATTCCAGTCTAAAGATGTCCAGAGACACACCCCGCATCGTGCTGTATGCTTTCACAGATTTTGCTTCGACATTGGGAAAGAGCAGCGCAAAATCTCCGTTATGTGAAAAAATGATCGAGTTCAGACATATAGGTAGGCTGTCTTGAACAAAATCCTCAGAGTAATGTGATCAAATAATTAAATAAAGATTCAGCCGATAACACGAAAGCACATGGCTACTTAACATGCAGAATGTAGTCATTTTGCATGCTAAGTATAGCCATGTGCTTTCTGGGGCTTAATCTTAATTTAAACTGGTTGGCTGCGGGACATCGTGATAGAATATTTAATATATTTTTTATAAATAATAATAATAATATTAGTAATAAGCTTTATATTTGTATAGCACTTTCAATACAAGTATTGTAGCCAGACTCGCTTCGCAGCGGTTCAATAGACACATAAGTATACAATGACAGGATAAAAGCAATGTAGAGGAGCTAGAGCTACATTTCAACAAATACATCCACTTAGATTAATACATGAAGACTTGTGACTCTGACTTGACTTGGACTCTTCTTGGGTGACTCGGATTTGGACTCCGACACGGAAAGTGGGGACTCGAGAGTCACTTGGACTCGTGAATTGGTGACTTTTTTTTTTTTTACATTTATATTTTATTAAACATTTTCAAAAGACAAAAACACACGGACAAGGACATGGCTCACACACATCACAAGTAGGACAGGACATAACATGAAGCTGTTTCTTCATAGCTAATTTCTCTTTATTTATATTTATTAATTAATATCATTAATTAATATTATTATATTTGTTGTTGGCAGCCGAGATGGTTTGAGTCCAGGAAAGCCCTTATCTTATCCCAAAGCCTGTTGTCTGGCTTAACCAAATATAACAGGGAGAAAGCAGCTTCTTCCATACTTAAGATGTTTAGGAAGTCCTCCAGCCATCTATTTAAATTGGGCTTTCTGACTTTCCAGTTCATAAGAACGAGGCGTTTAGTTGAAAGGCATGCTAGGGCTATAAGTTTACTTGCAAATGTTGATGTTATGCCATTGAGCGGGGATCCCAGCAAGCATGTAGCTGGAGTTAAGAGTATCTCTTTGTTCAGGATCTCAGCGAGAGTACCTCCAACTGCGTCCCATAGTGTTTTTACAGCCAGACAGACAGGACCAAAGACAATGTAAAAGGGTGCCCACTTCCGCACAACCATGCCAGCCCGAGAGTGTTTGATCCATCTTTTTGAGTCAACAGGCATTGATGTATACTCTGTGAAGGATTTTTAACTGTATTACTCTAAACCGGACACACTTGGAGATTGATGTTGAGTTCGACCAGATTCTGTCCCACTAAACTGGGGTGATGCCTAAGTCCTGCTCCCATCTTTTCTGTTACTGCAGATTAGTATTGGCGGTTGAGGTGAGGAGAGGAGAAGTTTATATATACCTGAAATCATTCCTTTCTCAGTTTGGTGGGAGGGGGGTGGTAAACAGGCCAGAGTCTGAAGACCGCAGGTTCCGGGGTGGGGCATGTGTGTGAAGGATGTCCGATAGGTACTGGGGGGCATGGGCATGGAGGGACTTGCAGGTAAGGAGGAGGATTTTGTATGATATGTGGGACTTGACCGGCAACCAGTGGAGGTGGATGAGGGTGGGAGTGATGTGCTGCCACGGCTTTGTATTTGTGAGTACCCTAGCAGCACAGTTTTGGACATACTGGAGCCTGTCCAGGGTTTTGTTGGGAACCCCAAACAGGACACCATTGCAGTAGTCCAAGCGGGAGATGACAAACGCATGGACTAGGCATATGTATATTATTCAATGGGTTACCGCCCGCTGTGAATATTGGGTTTTTCCATAATGGGCATGAAGGGAGGGAAATACCAGTGATGCCTAGCCTCCTTGGATTATTCAGATTGGATTTGGGGGAGTACCATAATGAATTTAAAGATATTGATTTATTGTTTTCTGTAATTATTTGTCCTTCCAGCCAATCCTAGTTAGCTTTTTTCGGTGTCACTCCATAACCCCATACTAAAGGGAATCTGGCATTATATGAGAGATAAGTATACATTGGGTACCCCCAGTCCACCTGTTCTCCTCGGCATAGACAACTTTTTATGGCTGATTCGTGGTTTTTTATCGTTCCATATGAATTGAGAGAATATAGTATTTATTTATTTAAACCAATATTGTGGGATTTGAAGGGGAATTGAGGATATCAGGTCAATCTTGGAAGGACATTCATTTGTAACTAGGGATGCAAATTATCGATTAATTCATTAATCATTAGTTGATTGACCTTATCGATCGATTAACGATTAACTGATATAAACGGCTTTTTTCCTGAGAATGTAAATTTCTCACTGTATCGATAGTGTCTTTAACATAAAAAGCTAAATATTGCTTATTTACTGAATAAAAATGCATGCTATATTGCACAATTGATGTTTTATTGTACCAGTTAGGATAATGTGCAGATAATGGCATTTATGTAGTTTAACAAAATAAATTAAGCACAGAAAACTCAAATACATAAAAAAAGAATTGTGCACTGGCTCACCTGTCGCATGTGAAACATTAAGCAAAATAAAATTAATTTTAAATAGAAATCTAAACAATATGGGTAGGCCTAGCCTACACAATATTAAGCCTACACATTATAATCTGGTTAACTACATATGTAAAACTTGAAACATTAGCAGCAGCATTTATAATCCCCTTTGGTCTGAGAAAGGTAACAGTAAGATAACTAGCCCTGGAAACTTCAAATATATTCTGAACACAACTTAAATCATCCCTGAGGAAGGTGACAGTAACATTTCGGGCGACCCTTAGAACAGTCAAATGAAGATATAGGCTACCTCTCCTGAAACAAAAACATTCCTGTCTCAATGTGTTTTGAATAGGCTCCTGACCTAGACCCCTCTATTTTTGTTCAAGAAAATAAGCATATTAACGTGGTCAGGAGTAAGTCGTGTGCGCAGCCTGTTTACAGTCAGGCCAGCTGCTGAGAATACACGTTCTGATGGGACAGACGTGCCCGGTATGCACAGATATCGTCGTGCCACATTTGCCAGCCTCGAAAATCTTCCTTCATTGACTTTCCACCATTCTGTGGGACTGGAATCAAGGAGTGGTGAGGCATCCTTCAGAAACATGTCCACTTCCTCTTTAATGTCATCGTTGCTGCTGGTGGTATAGTTTTCACCCAGTAGAAGAGTCATAGCAGAAGTGTGTCTCTGAAGTGTAGCTCCCTGGACTGGCACATCATCTCCAGTGGTGGCTTCATTTGTTGATGTGGAGTCCACATGTTCTTCCATAGCCAGTTCAAGCAGTTTGGTATTAGCTGAGATCCTGCTTGCTGGGCTTAGAAATCCCAGGTGCTTATGCCGTGGGTCCAGCATCGTTGCTATCATTGGTGTTGTTGATGTGAGGTCTTCAGACTCAACCTGTTAAAATTAAATAAAGGAGAAAGCTAGCATTAGAGTTTTATTTAATAAGGTTTGACATGACAAGGGTACAACTGTATAAAAACGCAGTTTACACTGTGACAATGTGTTGGTGATAAGTGATTCACCCCATAATCTGTTATATAGCTCAAATGTGATCGAAGAGTTTAATTAATTAATGGCCATAGCTTACCTTCATCCGTTCCCCCAACGAAGTGCGCACTTTAGATTTGAATTCCGCCACTCTGTTGCTGTCTCCATTTGCCATCTTGAGATGCGTGTTAATCAGACTAAATGTGATGGGGTACGTGTTGGATATGGATACCTCCGTCTCTGCTGACATTACAGTAGTTGCACATTGGAGAGCCTCTAGTGCTGGCGCTATGTCCTCCATAAGCTGCCAGAAGTCGTCTCTCAATTCCAGCGTCCTCGCATCTGAAAGCTTGGTCTCTGAGCGGTCTGTTAGCACAGCACACACGGCCCATCGCTGTTCTACGAGTCTGCCAAACATCGCATGTACAGAGTTCCACCTGGTCTTACAGGACTGAATGAGCCGATGAGCTGGTAGCTGCATTTGTCTTTGTTTTGCTTCTAGCGCTTTCGTTGCTGGTGTGCTGTGATTGAAGTGCTTGACCAGCCTGCCAGCAGCTCCAATTACTCGGTTGACACCAGCAGCAGCGAATCCGTCATTGACGGCCAGATTTAAAGTATGAGCAAAGCAACACACTTATTTCCAACTGACTCGTGTGGGGTTGTTTGCTGAAACAATGTTCCGAGCGTTGTCGTGCACACAGGCTACTACACGGCCGGTGAGTCCCCATGACTCCACAGCCTGGTTCAGTTTGGCAGCTAAATTATCAGCTGTATGTCTCTCGGATAAGCTCTCCGTAAGAAGGACTGCCGACTTTACCTGCCAGTCGTTTTCAATATAGTGGCAAGTAATCGCTTTCTGTAGTCAGTGCTGTCCAACAATCCGTCGTCAGAGCCACATTAGCCGCGGACAAACATGTTTTTAGCTTAGCCTTCTTAATTTCGTAGCGTGCTTCCAAGTTGGAAGTCACGGTCGCTCGCGAAGGGATGTTATATCCTGGCTCCATGAATTGTATCAGCTCCCGAAATCCCTCGGCCTCGGTGGTGCTAATTGGCATTATATCTCTTTCAATCATCCCGCAAATTCTCTGAGTAATGCCGTCTGCTTTTCTTTGGTCGCATACTCGCCTTCCCAGCACAGCAGCAATTGTAGGTTGTGAAGGCGACGGAATGGCTAACGTTACATGCAAGTTGTTCAGGTGGTATCTTAACGAACTTGTAGAGCTGTTGTATTTAAATGTAGCACCGCAAAGTTTACATTGTGCGTCTTTTTCATCGTTAATTAATCTAAAATGCTCCCACACTCCACTCCGTTTTGACCGCCTCATCATTGTTTGTTTTAGTTTTTTTGCCGCCTCAAGTTTGTGACAGGTCTAGCTCTAGCGGCTCGCGAGAATCTCGGGTCACGTTCAAGTACGTCCTGTGGGAAACGGTCTTAGATTACAATGTTCAATTAGTCACAATTAATTTAATTTAATCGAGTAAATTCTTTTCGACAATTAATCGATAGTCGATTAACCGTTAACATCCCTATTTGTAACACATTCACCCTTCCCCACAGCGATAGGGGTAAAGTAGTCCATCTTCTCAAGTCATCTTTAATAGTTCTAAGCAGTGGCGGCGCCAGAGATTTTCTCTAGGGGGTGCTGTGGGGTAGCTTGACGTTTCATAGAGGGTGCTCAAACTTTAAGGGTTTCCCATAAATGCACCAGCGCTACAGTTGAATTTTCTACTGCAACTCATACTTGTCAACCCTCCCGATTTTCGCGGGAGACTCCCGATTTCATTGCCCTCTCCCGGTTCCCTCCCGGGGTCATATTTCTCCCGCATTTCTCCCGATTTCTCACAAAATCAGATTTACACACAACTGTTTCCACTCGGACTTTAATACAGCTGAACCATTGTTTGGTTTCCATGGTAACACGTCTCTTTAGTAGCGCGCGCAACTGAAAGTCTGACAGGGTGAGGCAGATAGTCACAGAAAACAGAACAAAAATCGACAACTACTCTACTCTCTGCTCACTCCTTTCCTGCCCACACATATGCTCCATCAAGGATGGTGCTACAGGCCGCAAGGCATCGCACTTAGATTAACATTAACATGCTTATATTGTAGTTCTAACAGCTCCGGCGATCCACTAGCACCCCCCCCCCCCACCCATCTTGCATTTTGAAATGCTCCCGAAGATTTTTTTTTAAATATTGAAGTTAGAAGCATCAATCTGGTGCACTTTGAGAGCAAAATGAAGAGATCTATGGATACATCTCTCAACATACATATGAAACAGAACTGTAAACAGATTTACTATTTCTTTATAGATATTTTACAAATCACTCCCCTTTTAAAACAAAACGTTTGAGACCCACTGAGATAACTAGACTAAAGTTAACTATCTAAACACTGAGAGTCCTTTACTTCACCTGAGCTGAGGTTATTTGAGACTCTCAGTCTGACAGGAGAGAGTTCTCCCTCCACTTTGTTGTTGAAAAAGCTCCTTATATCCGTTAGCTTGGCTAGCTAGCACCAGATGCTAACCACAACGGTTTCCGGTAGAGACCCACCGGTATTCGCGCACGCACACAAAATGGCTCGTGCCACACACACACAGAGCAGAGCTTGAATGAAACACAGAGAGCCAGAAGTAAGCTACTTGTACTCACAAGGCCTATTATGTGCAGAATCCCTCTCGCTTTCAGGTGGTTTTGATTGAGTGTCCACACGTGGACGTTTAAGGACTAAAAAATGATCCATTTGTCACTTTGCTGTTAGCAAATAATTTGGCGCTCCAGCTAACAGGAAGTCACTAAAGTGTCACAAAGTAATTTAGCCTATGGGTAGGTCGAAAATCTAATGGGTGCTGGCAGAGGCGCGGGAAGGTATTTTGAGTGGGGGTGCTGAGGTGCTGGACTCCAGTGAACACTATTACGGGCACTATAGAGCACGCACAAAAAAACTCCCCACACGCAAACACACAGTAAAGCCGCGACTGTTACAATGAAGGCTCGATAATCAGCTCACGGCATATAGGCAGGGGTAAAGTGCTATATTTTACGAGTGGGGATTGGACCTCACCTCCTCTAGGGGGGTCCGGGGGGATGCTCCCCCGGGAAGATTTTTTTTAAATATTGAAGTTAAAAGCATCAACCTGGTGCACTTTGAGAGCAACATTAAGAGATCTATGGATACATCTTTCAACACCCAGATGAAACACAACTGTAAGCAGATGTTCTTTTTCTTTATGGATATTTTACAAATCACTCCCCTTTCAAACTGTATTCTTGTTTTACTGCCATATAGTATTTCATAACTGTTTTTCCTTTATTCTCTTATTTTTTTTATAACTATAATGATCATATGAAGGTGTGCCGCGGAAATAATCTTTTGAATAATTTTTGACCAAACCGTTTGAGACCCACTGAGATAACTTAGACTAAAGTTAACTATCTAAACACTCAGAGAGTCCTTTAGCTCACCTGAGCCTCTCAGTCTGAGAGGAGAGCTCTCCTCCAGCTTGTTGTGGAACAAACAGCTCCGTATGTCCGATAGTGCAGCTAGCTAACCAGATGCTAACAACACGGTCCCTGCTGCTGGCACCGGTCCCTCTCTCTCTCCCCCTCTCTCACACACACTAAATGCGCTATTTCCGCACACACACAGAGCCGCGAGCTTGAATGACACAAGCACACTTTTATTTCCATTCAACTCTCTGATTGGTCTGGTGTCTTGCCTCTGTTGCATTCACTGAATACGGGAAATTACGGTCCTGCCGTCCTTTCTAGTGTCTTGATGAGGTTCACGTAAAGCACGGTTAATGTATTATATTAATGAGGTAGAATTTTCCGGGGCTACAGAAAAAACATTCGGGGCAGGCCAAAATGTTATTTTACCAACAATGTGGAATTTATTGGCTACATATTACACAGATTATGCACAGCGGGATAATAACCGTCAAATAATAATTCAGACAGGGGAGCTCCGCACCCCCTGCCTGCCGCTAGGGGGTGCTGCAGCGCCCTCAGCACCCCCCTTCCCGCGCCCATGGGTGCTGGCCATTGGCCTAATCACCTGTGTTGGCTTTATGTTTTTGGTCAAACATTTGTTTGTTTCACATTTGCATTGATGTAATCAATAATTTTTCTAATTTAATTAAAAAAAAAAAAAAAAATCCAAAAAAAAAAAAACATATATTTTTGGGGGGTGTTTAGGGGGTGCTTTGGTAATCCTGGGGGGTGCTTCAGCACTCCCTAGCTCCCCCCTGGCGCCGCCCCTGGTTTTAAGTAAGCCTGGACCATTCATTTAGAAGATCTTGTTAATTGCCGATCTGATGTTTATGCCCAAGTATCTCAATCCATCAGCTTTCCAAACAAAAGGAGCAGAGCCTAAGTGATTAGAGTGAGTCTGACAGTTTAGTGGCATGGCTTCACTTTTACTCCAATTTATTATATATTAGTCAACTAATGTTAAAAGGATATCATCAGCGTATTAGTTTATTTTGAGCTGACGTCCGCACTTTGGGATACCCATAATTCCTGGATTTTCCCGGATGGGACAAGCCAAGGGCTCAAGAGCTCAAATGAATATTAGAGGGGATATTGGACATCCCTGCCGTGTTCCCCGATGCAGGGGGAAAGGATCAGGGGACATTTGCATTTGTTACAGCAAGAAAAGAGCCAAAGACAGCTTAATGTTAACCAACAAGCATGCATACAAAATATTAAAAATACACAATTTACAAAACACACATCCTGTAACAGTTCCAACAGCTATGTACGGCATAGTATATATTGCACATGATTGGTATTGCACAACAAGGGGTGTTATAGTCTTTGTTTTTATATGTGTGGGGGTCTACCAGGGACCATGGGGGTTATACTGTCTGACCGCTGCAGGAAGGAAGGAGCTGTGAATATCTCTCATGCCCCTTTCACACCAGGCTTATTGTAAAGAGCTTTAAACCATCTCATACAGACAGGGCCAAATCCAAATTTTGATCGAACATTAAATAAATATGGCCATTCTATTCTGTCTAAGGCTTTCTCTGCATCCAGTGATATTGCCATTGCTGGGAGATGGAGGGTGTTGGCGCTAAAAATAACCTGGAGCAGCCTTCTCATGTTATTAGCTGACTGGCGTCCGGCTACAAATCCTACCTGGTCTAGATTCACTAGGGATGGCATAACTTCCTCCAGGCGAAGGGCTAGGATTTTTGCAAACACTTTGTAATCATTGTTAAGAAGACTTAGGGGTCGGTAGTTGCTCATGTATCGATGATCCTTCCCAGGTTTCAGAAGTAGACATAATGTGGCGGTACGCATTGTTAGGGGCATTGATTGTTTTTCTATCATGTCGTGATACAACATAACCAACAATGGCGACAACACTTCCAGAAAGCATTTATAAAATTCAATATTAAAGCCATCACACCCAGGGGTCTTACCCGATGTAAGAGATTTTATGGCAGACGCTATTTCGTTTGGTGTGACAGAAGATTCCAACTCGTGTTTCTGAGTAGCATTTAGTACAGGAAGTGTAACATTCTTAAACAATGTATCCAGGCTATGGTCTTGTGCTGTGCACTCAGTTTGATATAAATTGGAGTCAAATGTTTGGAATTCGCATTTGCTGTTTATTAGCTTGGGATCATTTATAATATTACCTCCAGAGTCTCTTATAGCTGGAATTGATCATTTACCCTCTAGGCTAACTCAAGTCAACTAACTAACTAAGTGTGTGTGTGTGTGTGTGTGTGTGTGTGTGTGTGTGTGTGTGTGTGTGTGTGTGTGTGTGTGTGTGTGTGTGTGTGTGTGTGTGTGTGTGTGTGTGTGTGTGTGTGTGTGTGTGTGTGTGTGTGTGTGTGTGTGTGTGTGTGTGTGTGTGTGTGTGTGTGTGTGTGTGTGTGTGTGTGTGTGTGTGTGTGTGTGTGTGTGTGTGTCCTACCCGTGTCAGAGTGTGTAGAACTGTTCTTTGTGACGCTTTGGCCAAGTTGAAGTTGTCCACATTGTAGGCACAGATTCTGAATCCTGAATCTCCCTCCACCAGCAGGGAGAGAAGCGAGAGAAAGAGAGAGGAGAGAGGAGAGGAGAGGAAGAGGAAGGAAGCGCCACCTCATGGTCAGACTGGGGAGGGAAAACAACACATAATCTCATTGATGTGAAGCATTGAACGGTTCCATGTGAGGATAAAATAAAACAATGAAATAAGGTATGCTGAGTTTTGTCTTTTTGTTTAGCTATATGAAGTCATAAAGTTGATCTGAAATGAGGCTCCAACAACAGAGGGTGTCGTATGCAGTGTAGATTGTAAAGCCCCTTTAGGCAAAATTGTCATAATATTGATATATGATACGATAATACTTTATTGTTAGATCCAGTCTGTAATTTGTATTGCATCAAAGTAGCTTCCTCTGCAACATCACCAAAGACAATATTAAGGCACGAAACAAGGAAACAGAAAAAACATCACAATCACTGAAGAGAAAAACCTGCTCAAGACCCTCTAACGTACTTTCGACCTTGGATTTCACTCACATTGCATTTCATTTGAGGATTGATTTTGGAGCCAAAGCGTGCTTCAGTGTAAATGTACAAAATCGTGGGATCTTTCATTTATATTCCCTGTTGTTGGCCAGCCTCAATATGTTACGTTATGGAGGCTGAGTCAGAGTCTGAGGGAGCAGTTTTGACTTTAAAGCGGTACACAAACACTTGTACCACTTAGTATTGCAATACTGTGGAATCACAGATTTAAAAAACAGAAGAAGAATTTGTCTACTCGCCTAAAGACCTGAAATTCTGGAGACAATGTGTGAGCTACATAAATAAACCTGATGTGACTAAAAGATGTCTATAGAAAGTTATCAGTGAGACAACGTTTTTTTAATGCCAGGTCGGAATCAATGACTTTAAATAAAATAATGGATAAAAGTTGTGTCCTTTGGAATGTAATAATGTATTGCACTGATCATTGTATCTTATGTGTCCTTAAAACCAATACAAATACCTTGATAAAAGTTACCTTACATTTGCTATTTTGCTAATAATCTTTGCATATTTACAATGTTTTTTTCTCTTTGACAGTATGTGTTCAGCATAAGACTGCAGTGTCAGTTTGGGCAAGGGTAAATTCTAGCAGCTATGAATTTATTTGCCTGTTCTCATTTAACTTAAGCACACACCAATTTTCTAACATTTCTTTTTGTCAGACATGCTGGCCTCCATCTTGATTTCTTGAGTGTTTATGAAAAAACGTGTCAACAGAGACAACGGTAGAAGACTTTATGGTTTCTATACTTCAAAATATTGTGATTTTCTTAATATAAATAAAAGCAATAACCTTAAACAAATGAAAAATTGCAGATGTAGATAAAATATTTATATTTCTTATTGATAACCTGAATTCCTTGAGCTGTCATCGATTTGACAAATGACAAACTGTAAAAAAGGAATTTAACTAAGTGGAGGGGCCTTGATTACTTTTTTCTTTTAGTCACATTAAACTATATATTTACTTAGACGTGTACATCAAATATGTTTTCTATTGAAGTGAAACCAAACACAGTGCAGTGAGACAGCGACTCTTCCCTTGAGATGGTATTCTCATTTTACACACAGAGGAAGCAGCGAGTGGGTGGAAAAACACTTTTAAACTGTGAGAAAGAAATGTCAGAAATGAAAGAAACAATGAACAACATGACTGCAGGAGAGTTTTCCCAACCAAGAAACACAGCAGGAATGTTGGTGAACTTTAGCAGCATTTCTCATTTCCACAGTAGAAACTGAGTGTAAATATGCAACAGGTTTAGAGGTTAAACTGGTCTGAAGGAGGAGTGAGAGCATGTTCAGACCTGAGGCGGGGGGGCGACAGTCACCTGCACCATCTCCTATTTATATATGTTTGTATTAGCAGCTACAAAGACAGATAACTAAATACTTTGTTAATTATTATTACATCCACACTGAGCTTAGACAGGGAATCTCATGCAGTGTTCTTCATTTCTCAATACATTAGAATCCATGTGAGTTTGAAGCCGTTTGGTTTGTATCACATGATGCATCCTCTCAACATCATTGTAAATCATAGCTTGCTATTAAATCAATACAATAATTGTCATGGATTCAGAGACCAAGGTCTCTTTTAAAAAGGCTAAAGGGGATTTACACATGCAGTGAAATCAGATGGAAGAGTTTGGAGAACTCAAATCAAAGTGTTTTTGTAATTCGATGTGAAGTGCATACTGCATTAAACCCACTGTTGTAGATAAAACCCCACATTTTAATCACATGAATATGCATTTAAAGGGAAGAGGCCCAGCTGTGTCAGACCTTTAAGCACCCATGAATACATCATAGTGTGAATAGCCCTGGTTAGGGTCTCAAGACATCCATTCAGAGGGCTGTGAAGAACTCAAGACGTGAGGAAACGACAACCATCTCTGTTTTCATTGTTGACACCTGAAGCTCACACTGATCTTGATCTTACTGTTGTCCTGCTGTTATCTACACAAACAGGGAGGTGACAGCACACGTTATCCTGCAGACTACAGCATTAAACAACAACCCTACACTAATGCTGAATGAATGCTGATCCGACACGGTTTGGCCTCTCCTGCAACTGCATATTCACT
The DNA here is from genome assembly GCF_949606895.1 of Notothenia rossii. Classification (NCBI taxonomy): domain Eukaryota; kingdom Metazoa; phylum Chordata; class Actinopteri; order Perciformes; family Nototheniidae; genus Notothenia; species Notothenia rossii. The sequence goes on from NC_136902.1 coordinate 7,235,002, forward strand.
ATGTCAAGTCATAGAGAAAAGATGTTACTGTGAGTTTACGGCATTAAGCACTTCCTCTGTAAACATTGGGATTTCAGTGAGAAGTGCAGAAACAACTCTCTAAACTCATCCTTCTGATCTCAGTGTGCATCTGTTAGTCGCTCTTAAATGAGATTATTAACCTACAGTCTATCTGTGAGAACTTTCAACAATTTAATCAATTAAAGTACAATTATTAAACAGAATACACTTTTTGTTGTTTTTTGTTGAAGCAATTGCAGTCTGTGGTGGAATGGTTGGATTTCTATTTAGTAGTAAAGACGGTTTTAGTAGCTGCTAGTTGCTATAAAATGGAACATGAAGCTGGGGTCAAATTAGTTAACACACACACACACACACACACACACACACACACACACACACACACACACACACACACACACACACACACACACACACACACACACACACACACACACTTAATACTAATAATTGAAATTAAATTTGATTACCAAAAGTGAATGTTTAAATTGGTGTTTTCATTCATAAGGTAATTTTACTTAGATACTATGTTATAAGAGTAATCTGAGTTTGCATTCAAGTCTTGCACTAAGAACCAGTAATACTTTATGTTTTAATATGTTGATTTCATTGTCTTGAGTTACAGGATGCTGTGTTAACTACAATATTTCATTTGACTGAGTTACACACAGTAGGAGGTTATTCCTTCAAGAAAAGGGGAAATGTTGTGTCCTGTTACTGTAGCCAGAGGGCGCTGTAGGACAGAGAGTTGATAGAGGATGCCTGAAGGTGGAAGTTTGATAAAGAAGAATAAAGGAGGAAAGGATAGCACACGTGCCTACGGCTCATACTTTCTACCTACTTGCATACCTACAAAATACCACAAACTTCCATCTTCATACTTTGGGTATTCTAGTAAAGCATTTGTACATGCTTTAATGTTAAACAAACTTTATTTTTCTTTGTGTCTGGATACCTGTTTCAAACGCTTTCAAGCTGCTCAAAGGGATTTTATTGTCACGGCCTCCATGGCGTTAGAACAGGACTTATTATTGGAACTGAAACACTCAGGTAATCTGAACAACACAGTAACTGAACTCTTCAGACAGAAAGAAAGGAGGATGGTTTTTGGGTACAAATAATCAAACGTATTGGTGAGTACTGGCTATAATGACTTTTATTTAACATTGTTGATATTTTCTTGTCATTTCATGAAGTAAATATTGTTGCTTCTGCTAGAGATGATGTGCGGCGCAGCAGTGAAAGGAGGCTTGTTGAATTGTGTTGTTCGGTGTTCTTGCTTTAGTAATGGCATTCATTCTCTACATTAGAAACCTGTCTGTGACGCAGCGCCCTGTTATACTGCGTTAATGTATCATATTGATGGTTTCTATAGCCGTGACGTCATAATAATGCTATTAGGAGGTGGATTCATTCAGGTAGACGCTACTGAAGGCCTAGGTGTGGAATGCACGGCCTGTTACTGTTTTCAACATAACTCATTTGAAGATATTGTGAGACAAAAAAACAATAATTAGGATGCAAATAAAGAAACACATTTTAGTTTGAAATTTCATTAAAGGTAATTTTTTTTATTGGTAATTTAATCTTAATCAAAATTCAACTAAAGCCAAACATTTTATTATTATCTCCCACCGGCCAAGCAAACACATTCAATAATAAAAACCCTAAACATATTAAATTCATAAACATATATAACAAGGAAAAGCATCACATTCTCTATCTTCTATCAAAATGATCGTGACTAATTGATTATTCAGATCATTGTTGCAGCTGAATTCTGTAACACGAGGACTTTGAGGAAAGAAATCCACTTTTCTCTGATAAAAATCACACACAGCAATTCAGCTTTAGAGCTCATCCGTCTTCTTCTCCTCCTCCTCCTTCTGGAAGACTTGTCCATCCGGCTGCTTCCTCCAGGCCAGTTGGACGTTGTCGTCCAATCCCTGGGCCCTTAGGTTCTTTTTCACCTGAGACACAAAAACTCATGATCATTATCGTTCCAATAAAAACAGATGATGTATCTTTAGTTCACTCATCTGAAATGGTAGCTGTTCCCCTTATTTCTTCCAGTGTAAAGGCTTACCTCAGGTTATGGAATAGTATTTGTACATGTTCCTAATGCATTTGGTGGCATGTGGCTAAGTTTCTGCTATTTACTTCTGCACATATTTACACGTCTTCTTCCTAAATGCTTGGGTCCTGTTATTTGTGGCCAAAGTATTGAATGTATAATGGATATAGAATTTCATTCATGTTCCTCTTGGTCCATTTCATTCATATTGAAATTCATTTACTGCATTTTCTTTCGTTGAATTCATTATTCTTTAATAGTTATTTATTTGTTTCCTTCCTCTTTCGTCTTTTGTTCTCATGTCATGTGAATTTCCTTTCTGGAGATGATTTTGCATAAAAGTAGAAAACATGATTTACCTCCACCAACATCGCATCCAGAAAAGCGGGGTAGTTCAGATCCACACCGTTTGGTTTCTCCACCCTCACCTTGATCACTTGCATTGAAACAGGCACAGCTAGAAACACAAACAAACTTCATCAGTCACAACGTTTATGGGGTCTTCTTTTTCAACAGACTCAATATCATCACTTGCTTTGACGTAGCTGTGAATTTTACTCACGTCCGTAGCAAATGAATGGTTTCTCCACTCCACAGTCCAAGTCCTCCCATTTTCCAGAGTTGTGGAAAGCTGCAGCAACACAAACTTTGAGACCTACGTCGTTAGGTTCATTTACTTTCCAGTACTTGAAGGAGGAGTTGCTTCCATCGGACCACTTCCAGGAGTCTCTGTAGAGGCCGATCCAATACAAATCCCCTCCAGAAATCAGCTCATCAATCTGCTGGTTCTCTGCCGGGTTTCTCACACTGGCCAGGTCTGTGTGGTTTTTTCTGCAGTAGCTCTGGGCCTGAGTCCATGTCATGTGGGTGTTGATGCGGACAAATGTAGCATTCGGCCCTGAAAATGGACCCCAGAGAAGCTGAGTAGAGGCACCACGACATACAGCCTGACATCAATGCCACATCTCTGGTGGTATTGATGCCTTTATAATATAAAATATTACATTTAAATCCCACATATTTGTACTTTGTAATTTGTAGTTCTGGGGTTTTTCAACACATGAATGTTGGCAAGAAACTTTAGTAGTATCAGTGGAAGAAGTATTCAGATATTTGAGTAAAAGCAGGAGTACAACGATGTGAATATACTGTGTTACAGGTTAAAGCTTCATTCAAATGATATTGATTCTATATTGTTCTTATTCTGTTTAGCACAGATATATAAGATGTAAAACGTACCTACAATTCTAAAACAAGTTTGCAAAGAATTGTATATACATCATTTCCTTTTACGTTATCATTTAAATGAAACCATGTGAGAATTTTAGGGAAAAGGAAAATGTCTTTAGTGGAACTGCTAACAAAAGAAAAAAAAGTCACAAAGAAAAAAGGTTGTGAACCGCTTGTTAGATAAAGACCAATGCATTGTATTTCAAAAGCTTAAGATATGATTTGAAATGTGTTATATTAATTCTAAGTTTATATTCTTACCTGTGACATCAAAGCAGATCACCCTGAGGCGGTTATTACAAAAATAATCACCCCATGCTCCTGTTCCACCAAAATGAAAATATGAGCATTCCTCATTTTGCCTGTTGCTTGGTTGTCCAGACCTCCATGGTCTGAACTCCGTCTCCCCCGGTCCGTAGAAGCTTGGGTCTGACATCGACCACCTCCAGGTGTCCCGCTCCTCGTACAGCCCTATCCAGGCTGACTGAAAGCAAGACATTGTTATAATGATTACATCCTGTTGAAGCTTTTAAAGCTGCTGCTTGAGAAAATGTGTATGTTTAATAAAGAGAAGGTTTGTTTTGCCTTCATGAAACCAGCCTTGGTACGTGGTGATCTAAAGGGAATCCCCTCAAGTCAACATTCATTTACAGCCTTGTTACTCTGAACCTCTTCCACTTTATTACAGGGTTTGATGCTATAGCTTTGGCTTCAAACATTTTCAACTCTGTTTTAATACTCAGGTTCCCATAGGACTTTAAAACAGGTTTAGCTTTCTGTAATAATCTCTCCTTTTTAAATTTAACTCTAAAAGAAATGTAATTCATTTGAATCGAAAGACAGAGAGAAGTGACCTCACTTGGTTGTATTGGCCTGCCATGTTGTTCAGGAGCTCCACAACCTCCATGCTGTCTACAGTGGCCAGGTCTGTGTGTTTCTCTCTGCAGTATCTCTGTGCTTCAGGCATGGTCTTTGCTTCATAAACAAAATGGTACTGACGTTCAGCATGTGAGGAGACAGCGCTCAGCCCTGCAGAGACACAGACACTTTGATTAGATTCAATATCAATTACTGAACCGACTTCTCCAAATTACATTAAAGTTAAACTGTAATAAATTAAATAACTTAAGTAATTGTCAGTGGGAAACCAAAATAGAAAGTTCTAAAAATGGCTAATGGGATAACATATTTTAAATAAAAATAATAATTACCTGAAAGAGCGATGATGATCAGAAGAGCTTTTTCCATCCTTGCCTCTTCCCTGTTCCTCTCTTTTGGAATGAGACTGGAGATGTGCAGCTGTTCACATTATACATTAGGTAAAATGCAAAGTGGATATGGAACCTACCGTTTTTTTACCTCAGGCTTATTTAGTTACATTTGCACATGCATTTACATGGAAAGACCAATAGAGTAGTGTGGGCGTAGGACTGGTGATACACAGCAGGAAAACCAAATCCATGCCCATAAACAAAAACAATACAAAAAGTCTGAAGCAACACTGATCATTTCATATAATGAGACACTTTTACAGCTTACAAGCTAATACATTTAAAAGATCACAAAACCGGTGTAAGAATTATTGCACTGACTTCCAGCTTCATACTTTGGGTATTCCAGCTTTAATGTTACATAAACTTTATTTTCTTTGTGTCTGGATACCTGTTTCAAACGCTTTGCTCAAAGGGATTTTACTTTCACGGCAAAGGCTTGTTCTTAGGAAGGTTCATGTATAAAGAGAACTGAGCAGTGTCAGAAGCAGGACTCTGTTCATTCCTATATTCCACAATGTGTTTTGACAGAAATACGACAATACGATAATACTTTATTTGTCAGATCAAGTCTGAAATTTGACTTGCATCACAGCAGCTCCATGTCCAACATCAACAGACAGGTATCCAGACACAATACATGAAACACAAACAACACACATTTAACGTAACAGCACAATCAGTGAGAGAAAACATGCTCAAGAGCCTTCAGCGTGCCTCTGATCTGGGATCAGCTCTGTGTTTACTGTGAGGATTGACTGATGCATGAAGGAGTGCTTCAGTCTGACTTTATTGAATGGTGGGACCCTGTATCTCTATTTAGATGGCAGCAGTTCATATTCACTGTTCAGAACATGGTTTGGGTCAGAGATGATGTTGTTGGACAGCCTCACTAGGTTGTTATGATAGGCTGAGTCATAGAGACTCTGACAGGTTGACCAACAATCTTTGAGCAGATTTTTAACAGGTGGAGCAGTTTTGATTTTAAAGCTGCTGACAAACACTTGTACCCGGTAGTATTGCAGTACTGCAGAATAGACATGATCACAGATGTAAAGAACAACAGAAGAAGTTCTTTGCTCGCCCCAAAAGACCTAAGACGGCGGAGAAAATAAATTCTTTGTTTTGTCCTTTTGCTCAGATATTCAATGTGATCCTTCCATGACAGCAGATGGTCAATCATTACACCCAAGTATTTATATGAAACTCCCTGCTTGGTTTCATCTGTATGGATGACCATGGGGACTTTATGGGAGTCAGATGGTGAGCCAAAAAGGATTTCCTCAGTTTTCTTGGTGTTGATCTCAAGAGCATTGTTATCAGTCCACTCAACCACCTGATGTACAGCCTGTTGGTGCAGCTCAGGGTCGTCTGTGTTACTGAGCAGAGATATTATTGCAGTGTCATCAGAGTACTTAATGATGACTTGATTTGGGGTGTTGGTACGACAATCATCAGTGTAGAGATTAAAGAGCACAGCTGAACTCACGCAGCCCTGGGGGGCCCCTACATTGGTTGTGATGGCAGATGATAGGGTTTTGTTAACCTTCACAAGTTGCTCTCTACTGGTGAGGAAAGCAGCATACCAGTAAATAAGGTATGGATTTACTTCCATTTTGGCCATTTTTGACACCAAGATGTCTGCTTGTATTGTGTTGACTGAACTGACTCGACTTCCAGGATCAGCCTCCATGGCGTTAGAACAGGACTTATTATTGGAACTGAAACACTCAGGTAATCTGAACAACACAGTAACTGAACTCTTCAGAAAGAAAGAAAGGAGGATGGTTTTTGGGTACAAATAATCAAACGTATTGGTGAGTACTGGCTATAATGACTTTTATTTAACATTGTTGATATTTTCTTGTCATTTTATGAAATAAATATTGTTGCTTCTGCTAGAGATGATGTGCGGCGCAGCAGTGAAAGGAGGCTTGTTGAATTGTGTTGTTCGGTGTTCTTGCTTTAGTAATGGCATTCATTCTGTACATTAGAAACCTGTCTGTGACGCAGCGCCCTGTTATACTGCGTTAATGTATCATATTAATGGTTTCTATAGCCGTGACGTCATAATAATGCTATTAGGAGGTGGATTCATTCAGGTAGACGCTACTGAAGGCCTAGGTGTGAAATGCACGGCCTGTTACTGTTTTCAACATAACTCATTTGAAGATATTGTGAGACAAAAAAACAATAATTAGGATGCAAATAAAGAAACATATTTTTGTATGAAATTTCATTAAAGGTCATTTTTTTTATTATTCATTTAGTCTTGATCAAAATTCAACAAAAGCCAAACATTTTATTATTATCTCCCACCGGCCAAGCAAATACATTCAATAATAAAAACCCTAAACATATTCATAATCATATAACAAGGAAAAGCATCACATTCTCTATCTTCTATCAAAATGATCGTAACTAACTGATTATTCAGATCATTGTTGCAGCTGAATTCTGTAACACGAGGAAATAAACTTTTCTCTGATAAATATCACACACAGCAATTCAGCTTTAGAGCTCATCCGTCTTCTCCTCCTCCTCCTCCTTCTGGAAGACTTGTCCATCCGGCTGCTTCCTCCAGGCCAGTTGGACGTTGTCGTCCAATCCCTGGGCCCTTAGGCTCTTTTTCGCCTGAGACACAAAAACTCATGATCATTATGGTTCCAATAAAAACAGATGATGTATCTTTAGTTCACTCATCTGAAATGGTAGCTGTTCCCCTTATTTCTTCCAGTGTAAAGGCTTACCTCAGGTTATGGAATAGTATTTGTACATGTTCCTAATGCATTTGGTGGCATGTGGCTAAGTTTCTGCTATTTACTTCTGCACATATTTACACGTCTTCTTTACTAAATGCTTGGGTCCTGTTATTTGAGGCCAAAGTATTGAATGTATAATGGATATAGAATTTCATTCATGTTCCTCTTGGTCCATTTCATTCATATTGAAATTAATTTACTGCATTTTGTTTTGTTGAATTCATTATTCTTTAATAGATATTTATTTGTTTCCTTCCTCTTTCGTCTCTTGTTCTCATGTCATGTGAATTTCCTTTCTGGTGATGATTTTGCATAAAAGTAGAAAACATGATTTACCTCCACCAACATCGCATCCAGAAAAGCGGGGTCATTCAGATCCACACCGTTTGGTTTCTCCACCCTCACCTTTATCACTTGCATTGAAACAGGCACAACATCTAAAAACTAGGGGTGCACCGAATGGGAAATTCTTGGCCGAAACCGATACCGAAAATAGGAAACAGTTGGCCGAATGCCGAAAGGCCGAAAATGATTAATAGAAATATATATATATATATATATATATTGTATACATTTTTTACCAATGCTGTTCAGCTACCTGCTTATGGAAAAAGACATGATTATGGCAAAACTTAACTTAAATAATAATCACTATTATGGGTCCATAAAACATTTATTCAGCACTTTTGAATGCATACAGTACATTAATTCCAAGTCAAGTGCATTTTCTTTTCTCTGTAGGATAACTACAACAAAGTGCATTCAGAACAAAGCCAAGGTGCTTTAAACCTGCATAAACATCCAGGCCAGTAGGCCGACAACAAACTAGTGTCAATAAAGACTGTAACAGCCAGGCCTTCAACAACAACAAATGCACCTATAAGTTTGGTAACGTGTTGTTGTGATGACGTAATCAAAACGCGGCGACAAGCACGGCGCGCGACCATGCTCGCGGCTAGCTCACAGCCAACATGTCTGCCGCTTGGAGATATTTAAAAATATCAGAGAGAGAGGCGCGGATTACGATTTGTAAAACGTGTTCAGCTGACATTTCTCGAGGGGTTGTAACTGCAAAGACTTTCACCACTTCAGGATTACTCCACCACTTGAAATCAAAACACCCGGACAAATATGCAGTATGATCAACGTAACCTTGTGCTCTGACATTCGGTGATATTTTTTCGGTGCTAAAACCCTTTCGGCCGAAAGCCGAAATGGCCTTTTTAACCATTTTCGGCCGATAATTTTCGGTGGCCGAATATTCGGTGCATCCCTACTAAAGACACAAACAAACTTCATCAGTCACAACGTTTATGGTGTCTTCTTTTTCAACAGACTCAATATCTTCACTTGCTTTACTCGCTGTAGCAAATGAATGGTTTCTCCACTCCACAGTCCAAGTCCTCCCATTTTCCAGAGTTGTGGAAAGCTGCAGCCACACACACCTTTAAAGCACTGAGGTTAGGTTTATTTTTTGCCCAGTACTTGAAGGAGGAGTTACTTCCATCGGACCACTTCCAGGAGTCTCTGTAAAGGCCGATCCAATACAAACCCCCTCCAGGTAACAGGTGAAATAACTGCTGGTTCTCCGCTGGGTTTCTCACACTGGCCAGGTCTGTGTGGTGTCCTCTGCAGTAGCTCTGGGCCTCAGTCCATGTCATGTACCTGTCAATGCGGACAAATGTGTCACGATCACAGGTACAGATCAGAACCCAATAGCACGACTCAGATACAACCAGTGTATAGCAATGTTCAGTTTATTCAGGTCAGGGACAGGCAGGGTCAAAATCAGGAAATCCGTCAGACAGGCAACCAGAACCAGACAGGGAGCAGGCAGGAACTCGAGATCCGTAAACAGGCAGGCATGGATCAAAAACCGGGCAGCACAAAAATCTAGGCGAGAGAACAACACTCACTGGAGAGCTTGGCGGAAACGACAAGACAATCTGGCAAAGGACAAGTGATAGTGAGGTGGTATAAATACTGTGGAGTGATGAGGGAATGAGTAACAGGTGAGGGGAAGGGCTGGGGAGACCAGGTGAGGGAAGTGAGCTGATTACAAGGGCCTGGAGGAAGGCGGGATCTGAAATAACAGGAGAGTTTAGATGAGCCACCAAACAAACAATAATAGAAGTGTCTAACTTGTGACAAAATGTAGCATTCGGCCCTGAAAATGGACCCCAGAGAAGCTGAGTAGAGGCACCACGACATACAGCCTGACATCAATCCCACATCTCTGGAGGTATTGATGCCTTTATAATATAAAACATTACATTTAAATCCCACAAATGTGTACTTTGTCATTTGTAGTTCTGGTGTTTTTCAACACATGAATGTTGGCAAGAAACTTTAGAAGTATCAGTGGAAGAAGTATTCAGATACTTGAGTAAAAGCACGAGTACAACAATGTGAGTATACTCTGTTACAGGTTAAAGCTTCATTCAAATGATATTGATTCTATATTGTTCTTATTCTGTTTAGCACAGATCTATAAGATGTAAAACGTACCTACAATTCTGAAACAAGTTTGCAAAACATTGTGTACACATAATTTCCTTTTACGTTATCTTTTAAATGAAACCATGTGAGAACTTTAGTGAAAATCATAGACATCTGAATCATGACAGGAGTCACAAGAAAAAAGGTTAGTTAGATAAAGATCAATGCATTGTATTTCAGAAGCCTTAAATGTGTTTTAAATGTGTTTTAAATGTGTTTAATATTAATTTAAAGTTTATATTCTTACCTGTCCCGGTCATCGTGCAGCCCTATCCAGGCTGACTGAAAGCAAGACATTTTTATAATTGTGTTTCTCTCTGCAGTATCTCTGTGCTTCAGACATGGTCTTTGCTTCATAAACAAAATGGTACAGACGTTCAGCATGTGAGGAGACAGCGCTCAGCCCTGCAGAGACACAGACACTTTGATTAGATTCAATATCAATTACTGAACCGACTTCTCCAAATTACATTAAAGTTAAACTGTAAATTAAACAACTTAAGTAATTGTCAGTGGGAAACCACAATACAAATTACTAACATTTGCTAATAGATAAGATGCAGTATTTTAAATGAAAATATGTATTACTCTTGCCTGAAAGAGCGATGATGATCAGACAAACTTATTCCATCCTTGTCTCTTCCCTGCTCTTCTCTTTTGGACTGAGACTGTAGATGTGCAGCTTTTTACATTATACATTAGGTTAAACATTAACTAACATTATGCATTGGTTAGCTGCACTCTTCGACCTAATGCAAAGTGGATATCGGTTTATTATATCAGGCTTATTTACTTACATTTGCACATGCATTTACAAGAAAAGACCAATAGAGAAATATGGGCTATGGGTGATACACAGCAGGAAAACCAAATGACAACTGTATTTCAATGCAGCCACCACGAAAATGTCCTTCAACGGCCGGCGCACTTCCTTGGGTCTTGGGTCGGGAAGGTTCCTGACGGAGTGAAATGACTCAAAGGTTCCTCAGTGTCAGGCGTGATAAGAGCTACTCAGATTCTCTAGATCAGGGCTTGGCAACCCCTGGCACACGTGCCACCATTGGCAGGCGGCACCGTAACCAGTGGCACACTAGGAATAAGTGGAATAAGTGTGCAAAATATTAAAATTGTATTTTCGGATCCTGAAAAAATGGTAATCAATGCAACTTGTTAGAAAAATATCACTCGTCACCGGCTTCAGCTTCAATATCAGGATCCATATATTTATTATCCTCTCAAGAATGGAAGTAGTCATCAGATACAGAGCATTTGGTACAACTAGTTCCTGAACAGTGTCCTTCACATGCTGATATACAAGAGAGGGAGTTACATAGTCACAAGATACATGTATACCGGTTCAAAGCAGTATTCTACGCTTAGTTCAGATTAGCTAAGACCCACGTAAGCAATAAACATGACAGTCATATGTCTCTCTCCATTGAGGCTGGATCATCATGTTAATCACAGAGATATCCTATGCCTCAAACAGTCCTGATGCTCTTCTAGGTAATCACACATCTTGTCATGCACACAGCTACAGTTGGGATACCTCTGTTATCATGGTACTCTGATATTGGAAAAGTACATTCGGTATTTTCCCAAAACAACTCCAAGAGCCACATTACACTGAAGCACGAATGTCAAAAGAAGGAAACGGAGGTAAGGGGAAGCATCACATATACATATTCAAAGTTTTGTGGCTTTCATTGACTTCCTGCTGACTCTTCCAATGAATTCATCAGTTCATCTTTGGTCTGTTCCCCTTTTCGTCCTTTGCATAGAGCTGATACTGCATGTTTGTTTTTAAAATTTATGTGGGTATCATTGTAAAAGCAGTGTGTTTGTTTTACATGTTCAAATGTTTGCATGTAGTTTGTTAGGAAATACTGTTGCCCATGTCTTGACCAGGGCTCCATTGGATGATTCATTCTCAATGGGACTTGGTTGAATAATTGTTTAAAAATAAGAAATGTAAAAAATATTGCGTGAGGCGATTGAAAAATAACTCAACTTAACTTAATTCAAACAATCAGTATCAGAATCAAAATCAGAATAACTTTATTCGTCGCACTGAGGGGACATTTGCATTTGTTACGGCAAGAAAAGAGCCAAAGACAGCTTAATGTTAACCAACAAGCATGCATACAAAATATTAAAGATACACAATTTACAAAATACACATCCTGTAACAGTTCTAACAACTATTTACGGCATATGTATATATTGCACATAATTGGTATTGCACAACAAGGGGTGTGATAGTCTTTGTTGTTATATGTGTGGGGGTCTACCAGGGACCATGAGGGTTATACAGTCTGACCGCTGCAGGAAGGAAGGAGCTGTGAATATCTCTCTGTGAGACATTGGGCACAAAGCTGGCCTTCCTTACCAGTCTGTTCAGTCTCTTCCTGTCAGCAGCCGAGATGCTGCAGCCCCAGCAGGCCACACCATAGAAAATGGCTGATTATTTATTTAATCGTTTATTTAGCAGGGACAATGCACATCAATGAACACTTAAAACAATCAAATGTGTCAAGCGTAACAGTGCCAGATTTAGCTTGGAGCTAATTTCCATCCGCAGTCCCTCACATACAACATTTAAGAAAATTACATTTTACAAACATAGCAAAAACAAATACATGATATGCAAATAGTGCAAAAGAGCAAGAGCAGCATACAAGTATTTATCACATGGTAATACAATATGGCAGCAACAACATATAAAGTGCAAGAGAAGATAAAAGAGATACATTTAGATAAGCCAGTCCTTTATTAGTATATAAGTGCTTTGTTAGTAATTCTATCTCTCGAAGTGGAGTCAAAAGAGATGAGTTTTCAGTCTGCGCCGGAAGATGTGTAAGTTATCTGCTGTCCTGATGTCAATGGGGAGCTCATTCCACCATTTTGGAACCAGGATAGCAAACCCACGTGTTTTTGCTGATGGGAACTTGGGTCCCCCTCGCAGTGCGGGTGCAGCGAGCCGTTTGGCTGATGCAGAGCGGAGTGCACGTGCTGGGGTGTACGGTTTAACCATGTCCTGGATGTAGGAAGGGCCAGATCCATTCGCAGCATGGTACGCAAGCACCATTGTCTTGAAGTGGATTCTAGCAGTTACTGGAAGCCAGTGAAGGGAGCGGAGGAGCGGCGTGGTGTGGGAACATTTTGGAAAGTTGAAGACCAGACGAGCCGCTGCATTCTGGATGAGCTGCAGAGGTCGGATGACACATGCAGGTAGACCAGCCAGGAGGGAGTTGCAGTAGTCTAGGCGTGAGATGACGAGAGCCTGGACCAGAACCTGCATGGCTTTCTGGGTCAGCTGGGGACGTATCCTCCTGATGTTGTAAAGAGTGTATCTGTAGCAGCGATGTTTGCAGTGAAGGACAGTTTGTTATCTAGGGTCACACCCAGATTCCTTGCAGTCTGAGTCGGGGAAAAAACAGAGGTGCCGATGTTGATTGTTAGGTCAAGAGTGGGACAATCTTGCCTAATGAAAAGCATTTCAGTCTTGTCAAGGTTGAGCTTGAGGTGATGAGCAGACATCCACCGAGAGATGTCAGCTAGACAAGCTGAGATGCGTGCGACAACCTGGTTCTCTGAGCGGGGAAAGGAAAGTAAACATTTATAAAGAAAGCACATACTTTTAAAATACTTAAAATTGTCAAAACTTAAGAAATTGTGTTTTTCAAGGATGGTACATTGGTGGTATGAATATGGCTTTCTGTCAAACACCTTGATAGCTCTCTTGTACAGCTGTTCTATCGGTTTAAGGTTTGTGGCACAAGCAAACGACCAGTTTGTCAAACAGTATTCAATATGGGATAGAATCATACAGTGGAGGTATGACTTTGCGGCATTGACAGTTAAGAAGGGTCTAATTTGTTTAAAATATTGCAAGTTGGATTGAATAGTATTGGATACTTTCTTGATGTGTTTCTTAAAAGTCAAGTTCAAGTCCATTATGACTCCAAGATAATTGAAGTTGGAGTCTAATTCTATTTCTGCTCCGTTTAAAAACACGTTGGATCCTTCGATTTTGAATGGTCGTTTACTGAACATCATGCAGACTTTTTTTTTTACGTTTGACTGCAAGCAAATGTTGTTCAGCCAGTGTTGAACCTTGTCCAATGCATTTGAGAGACAAGATTAGATCATTTCAGTGTTTTCCCTCTGAATAAAGATAACCGCATCATCGGCATACATTTGCACATTCAACTCAGGACATAGATTAGGCAAGTCATTAATGTACAGTGAAAAAAGTAACGGTCCAAGAATGGAACCTTGTGGAACCCCAACAGGGTTGACAAGGTAGGGAGATTTGGCCCTGTTGACCAAAACGCACTGTTTTCTGTTCGATAAGTAAGACTTAAACCAATGTATAGAAAATTTGAAATGTGTCAGCTTCTAAGGAGCACTTGGTGGTCAACAGTGTCAAATGCCTGCCTGAGATCAAGGAAGACAGCAACTACATACGGGCTCGTGTCCAACATACATTTAACCTTTTCCACAAAGACACAGTTAGCTGTCTCAGTGGAGTGGTGAGCACGAAAACCAAACTGCATTGGGTGGAGTGGAGCGAAACCTTTGTCTAAATGTTTGGTGATTAGCTTTGACACCCATTTCTCAGCTATCTTAGAGACACAAGGGAGGATGCTGATTGGTCTATTATTGGACATCATTGCCTTATCCCCAGATTTAAAGATCGGTGTCACCGTGGCCACCTTCCAGGATGATGGAACTTCCCTCGTGCTGATAGATTGATTCAATAGTGTACAATACAGAGACATATAACATACAAATTCGAGTACATTAGTTGGACATGAACCAGGCTACAATAAAGCACTTGACAAGGCAGGAACAGTGTTTAAAATGCGTGAAATAGTGCATCAAAGGACGGACTAAAGACCTCCAGCATGTGTCCCTAACATGTGCCCGTTATATCCATCATCCAGGAAAGAGAACGGGAAATATACCTATATTTGGCCAACACATTCTCACTCCCAACTCAGCCTATGTTGACGTCATGTCAGGATCCCTTGGCGTCACTATAAAACGCAGTGGGGGGCCCTTTAGCGTCAATATTCAACTATCAGGGAGTCCCATTGACTTGCATAGAGCTCCCTGAACGTTGGTAATAGAGGAGTTGGGATCGCAGAGAAATGCTCTCCGCAGATCCATTCTCACAGCGTTTATCAAACTTTTTCTTACTCAATATCAAGCCACACTTATTGTTTTTACTTCTTTATTTTAATTGTATAATGTTGGACTTTTGTTGCCGTCAGTTAGGGGGAGAGTATGGGGCTCAGAAGACTGAAATATATATATTGTTTTCTAAACCACACACTGTTATTTACTCAACAATAAGACAAAATTATCCTTGTGTTTATTTATTTGTTTGATTGTATAATGTCGGACCTTTTGAGTCCGACAGGACCGACAGTCGGAGCAGCTCATTCGAACACAGGAAGCTGTATTTTCAAAATATTTTCTATTAACACTAGACCAATGGGTCATGTTAAGACCATCTTTTCTGTCGGTTTGGTGTTACAAATATAAAAACAATATACTGTATGTGTGGATAACAAAATACATCCATCATAAACTACACTGGAAACAGCAGTACATTTTATTGTGTTAACACTGTAAACTTGACCGTTTTTTAACCCGCCTAGTGGTTAAAGCACATTATTGAATGTTTTTGTTGATATGTTATATTTGATGAAAACATATAAATATTAAGAGTGTATACAAATTAGGGGGAAAGTAGAAGGTCAATGATAGAAATATTTAACAGAAAATATCAAGAAGATTCTGTCGTGATCTCTACAATAAAACAGTTTAGTTCCGGATGTACAAAGATATGAATAGGAGGATGTACAAAACGGACAAAAATTAGGCTTTATTTAAACATTAAAGAATTATTTAGGTTAAGGTCTTCTCTTAAATAAGAAAAAAGCTTTGGGGGTATCAACAGATAAATATTAAGCCTGAAAAAGTATTTAATGTCTAATATATTGCATAATTTGTTTTGGGACTTGACAATCACCTTTCCTGCAATGTTAACTGTTGAAGCACTTATTTGAACTGATATTATGCATATGTATTATACTCTTATAAGATGTATGTAGATAGTATAAGAAATGTGCAGAATATGACAGTTTAATTGTGGAGGTACACACATATATGTATTGTAATGCACTGTTGAGGAACCTGCGACCCAAGTTTGTCATCTCCGACCTTGTCAGGTATTGAACATTCAATAAATAAAGAACACAGAATTATTCAATATAAATCACAGAATGTGAATGTGACTAAAGACCTCCAGCATGTGTCCCTAACATGTGCACTTCCATAACCTTGCACACCGTGAGTGCCCGGGTACCCGCACTTAAGCACTCCCCCACAGACTAAACCCAGATATTCACACCCGCCAGAACCTCATGCCCCTGGTAATTCTAAAAGGGGGTTGGATTTTGTGGTGCTTTGATGCCCGCCCCTCAGCATCCAAATTCGGCCCTCTTATTGGCACCACCACCACACATCCATAACCTTGCGACCCATGAGTGCCCGGGAACCCGCACTTAAGCAGTCCCCCAGTACGTAATTCAATTGCATACCAAAAGTGAATGTTTAAATTGGTGTTTTCTTTCATAAGGTAATTGTACTTACTGGAACCAGTTCATTATGATTCGTAAATTAAAAATATATATGCTAATGAACTCTCTTGTTACTCATTTAGCTCTAGATTTCGAACCAACCTTTTTTTTATTTCAAAGAAAAAGATTGCTGTATAATTAACTGTGGATATTTATGGCCACAACCTTTGATCCTGAACATTTGTGTGACCACTTTACAGATCTTCTGTAAGTGAGATGTTTTTAAGATAGCTTTATTGTTACCCATTCAAAAAGAAAAGACAAGTGAAGTCACAGATTTTAAAACGCTATTCTCGACCCTAAGTTCAAAACAGAAAGAGTCACATCTGTTTAAAATCTGAGTTGTCATTTTTTTTTTTTTTTTTGTCGGAGACCTTTATGATTTCTTTATCACAGGTTGAGGAGTTTGGTGGTGTGGAAGAGGAAGTTCAAGAAGTCAGCAAACCATGTCCAACACCAGGTATGTATTTTATTGTATACTACACTGAAGATCTCATTCAGAAATAGACAGACTACAGTGAAACCCACACAATAAACATTAGTACATACAGTCTGAATACTGGCACCTGGTTAATAATTACATTTAAATTGATTGTTGGCCACTAGGGGGCAGAAAACCTGACAGTTCTGTAGTGTCATTAGCTTTTAAAGTACTTGTGGCTAACATGTTAGCAAACAGCTGCAGTCAGACACATAGCGATGTGATTATCCTATTGAAGATGTTTGTGTTTGTTGTTTTGGGAAAAAACTGATTATAGGTGTATCTGTAAGATTAGTGAGAGCCAAAAGGACTCAATCACACAGTTATTTGATGTCAAACCACAACAAGCTATACACTGCGTAGAGTTGTAGGGGATCATTATCTGTGTGTTCAGCACTATGACATTACAGTCCATTTAATTAGATGTACATTTTAAATGTATAACTTAATGGATTGATATAATGTACTTTTTGTACCATAAATAAACAATACACTGTCACTGACTGATTCTACAGTCCAATTATCTAAACAATATTTTGTCTTCAACTTTCTCACCCCTAAAAACATGCACATCAGCTACCACAATAAAATCACTCATAATGTAGAATAAAAGAAACATGAATAAGGGAACTCGAAAAAAGTAATAGGTTATATATAGTATTAACATGAAATATAGCTCCTTCTGTTAACATATCAACCATTTCTCAAACCAGCATTTTCTTTCCTTTTCCTTGTTTATCCCTGCCTTTACTTCAGTCTTTAAATCCATATTAACTTGTCATTGTTTTGTATATTTCTTTCAATATTTTGCCACCTCTTTTCCCCTTGCAGCTAATAGACGGGCCACTGGTACACTGTGTGTATATTGGTGTGTGTGAATGGGCATCTCATTTGTATGTTCCGGGTGTACAGTACATGCTGATTTGGAGCCAGTTTGGCATGATTGGGTTATAAATAACCACAATTATTTCATTTAAAATGTAGATTTCTATTTATAAATATTATTTTAAATGCATAATAGGTCTACCCAACCTGGGAAGAACTTCATGTAATAATTCAAACGTAGCTTACAAATTATGCCTTCCCTTTACATACTCACTAGCCTCTACACTTCCTATTTTAACCTATTTTAACAATGCTTTACTGTGGAGAAATATAGAAACATATTGACGTGATTTCATTATAGTAGATCCAGTGACATCCCCAGCTCAGACAGATTAAAACACAGCAAGCAAACGTCACACAAACACCGGAAACACACTGATGGAGTTTGAAGAGCTTCATTCGATGATCTGCAGAAACACATACAGCAGATTAGAAACACTGAATTTAAACTCTAGAGAAACAAAACACCAATTACCGTTTAGGGTTGTTTCACTCACCATGGCCACTTTGGTGCTCTGTTCTCGAGTTCGGATCCGCAGTTTGTTGACGGTCGTCTCTGCGATGTCGGCTCTCTCCTCGGCGTCGTCAAGCTCGTTTTGGACCTTCCTGAAACGCATCGTGCTGGAGCCCACCTGCTCCTCCTGGTGGACAAACAGAAGAACAGCGGCGTGATTACACTTGAAACTTGTAATAACCTCTTTTGGCCACTGGAGGGCAGCACAGTGAAAACACAACATTGAAATATCACCTTTTTAAATTGAAACGATAAATGTGTTAGTTGCTTGTGGTATTTATTTCAGCAGAGTAACTTTATAAGAGTCTTTTGTTTGTGTCCACCTGATTGATGTAAGTGCAGTATTCCCTCCATTTTTAGCTCTGTTTTTGGTCTCCACCAGTCTTTTACGTTTTTAAAGGCTCCACTATTTTCACCAGATGGTCTGTAAATGTGTCTCTCTTGTTTGCTGTCAAAACATTAAAGCATATGGTTTTTGCACATCTTTTTGTTGTAAATCGCCCTTTGAAAGCTTTGGGAGTTAACGCGAGCAGTACATTTCGGGCTGATAAATAACAAAAAGTGCATTGCTGAAAATTCAGCTGGCATTCGATGAAGTTCGAGCGACCCCTTCCACGTTGGCATTTAATGCATTTTTTAAAAGGAAATTCTAGCCCTGTAATAATCAAACAGTTTTTCTGACCTGTATAATCTCACTTTTACTGCAGAAACATAAGACTTTTAAAGACTCACAGCGTTGTCTGCTTGTCTCTTGTAGCTCTTGACTTTGGTCTGAAGCTTATCGATGAGCTCCTGCATCCTCAGCAGAGTCTTCCTGTCCTCCTCGGACTGCAAAGAGAAAAAAGTTACACCGCAGAACATAGAACCAGCAGAACATCTGTGTACTGATAACCCTTGATGTTTTCAGACCTGGTACGTCAGCTCTTTGACTTTCTTCTCGAAGCGACGCACTCCTTTCTGATACTCCTCGCTCTTCTTCTGCTCCATCAGCAGCTCCGTCTGCAGATCCCTCACCTGCACACACAGATACACCTTTTAATACTCTCAGGTGTCATTTGCACTGCTTTGTCTTTTTTAAGCCAATTTTCTTTCTATTGGCAACTTTCTACTGAAGCTATATACCTCTACAACATTGACATTAAATCATAAATCCAAGCAAGCACTTCTCAACTTTCATGTCATTGGCTGTAGTAGAAGTAAGCCCATCGACAAAATGAAACGTTAGACAGTAAAAAAACAGGGTTTAAATCCTCAATATCAATACATTACTAAAAAGAAACACAGTGCTGGCTCAAACACTGCTTTCTGGAAAGATATGGCATGTCCAATTTCCGTCCCGGGGTTCTTGTCAACGTTATATTTTGGGAATAACCACTCACTCTTGTCTCCAGTTTATGAAGCTGTTTCTTTCCTCCCTTCAGCGCCATCTGCTCCGTCTCCTCCAGTTTGACCTGCAGCTCTGTAAGAGAGACACTGTTAGAATTAACCTGCAGCCAACAAATAATACTGCCTCAGGAACATCAGGTAAACTCTTTAAATGACCACCATCATGTGCTTTGTATTGTACCTTTCACAGTGGACACCATATTCCTCTTAATTCTCTCAATCATATTGCTGCTGTCCTGCTCCTTCTTCAGTTCC
This sequence comes from Notothenia rossii, assembly GCF_949606895.1. Taxonomy (NCBI): domain Eukaryota; kingdom Metazoa; phylum Chordata; class Actinopteri; order Perciformes; family Nototheniidae; genus Notothenia; species Notothenia rossii. The sequence continues at coordinate 7,255,033 of NC_136902.1, forward strand.
TCCGCCATCAGCGCCGCCTGGTGAAACACATATACACATTATTAAATTACCTATCCTTAAATACTTTCATCTATCAAGGAGAACAGAAAAGAAGAAAAGGGGACCACAGAAAAGATTGGAAACACCACAACACAATAACTCAGGGTTACTGTGCAGTCCAACTCCCATACTACCCAACTAATTCATATGGCAGGAAGATGTTTACTGACAAAAGGTAGGGAACCAAAAGTACCAGGATGTCCTTCAGCATCATCCGGTCACAGTTTGCTTTGATATGAGCAAGTGTGCAGTCTGTAAAAGCTTAAGGTGCAATGATGGACACAATACTATGCCCTAACAAATGAGTATAAATCTTCCAGTGTGTACTTTGTAAGGGTTGGTGCAGTACACTTTAACAGTAAAAAGTAGAAGTATGGTATGGTAGGCATCGTAAGTTGAGGTTTTGTCAGAGGATAGGGGTCAGAGGTCAGGACTGACATCAGTGATGGCCTTCTTGGCTTTCTCCTCGGCGCTGCGGCTCTCCTGCATGGCCTCGTCCACTTCCTCTGTCAGCAGATTCAGATCGGACTCCAGCTTCTTCTTATGGTTCATCAGACCTGTGTTCTGGAATATAGAAAAACAGCCAGAAAGTCAGTCAGGTTATTAATGTATCATCACATCACATCATCACCAGTGGGTGCTGTGGTGGAAATTCTACACTTAATCACCTTCTGGTAAGAAAAGATCAAATATACAAGCTTTAAAACCAAAGTTGTGTTATTTATTAAAAAATTATAGCATTTAACAGAATCTATCTTATTTCCAGCTGGAAGGACAGATAACCTGCACCATGTGTGCTAAAGAAATCTGACTACGTTACATTACATGACATTACATGTCACTTGTTAGACGCTTCTATCCAAAGCGACTTACATACTCAATACTGTGGGCAATCCCCACAGGAGCAATTTGGGGTGAAGTGTCTCAGGGACACAACGACATGCTGACTGCAGTGGGGTTTGAACCTGTGACGCCCTGATCCGAACACAGCACTACACGCCTCACGTTACACAGAAAAGCAATGTCATTTATACAGAGGAGCAGGAAACAAAAAGGACATAAGACAGGTAACGTCCGTATGATAATTTGCCTGACAACGGTCCAGTGGCACCCTCCTGTCTGTTCTGCAAGACAACAGAAGGTTGCCAGTCTTTCGTATTAAAGGTGTGATAAAGCCTGGGAGTGACAGCCCTAGTTTACACTAGGACTGATACATTCAAACTGCGGGAAAATCAAACCAGAGAAGGAAGTTATACTGAAATGAGAGTTAATGATAAATGTACTACAAAAGGTCCAATTTCATTCATCACATGACAAGAGTAGCTGTCTGAAAACACGATTGTGGATGATTTGGTGTCAAAGTAAATGTCAGTGAGGTGGGAACATTTCCTCAATGGGGCATCCCTTCTGTCTGTCTGTCTGTCTGTCTGTCTGTCTGTCTGTCTGTCTGTCTGTCTGTCTGTCTGTCTGTCTGTCTGTCTGTGTGCATGTGTGTGTGTGTGCACCTGTGTAGAGAGCAGGTTGACCCTCTCTGAGAGCTCCACCAGCTCGTGTTCGGCCATCTTGCGGCCACGGTCGGTTTGCTCCAGGATCTCACGCAGCTCCTGCTCCTCAGACGTCAACAGAGAACAGCGACGGTCCAGCAGGACGATCTGTTCTTTCAGCTGAATGGTCAACTGGATCCTATCCTCCAGATCCACCTGGTGCTCTTTAACCTGTGAGAGGACACAACACAATGAGGTCTGTTTCAACAATCGTAGGAGGAGCGAATATTGGGAGTCTTGTTTGTTCTGTTTGTGAAGATGTATTCAAGTTGATCGAGATTCAAGCGATTCCTTCAGTTTTCTAGATCAATCCAACTTTCCAGCTTGACGATTATGAGTTTTATTATCTTTCATACCTTATTTTGTTTTGGATGAGATGAGCCTACCTGTGACTGCAACCATTTGAAAGTATAGAGAAAGGTTAGACTAGTAGAACAAGTCCTACATTTATCATCACTGGAGGAATTTGGTCTTGCTGGCATTTTAGCAAACATTTTAGCTTCATGAGTAACAAGAACCATGATTCAGGAGATTCCTTTGGATTTATAGTAAACCCAACCTACACTGAACAAAAATATAAACGCAACACTTTTGTTTTTGCTCCCATTTTTCATGAGATGAACTCAAAGATCTAAAAAAAATTCTACATACACAAAATAACCATTTCTCTCAAATATTGTTCACAAATCTGAAAAAATCTGTGATAACATGTCACCCATTGAGCATGTTTAGGATGCTCTGGATCGGTGTATACGACAGCGTGTTCCAGTTCCTGCCAATATCCAGCAACTTCGCACAGCCTCAGGGTCTGGGGGGGTCCGGAAACCAGTCAGTATCTGGTGTGACCACCATTTGCCTCACGCAGTGCAACACATCTCCTCCACATGGAGTTGATCAGGTTGTTGATTGTGGTCTGTGGAATGTTGGTCCACTCCTCTTCAATGGCTGTGCGAAGTTGTTGGATATTGAACTGGAACACGCTGTCGTATACGCCGATCTAAAGCATCCCAAACATGCTCAATGGGTGACATGTTAGGGTTAGGGTTAGGGTTAGGGTTAAACTCTAGGGTTTTTGGACCCCCCCAGACCCCCCCAATAAAGCAAAACTGCACGTTTCAGAGTGGCCTTTTATTGTGGCCAGCCTAAGGCACACCTGTTCAATAATCATGCTGTCTAATCAGCATCTTGATATGCCACACCTGTGAGGTGGGATGGATTATCTCGGCAAAGGAGAAGTGTTCACTATCACAGATTTTTTCAGATTTGTGAACAATATTTGAGAGAAATTGTTATTTTGTGTATATAGAAAATGTTTTAGATCTTTGAGTTCATCTCATGAAAAATGGGAGCAAAAACAAAAGTGTTGCGTTTATATTTTTGTTCAGCGTACATCCTGCTTAATAGCTCTGGGAACCTTCAATAAAGCATCTATCATTGCTAGCTTGATAATAAGGAGTTTATTGTCTTGTATACCTTATTTTAATTTGGATGAGATGATCCTACCTGTGTCTGCAGGTGTCTGATGATCCTCTGGCTCTCGGCCGCCTGTCTGTTAGCGTTTCCCAGCTGAACTTCCATCTCGTTCATGTCAGACTCCATCTTCTTCCTCAGACGCACCGCCTCGCTGCGGTTGCGAACCTCCGCCTCATAACTGGCCTGCAGGGTCTCCAGAGTGCGCTGGTTACCCCGCCTGGTGGACAGCACTGGTATTACCCATCGAACGCAGGCATCGTACATAAAAAGTCTTTATAATTTTCACAGTTTTTATCCCTGGTTAGTTAGAGCTTCATCTAAGTATTTTATTTTATATATTTAGTACCTGAGGTTGTCGATCTCTTCATCTTTCTCTGCAATCTTGCGCTCAATGTCGCTTCTGATCTGCTGCAGCTCCATTTGGAATCTCAGTGTCTTACTCTCCTCGTGCTCCAGAGTTCCCTGGTGAGAAGAGAGTTTTTAGATACCGTAATTTAGCTCGCATTCACACCAGTCTTGTAGAGTCCTTTTTAAATCGAACCCTGGTGCGTTTCACCGCTTGGTGCGGTTCCTTTGGGTCAGTGTGAACGCAGTCCGAGCCCTCTGATGTGAACTAAACAACCGGACTCTGGCCCGCTTAAAGGAGGTGGTCTCAGACCGCTTGCTAGTGAACTGAGCTGGTTGAATTCAGTCCGCACCAAAACACTGGAAATGTAGTATTTACGAGTCAAAAGGACGGGGGTGTCTTCAAAATCTTTAGTGAAAGAGTGAAGCAGAATGAAGTGTTGAACAATGTTGTGTAAAAGTAAAAATGCTCAGTCAACTATACATAAAAGTCAGAGCCACCTGTCGTCGGTGAAACGCCCCTCCTTACTCATTATATGTGTTATAACGTTTTTTAACGCACGTCGTCTGATTATATAATCCTATGCGCCGTCAACTAGATCTGTTGATATGCTCTCAGCTCTCCAGATTAAAAGTAGCATGAAAATAACCTGCCGATGCACCATGGCGGAGGCTCGGTAGAAATTGCCAGGATTTGCGTTTTTACCCCCTTATGTCTGACCAATCGTTGAACAGCATTTCCGTGCACATGACTTGTGTTTAAAGTTTATAGTCCGTTTGAGTTTTGCCCATGTGAACGCAAACCAAACGTTCTGAATAAGGAAACAATGTAACAAACTCTCGTCTGGCGCGCACCAAAGAGGCGGACTATTAGGTGTGAATGCAACTTTAGTCAACACTTTAGTTTATTTATGGAAGAATGTAAAGCAGTTCAGTCAGTTACCTCTGCTTCCTCCAGAGCAGTTTTGATTCCACTCTTCTCCATATCCAGGATCTTCTTCATCCTCTCCAGCTCAAAGATGGCCTTCACTCCCTGACTGATCTGCTCCGTCAGGTCGTATATCTCCTCTAGAGTTCAAACACACTCGTTCAGTCAAAGACAATATTCATTTAAGTCATTAACAGTCTTGTATAGTCACCTTTTGACGATTGGTATCAAATATGTTACACAAGCCCTTTAGAGGCGCCCACTTTGATCACAAAGTCTTTTGGTAGACAGAAAAGACCACAGACTCTTTGGTCTGATGTCCTTTGTGAAACATTCTGACAATTTCCCAAGGCTTGAGTTAAAGAAAGTTTATAGTTAATTGTTCTGGATTTGTTTTGAGAGAGATGAATAAGAAGTTCCTGTAGTTTCAGGTCCCCTCAGTCATGTAAGCCGTAGGGGGCCATCAATGGCAGTGGACTGCTTTAGTTGTTAAGTTAGTCATAGTTGTTTTATTGTGTGAACCACACACATCCACTGTAAAAAAAAAAAGTAACAAGTTTCCTAAAATACTTGGATATAACGCTCGATAACTACCGTAGCAATCAGCATAATTGACCAGGCATGTTTGTAGCCTAAGTGAGGGCGGAGAAACAGCGATGTATTCATTGTTTTTTCTTTGCTTGAGTTTGTTAGTTATACAACCTGCTTATATTCATATCAAGATATAACTCAAAACCTGACCAAGCAGAACCTAGTCCACCAAAAACTAAAGTTGTTGATGTTGCTGCTCAGATTGTGGGAGTACCTTGCAGGTTCTTGTTTTCTCTCTTGACCGTCTCCAGATGGTCCAGAGCTTCTTCGTAGCAGTTCTTCAGTTTGAAAAGCTCGGTGCTCAGACTGCGCGACTCTTTCTGCGACGCCTCCAGGTCCGTCTGACTCTCATCAAACTTCAGCTTCCAGTCACCCAACAACTGCATCAAGCAAAGAAAACATCAAACTTCTCACAAAGTGTTGAGGCTTGTTTTAAACACCCTCCATTGTTTATAAGTATTTTGAGGGTTATGTTTGCTTTTTGTTGACCTTGTCGAAGTTGCGTTGCTTCTTGTCCAGAGCCAGAGCAGCAGAGTTGGTTCGTTCCAGTTCAACCACCAAGTCTTCGATCTCTGTCTGCAGACTCAACTTGCTTTTCTCCAGTGAGGAACATTTGGCATGAGATGATTCCACAGCTTCCTCCGTGTTCTGCAGTTTGACGACCAACTTCTTCCTAACCACAAACAATTACAAAATGAACTTAGTAAAGTACAGAAGGACAAGGTCAAAGTGTCATTCATTCAATATGCTTCCCAAACTCATGCATTTTTTCTAAACACCTCGTAAAAGTGGCCCAGCGTACATAAATCATTAATTATAGTGCATACAAATATTTTTGATATAATAACACTGTGGTTAAACGCGCTTGACACGTTCTTCAATTAATCAAGTATCTTATTTTTCCTCATTTACCATGGAATTGTTCATTGACCATGGACAATTCTCACAAATTCAAGGTAATATGGGATGAGTAAGTGATCATTTTGGGAGTATTCCTTCAGATGGAACGCCCTGATGTTTGTGCTTGGGCATAGATCCTCTGGGGAACATGAATATTCACAGCTTTGTTAAGGGTATTTCAAAACGACCTAAACATTACATTACATTACATTGCATTTAGCTGACGCTTTTATCCAAAGCGACTTACAATAAGTGCATTCGACCAGGAAGATACAACCTTGAAGAAAACAGAATCATATAAGTACATCAGGTTTCATAGAGCCAAACATTTCAAGTGCTACTCAACTGGCATTTAGAAAGCCAGCCCTTTATTAGTATATAAGTGCTTTGTTAGTAATTCTATCGCTATGACTATCGATGCTAAACCAAATAGCATCGATAGTCATAGCTTCACAGTAGCAATAGTAGTATCAGAAGTACTAACTTGGCGTCCTCCAGCTCTTCTATCCTCATCACGGCGTCCGTCTCGTACTTGGCTCTCCACTGAACCACCTGCCCGTTGGCTTTGGACAGCTCCCTCTGCAGCTCAGCCTTCGCCTCCTGTTCCTCCTCCAGCTGCTCCCTCAGCAGACTGCTGTCGTGACGGGACGTCTGCACTGCGTGGGCCAGAGACACACGGGCCTGAAACACAAACAAACATACCAGATACTCTTATCCATAAAAAACTGTTGGTAAAATATCACTCGTCACCTTCAATAATTAGGATACATCTATTTATAATCCTTGCATGGAAGTAGTCATCACATACAGTACAGAGCATTTGGTACAACTAGTTCCTGAACAGTGTCCTTCCCATGCTGATATACAAGAGGGAGTTACACAGTCACAAGATGGAGGAATAGAAAGCAGTATGTTTAGTTTAGATTAGCTAAGACCCACGTCAGAAATGAGCATGCTTGTCATATGTCTATCTCCATAGAGGCTGAATCATCATGTTAATCACATAGCTATCTTATGCCTCAAACAGTCCCGATGCTCTTCTAGGTAATCACACATCCTGTCATGTACCCAGCTACGTAGGGAATTTGTTAAAATGTGCTTTCTGATATTGGAAGAGGACATTCAGTATTTTCCCAACAAAAACCTTCATCAAAGATAGTTTACTTCTTTGAATCGACGTAAAGGTGTGAGAATGTATGACTATGTAATGTTACTTTGCTCTGCTCCTCCAGCTGCCTCTTTAGGTCTTCAGCGTTTTGGCACGCCCCCACCTTGGAGCGCTGGAGCTGACTAATCATAGCTTCCCGCTCCTCAAGACGACGGCTGTACTCGGCTAAAGAACAACAAAGATAGGAAGAAAAACAGCGTCAAAACAGAGTAGGTTGAGTCCAAGCCATCAGGAAATGCACCAAACATTGAAGTAAACTTTCATAGTGGCCAAACGGTGGTACTACAACTATCGTGTCAGTCCGTGACATCATTTAGACCCAAAAAGATAGTCCTTTGCACATTAAGAGAGCCTTAGTAGGATATTATGCTGGATAACGGAAAATCTTTGTTTCGTGGTACCATTCTCTGTAACGGCTCTCGCTTTCTGAGTAGAAACGTCGGTCAGTTGTCTCTGCAGCTCCTCCGCTCGGCTCCTGCTTTCGTTCAGCTGGTCCTCATAAACCTTGCACATCTTCTCAGCAGCAGTCTACAACACACACACACACACACACACACACACACACACACACACACACACACACACACACACACACACACACACACACACACACACACACACACACGTCATTTCAAAGTTGTTGGTGAATCAGATTTAAAATTGAAGTTGTGGTGCAACAAAATTAAATGTTGTCTAGATCTAGAACTGATATTTGAAGAGAGGTTTCAATTTAAAAGTTAAGTTTCAACTACTTTTTAAGTTTGGTGCAACAAGATTTTTTGTTAAAACATGTTTTAATCTGGTTTTAAATGAATCCTTAATAAGAGTTCAAAACCAGAAACACTTAATATGACCATTCTATCCTTGTAAACAAACGTTTGTATTGCTTCCTTACTCAACATGACAAGCAGGATGATGTTGATCAGGTGTAATACTCCTTAATGTTGTTGAAATACTCCTTTAAATCTGTGTAATAGGACATTGTTATCCACCTTGTTCCTGGACAGATGCTCCACGTTGGCAGCCAGGTCATCGGCCTCCAGCCTGTACTCCATCTTCTCCTTCTCCAGTTTCTGTTTGGTTCTCTGCAGATTATCGATCTGCTCGCTGAGCTCCGTCACCGCGTCCGAGTGCTTCTTCCTCAGAGTGGCGGCCGTCACCTCGTGGTGAAGCCCCGCCTCCTCGAGCTCCCGCCGCATCTTCAGGAAGTCGGCCTCCCTCTTCCTGTTTGACATCAAGGTAGTTACAATTTAAAATCACAGGAGCCACGACCCTGTCTGAGTGAAGGCACCTTCCAATCGTCATTACAATTCATTCTGAGGGAACTTGAATGCAGAAGTACATTTTTATGACAGTCGAAACCTCCAGGATTTGATTTTAATATATTAATATCATATGAAACTAGAAAATCTAAGCTGACTTCGCTCTTTAAAGTGACTGGTTGTGAGCTTAACGGCCCGTCTAAACTACAGGCATCAAAAAATGCTTTCAAGGCTTCGCCCATTCACTTGAATGGGGTGACGTAGAAGATTTTTAATCTTCGCCGAACTGCATTGTGGGGAGCATGGCATGGCTTTGCAAGCATCACGAGCATCTATCAGCATCAAAAGTTGAACAATGTTCAACTTTTGAGGCTCGATGCTTGGCATCAGCCAATCAAATCCCGTTTATGCAAATCCCGCCAGTGCAAGCGCTAGCCAATCAAACCGCGTGCAAGCTGGGAGAGCCAGACCGCAGTTCATTTCCTCATATTCCAAACGAGATATTACGGTATCAAATCACCCGGTTCTTTACGACCGGAACTATTTACCGGGATACAAACCAGAGGAACCAGGCATGGAGGGAGGTGGCAGAGACAGTGGGTGAAACTGGTAGGTTTTTCACCTGTTTGGAGAGTTTATATCCAGTTTACTTCGTTTTAACATTGCTATTGCTTTGTATGTCGGGGGCGGGAGATTCATGTAATTGGTTGTTGGTCGCGTTGCTCGCAAAAAATCGATATTTGTATCAATTCGTGAGTGGTGGAAATGTGTTCAATTTGGCACCAAATCTGTGTAACAAATGGTATCAACGCACACATTCCGGCAACAACTTTCCATGCCCTTATCCATTCTTAATCTTCAAAATGTAATAGACACCAAACCAACCATGACCAGATAATCTTGACATCCTTTTGAACTGCATCTCTAATTAATCTTTTAGATGATGCATGCCACTTCAATGTGGCATGTACTATTGACTTGCTATGTCCCCCTAAAAAAAAGACATAAATGAGCCTATGTAAGTTTCTATGAGTTGATGCTGCTGACCTGTTGAGAGCGATCTGAGCAGCAGAGGCTCCTCCGGCCTCCTCCAGTCTCTCTCCCAGTTCCTCCAGTTCTATGGAGATGTCGTTCCTCTGACGTTCAGCTTTGGTGCGCCACACCCGCTCTGCATCCAGCGTCTCCTCCAGCTCCTCGATACGAGTCTGAGGAATTGATCACAGCTCAGAGTGAGGAAGACGAAAATCAGGAAGCTAACATGTATATTCTGAATCACCACTAACCTGCAGCTCTTTGATCTTCTTCTGATAAGCAGCACTCAAACTCTGTTCATCCTCCAGTTTGGATTGAATCTGAACCGTTTCAAAGTCTTTTCTTTAGGGAGCAATGGAAAGAGACGGAAAGAGAAACGAAAATACCAAATCATTTGTAGTCTCAGCCTTTGTTCAAACGTATCGTCATAATGTGTTAGTAGAGCTTGGCCCTCATGGAGAATGTGTCTAAAAGAAAAAGTTTAAAAACATTGGCCAAATACAACTTAAAATCTACCAGCTCCAGATATATTTGTCTTACTTTTTCATTTTCTCCTCCATCTCTGCCTTCTGATTCTCCATGTTCTTCACTGAGTCAATAGAAAGCTTCAGATCCCCCTCCAGCTTCCGTTTGGATCGTTCCAGATCAATCCGCACCTTCTTCTCAAGCTCCAAGGAACTTTCTACCTATAGGGAAGAAAGGGGGATGCTGTCAGACACCAGTACCTTAACCCAGTGGTGTACTAAACCCCTAGAAGACACTTGATGTTGGTTTTAATTAATTTGCTAGCCATCTGCTAGCCAATCTAATGACCATAAGATGGTTGAGTAGTAGGCAGTTTTGGTGGTCCTTGGGAAGTATCTACTCGAGCTTTAGGATTCAAGCTGTCATAAAGAGATAACAAAAGGTCCATTAGGTGGTATTTAAGGTCACCTAATGGGCTTAATGTGGTCTTTAGGTTGTCCTTTTGGTCCTAGAAAACTCAAGCCTCTAGTGGCCCTGGGGGTGGTTGTAGAGGTCCAATCGGTCATTTAGGAGATCCTAGAGGTCTTTAGTTGTTTCTGTTGGGGACCGTAGTTATCCTTTAGGAAATTCAATAGATCATGAAAGAGTTCTAATCAAGTTCCTTTAGAAAGGTACAATGGTCCTCAGGTTCCACTGACCATCAGGCAAGATTCAGAGATCCTTAAGGTGGTCATTTCACAGTCATAGTGCATTCTGTCGAAAAAAGTCAGTATACTATTTATTCAAAAAAAGTCATAATTTAGTAAATGTAGAAAGTCATAATATAGTTTGTAAAAAAAGTAGTATACTATGTACTATAGTATACTAGTTGGTTACTTTGGTCACCAAGGAGTGTGTAGTTTTGGTTCTGGGGTTCTTCAGGACCTTCAGGAATGAGGTCATCATTAAAGAGTTTCTTTAGGAGGCCATTATGGGTCTTTTACGAATAGATCTTTGAGAAGATTCTAGAGGTCTTTTAGATGGTTCTAGAGATCATTGGCAGAAAAAAATAATGGCTCCAAACAGCTACCTTGAGGTACTCCAAATGAAACGTGTCCTTTCATTTAGAATGTTGTATAAACGTAAAACTTTAAGTAGAAAGACGGATAAAGATTAACACAGTTGTTCAAATCTGGACAGACAGTTTTATTCATCATTTTCTTTAGGTCACTTTTTACTTACATTGTCCACTTGTTGCTCCAGCCGAGCTTTGGCCTTGACCAGCATGTTGACCTTGTCCTCCTGGGCCTGAAGGTCAGTCAGAGCCTGCTGGTGAGCTTCCTGCAGGGCCACTTTCTCTCTGGTCAGAGACGATATGGATTCATCCAGAACACACATCTCATTGGACAGGTTCTTCACCTGGGCAAAAAGAAAATACGAAAATCATCAATTGTAGCAGACAAAGGCTCTCAAGCTAAAAAACAAAGACAAGAAAAGATAAATAGTTAAGTAAAGGAACCATGCAGTGATACATGGTTGTAAAGGTACATACTTTGTTCTCCAGTCCATGTCTCTCTTTCTCCACTTTAGCCAGAGTCATCTCCAGGTCGTCCACGTCTTTCTTCAGGGATATCACCTCCTCCTCCAGCTGACGTTTCTTGGACGTCAGCGTGGCCGTCATCTCCTCCTCATCCTCCAGACGTTCCTGCGCTTCCTTCAGCTTCGACTCCAGAGAGATTTTGGACTGAATCAGCTGGTTGCAGCGGTCTTCTGAATCTGACAGGCTGTCCTGCTCCTGGATGAATAAAAACACGAGACATTTTAGAGATATTGAAAACAAGATTAAGAGGGATTAACTAGCCTCACGTCAAATTGATTCATTTAGGAAATCCTTTTTTTCATCTGAATAAGTAAATGTCAAATTTGGAGATTAATGGTATGGATTAGATAACAACAAACTGCAAACAAACAAACAGGAAGATCTAGCAGACTTGTAAACACACCCATGAGGATTCCACATAACTTCATCTTATAAAACCTTGTTGACAAACAACATTTATCTTTACTTGAAAGATGTTAAATTGTGACATGACATTCATTTTCAAATATTATAAACGTGCAACCAATAACATTTCGTTGTGTTTGAGTTATGGGTAGACAGAATTTGCATGTGAATAGTATAGTATATTGATTGGACTTTCCAAAGTGTGATATTTAAATCCTTTTAATTTCAATGTTACTCACCGCTTGGAGCTGCAGAGACAGGTCGTCTTTCTCTAGAACCAAAATCACCTGACGCTCCTCCGCCTCCACTCGCTTTATCTCTGACCTGACCGAGAAAATACAACAGATGGTGATTAGTCATATACTGTATCTGTGTGGACTCAATTAATCCTGCTTTAAAACATCTAAATAATAATGTACACAGAGTTTAAGGAGCCAACCGGTGGACCGACCTGTCGAAGGCCTCTTTTAACTTGTTGTACGCTTCTTTAAGGGCAGCCAGTTCTTTCTCCACCTGGGCGCTCCTGAGCATCGGACGCAGCTTGTAGAACAACATCATCCAAGGCCAAGTCCTCACAGAGAAGAACGCTCTGAGGTTGAACTGGATCACCAGTACAGCATCCCTGAGAGGGAGAATTATAGACCACACTTACCCAAAGAAATATCATACACTTACATTTTTGCTGCTACACTGTATTTTTATCAATAATGTATCTGCTGGTTGTTATATTGACCTTTGAATCATCATCAATTCTCGAGCCATCCTCATCAGCTTCCCTCTGGCCATGGCCTGAACAATTGTGAGGATCTCAGACAGACGGGTGTCCCTCATGTCCTCCAAAAGACCCAACAGACCCGCCTTAAAAAACACCTGAAGAAAAAAGACAGAGCAGTTTGTCTTTTTTTTCATATGATATGTGGTATTAACAGTAGACCCAGGAAGTATTCAAATAATGTTGGTAACACTTCATATTAAGGTACACAAATTAACCATCAACTAGTTGTTAATGAACATGCATGTTAGCAGTATATTGGCTCTTTATTAGTCATTATAAAACACTTATTAACCAGTTAAGTCCCAAGCCTATTTTTCAGGTCTCAGGCTTGAAAATGACATTCCCAGAACAAATGACCATATCTTCGCTTCTAAAAGGGTTAAATTAATAATCTTTTTTCTTAAAGCAATGATACACATGTGAGTTGGATGTAGAAAAGTCAGAATCAATATAGCATTTTTTATTTTAAAGTAAATTCAGATTGAACATAGTAAACATTTTTAAATGATAGTGTATATAAAAAAACATTATTTACAGTGAAAACCACCCTTGAATGATGGGATAGTAGACTAAAAGCTTTAGGAATCCAAATTATAACATATAATAATTACCCTGTATCAAGATTGATGCAAAACAAGTGACATTTGACCTTTTTAGAGAGATTTAGCAACAACAAAAAGACACTCCTGGGGACATTTGGGTGGATTTGCCATATCTCTGGCCCCCCTCGGTCGATTTTGATGATTGACACCTGTTTTGAACCGTTAGAGCCAATAGGATCGAAGGGGAAGTTTCTAAATCCACATACACGTTACCATTGAGGAGTGAGAGTGATGCGCACATACATTCCTAACCGAGTTATTTAGACACAATTAAAACTTATAGTTTAATGTTTTGTTACAGAGGAATAGATAATATTGTTTAAGTGTTATTATGGGAGAATGACTATTCTTGTGGTACTACTGCCTTATTAGGCCCATATTGAGCAGAGCATATTAAGACCAAAACTCATGTACAACAACTTCCTTACTTGCAATAAATAAGCACTAATTAGAGGGTTATTGAGGAAACACTCTCAACTAATGGCTTATTACTTGTAGAATATGGTCATGTAGAATAAGGCATTAATAAGTGTTTTATAATGACGAATAAAGAGCCAACATACTGCTAATATGCATGCTAATTAACAACTAGTTGATGGTGAATTTGTGTACCTTCATATAAAGTGTTACCATAATGTTTGCTGTTGTATTAATCACAGTATTTGTGCTGTTTTATTATTCACAGTGCTGTACCTTAGTGTGTCCAAACTTGTACTGGCTGTGGTCAATGTCTAGAGAACCAAGCAGTTTCTCCACAGCCTTTCTGCTGTCCACAAACGAGTCCTCCGGAATTGCATTAGGATTGAGGATGCGGTAACTGAGAAAGAAAAGTATAAATGGGTTATTTATGAGAAGCAGTCTCGAAAGTACTTACAGAGGGAAAACCCTGATGACTTAAAAGACAAAACTGATCAGTAAAACAACGGAAATGTAAACCTTTGTGGTTAGGTTTGGGACTGACCGTTGTTTGAACTCAGCATACAGGATGCGGTTTGGGAAGCCCTTCCTGCAGATCCTGATCCCCTCGAGGACTCCATTACACCTGAGTTGGTGGAGGACCAGGAAAGGATCCATCAAACCTGGAGAACAGATAAGGATTCTTGAAAGATCTTAAAGGTCACCTATTATGCAAAATCCTCTTTTTCATGTCTGTTATACATAAACATGTGTCCCCTCTGTCTAAAGAGAATCTGGAAGTTTCAGCAAAAAAAGATTCTCTCTCTTTTTGTCCTGATCCATTTATATAAAAACCTGTCTGGAAATGAGCTGATCAGATTTTGGTCACTTTATGATGTCATAACGATGTTTTGTCTTGTGTAACCATTAGCCAATCAGCAACCAAGGTAACCCCCCCCCCCTTATCACCTGAATCTCCACCTGGAGCACCATTGAGTTCTTTGTAACCAAATATCTCTCAGAGGGGCGTGGGGAGGGGCTCCTTATTTTCATCTAAAGTAACAGACAGAGAATCAGCACTTTGGAAACAGGGCTGAAACAGAGGGGATTATGGGGAATGCTGCAATGATCTGTTTGGTGTTTCAGACAAACACTTCCGAGACATGTTTGTATATATCTGAGACCTATAATATATTGATGAAAAACAGTATAATAGGGGACCTTGAATTGACTGTGCCAAAAATAAGATTCTATCTGAAGTGCTTTCACAGAATGGGAAACATTGATGCTAGGTTACTTTTACTGTAAATGTGTGGCAGTAACTTTTAGTTTTGCTGCTGTTGTTAGGTTACCTGGACTCTTGGAGTTGTTGGGGATGATGCAGCGCACAAAGTGAGGCTGAGTGTTGCGGAGGTTGGCCATCAGCTTCTTTAGATTCTCCTGCATTTAAACACACAAACAAACAGTTGGAGAACATCTATCCTGTATGTGAAGAGTCTCAAGCTGCAACAGTAAGTCGATGTCGATGCTGCTTTTATAATTGCACGTAAGCCGCATCCCCTTTCTCGGAATGACAAATATGGCAGCAAGCGCCAAAACCAAACTTTGTGATCAACAGTTATTAAATTATGATTAAGGCTGTGTTTTTAAAAACATAGACACTATGTATTTTGTCTGTTTATTTTATGTAAGTACATGATTCTGTTTTGCTTTCCCGCAGGTCTGATCAACAGTCAACTCACCTTGTGGAGCTGTGAAACCGTTTGGAAGGAAGCTGCTCTCCTTTTCTTGTGTTTGCCTTCAGCATTTGGTTCTCCAGCTGAAACAACAGAAATAATTATACCTGTTTACAACGTACACAGTTACACCATGTTCACCTGTATTTCTTATATCTCTTTCCTTTAAGTGTGCAATTCTGCTCTTGTTTGGATTGCTTGGAGTCTGTTGTTCAGTTTGTTTATCTATGAAGTGTAGTTACCCATGTCAGAGCTGATATAATCCCCAAACAGTCCAGCCATTAGTTTGTGGGAGGATTTCATGAACAGAGTCACAACCGTCTCATTCAGAGGATCTCTGTTCTTATCCAGCCATCCTGTGATATTGTATGGAACCTGTGGGAAATACAAATACAGATCAATTTTGATAATATATTGATTATTTTATAGAATTCTCCAACGTGATATAACTCCCTACAGGGGCTTCTATGTGAATCCTCTTAATTATATTCCATAGTTTCCTTTGTGTCAATCAGTTTGCGTCTAAGCAAAAAAAAATAAGGAGTTCCCCAAGGCTCTGTCCTTGGGCCTATTCTTTTCAGGATTTACATGCTCCCATTAGCTACATTTTAAGTAATCCAACATTTTTCTTATTATATTATTGCAGATGTTTTAAAGGTTTACATAACGACTGAGTTAGGTCCAAAATAAGCAATCATCTAATTTGCCGAGTTTTTGAGATAAAACACAATAAATTGTTTTGCTACCAAAGTACTTATCTTGAATCCCTAATAGCAGAATCACAAGTGTGGTTATGGTACAATAAAAGGTCTTGTGTCTTAAAAATACCTTAAAAATGTTTTGACACTTTTATCATAACCATTGAAACTTACTAAATGTCCATATATTTAAAACATTTCTCAGTGAGATGGAAACCAGTTGGCCAGTTCTAATTGGTGCCTGTTCTAAGCAAAGTACCTCTAACAGGATGAAGAACAATAGAAAATACTCACCACTCCAGCATAATGGACAACCTCAAAGTGGCACTCATATTTGCGCTTCTTGTCCGGCCGCGGACGCAGGAAGTTGGGCGACTTCCCGTGATGGTTGTCGTACAGTTTGGTTTTGAAGCTGTTGTCCGTGGCCTTGGGGAACATACACTCCTCCTCCAAGATGGACAGAATACCCATGGGCTGAAAAACATCCTCATTAACATGTGATTGTATTTGTGACCATGCAGAATCATTCACTGTGATCTGACTTATCTTATACCTCGCCCATCGAATAAAACCTACCCCTATGATGTCAAATACTTCCACTTTAAAAAGAAATGAAGTAATTCAAGCAAAAACACAC
This sequence comes from Notothenia rossii, assembly GCF_949606895.1. Taxonomy (NCBI): domain Eukaryota; kingdom Metazoa; phylum Chordata; class Actinopteri; order Perciformes; family Nototheniidae; genus Notothenia; species Notothenia rossii. The sequence continues at coordinate 7,271,608 of NC_136902.1, forward strand.
GGACACACCCGTTCTATGAGATCAATGCAGGCCTGTAGGTCCAAACCGAAGTCTATGAAGGTCCACTCGATGCCCTCCATCTTGTACTCCTCCTGCTCCATGATGAACATGTGGTGGTTGAAATACTGCTGCAGCTTCTCGTTGGTGTAGTTGATACACAGCTGCTCAAAGTTATTGAACTGCAGAAACAGAGACAACAGTTATGTGGCTTTGTATCACAGGCAGAAATAGATAAAGCAGAGATTGGTTTTAACAGATCTATTTTTTTATGTATTGGTTTTCTTTATCTAATTTTTGACCCAGGTTTAAGTTATCTTCCTGGGAAGGTCACTGAAGCTAACTGAGCAACAATGCTAAACTTGATAAACTACCAAGTTAAAATGGATGAATCTCTTAGTTGGATCGATGCATCTACAGAGATAGGTCCAGGATATGTTTAGCAAAGCACAAAGACTCGAGGCAGATAGACACAATTGTTGGATCTTGACTAGATATATGTGTCACTCTCTCCTCTTTACCTCAAAGATCTCAAAGCCGGCGATGTCGAGAACTCCGATGAAGTACTGGCGAGGCAGAGCGGTGTATAAGGACATGTTAATGCGCCCCACCAACCACTTAAACATACGGTCATAGGTGGCTTTGGCCAGGGCTGCCACTGCATAGTAGACCTACACAGAAAAAGCAATTAGAAAAGTCAATGATAGAAAAAATAAATCAGTTTTCATGTCCAATACCTATTAATATAGTACAGAAGAGACACAATAGACGTATTATTGGATTGATACCTGTTCTACAGTCTGCCCTTTAACGATGTACTCGTGTCCAACTTTGACGCGGGGGTTCAGCAGGCCTTTCAGCAGCTCCGCAGAGCTGATGCCCATCAGATAGGCTGCTTTATCCACACCTTGACACCCACACAACACACACATATTATCTCATCTGCCATTAGTACCCATTAATGTATAAATGAAACGTATCAAAAAGCAAAAGAAGTGCAAAACTCATCGATGCAATTACAATGCCCTCTTGAATATTTAGTGCACGGTTACAAATAATTGGCTTGCCTTGAAATCAGTAACAGGTTTCTAATCATTTGAAATGGATATCTGTCTATATCTGAGTCTAAATATAACTTAACTGTTACAAATTCCTCCCATATCTGGCCACACAAAGATCCAGAGCACATTTGAACTTGTATTGCTTATTGTTTTTAAATGTTATTCTTATGCTTTCTTTGTAATCATTTAGTTTACTTAATTCGAAATGTACTTTCTAAACAAAGATACTTTGCCTTGTTATATATCTGCTTTCTCTGTCACACAATTATTTTTGTATTTTTGTGAAAATGACAGGTTTTCATACTTTACTAAGCATTAGCTGGAGTTATATCTGATATTCACAATGTGTGAACGTGTGTCTTACTCTCGGTGCCGTCGGCATCGGCCTGCTCCTCTCTCGGCCTCTTCTTGAACTTCATGTTTCCAAAGTGCATGATGGCTCCAACGGTCTTATAGCAGCCGTACTTCTCCTCCGGAGTGAAACCCAGTGTGTCCATGGCGTGCTACATACACATGAGGTTATAGTAGAGAACAGCAGAGGTGAGAAGTAGTGGAGTACCAATACTTCACTAGTGTACTTAAGTACATTTTTTCTGGTATCGGTACTTTGCTCCACTACTTATTTTACTGATTACTTTTTACTTTTACTTCTTACATTTTGAACACAAATACCTGTACTTTCTACTTCTTACATTTTGAACACAAATACCTGTACTTTCTACTTCTTACATTTTCCAAACTCGCTGGTTCCTTTACTTTGAATGTGTGTTTGGTGGCGTGATCATTATTATTTAGAGTCATTGCGTGCCTATTGATTTGAACACGATCCGTGTATCCATCATTTCCTGGTCTTCTCTAAAGAAGAGGGACCAATGAAAACGTTGTCATGTTGCCGTTGGTCACCATGGAAACATTCATTAGCTAACAATGACATTATTGTTCTATTAATATAAAGGGAGGTCAGGTACTCTTTAAAACAGCTGCTAGTTATGGGTACTTTTTACTGAAGTACATTTCAAAGCCTCTTTACTTTCACTTGAGTAAAGAAGTTTAGTCAGTACTTCTACTTTTACCAGAGTATTTTTAAACACGAGTATCTGTACTTCTACTTGAGTAAAGGATGTGTGTGTGTGTGTGTGTGTGTGTGTGTGTGTGTGTGTGTGTGTGTGTGTGTGTGTGTGTGTGTGTGTGTGTGTGTGTGTATGTGTGTGTGTGTGTGTGTGTGTGTGTGTGTGTGTGTGTGTGTGTGTGTGTGTGTGTGTGTGTGTTTTTCACGGGTTCCTGAGTGTGTTTCTTACATCAGTGAGTTTCAGCTCCTCTCCATCGTCAATGCCTTCTACTGTGGTCACACCCTGGGAGCAGAAGTGGTAATCGTGGGCGTTCGTGGTCACCAGCAGCATGTCTGAAACACAGGACAGACACATTATTATCTAGCATTGAATAATAGCTCTTAGCTATGCAGATAAGCAGAGAGTAGACAGGTTATCATGTATATTGTAAGACATATATTTGATACATGCACTGATATTGATTGATGTGAATCTTTACCTATTAGTTCTGGTTTCCGATTGGACAGGATCTGGTAGTAGATGTGGTAGCTTCTCTCTTCTGACTGCTGGAACACAACTCTGGACTTTTCCAGAAGATCTAACGAACACACACATAAATACACTTACTAAAGTGGACTGTACCACTCTACTATTGAATACAAGTAAAAAGAATAATGGAATAACTTTTCTAAGGTATAATGGCAAACACAGCTTAAAGTGTGCTGACTAAATGTAAATACTTTCATTATCAGACTTCAAATTTCAAGCAAGCAATGACAGTTGTAGGGAATCTGACAAATCCTACTCACAGATGTTGATGTCAGCAGATGCCAGCTTTCCCGTTGGTCCGAAATGAATTCTGATGAACTTTCCCTGAGACGCACAAACACAGAAACCAAGTCTTTGTCACACAACACTTCCCCCTCAGCTTCAGCCTCGGCCTTTAAGATTTGAAACTCACAAAGCGAGAGGAGTTGTCGTTGCGGATGGTTTTGGCGTTACCGAACGACTCCATGGCGGGATTAGCTTCAATGATCTGGTCCTCTAAAGACCCCTATACACACAGAGAGAGAAGCTTATACACTGCACTTATGAGACACATTAAATCTTTTAAAATATAATTAGTTTACAGATAAAGTTGACCTACTCCTTTTTTCAGATTTTCTCCCAGAGCAGCAACGATGGCAAAGTATTGAATCACCCTCTTGGTGTTGACTGTTTTCCCTGCGCCTGATTCACCACTGACAGGAGGAAGCAGCAAGAGTCAGATCAAATAACAACACAACGCTGATTAAGGTTTTCTTTATGTTGTGTGGTTTATAATTAGATTTTATGACGTTGCATTTGTTGCAAAAAAATGCCTATACTTACGTGATCAACATCGACTGGTTCTCACGATCTGTGGAGTAACATTTAGAAAGATGAGTAGCTGAAAATACTCTTATTACTGAAAGGTTCCAAAAACTTCAAAGTGTTGTTTTTTAGTTCAGCCATCTTAGGAGACTTAGCACCAGACATCTAGCTCTGTATTTAACATTTTTACAATTTAGGTGATGCATGTTTTCTGTCTTGGAGAGAGTTTGATTTGTACTCAATTGATACCACAGTACTTTACATAAACTCAAATGTAACAATGATATGAGGGATTTTGAGTTGCATTGACAAACTAGTTTTGATTCTAGTTAGCCTGGAATTAAAATAAGTTTCACAATTTGGCAATAGAAATGAATGAATGAACTCTATGAAACAACTTGGACATTTGAATAGTGCCAAAGTATCTAACAGTAGAAACACTAACAATGGGGTGTAAGGCAACTTAGCCTATATCTCACCAGGACAGTTGATTAATGAAATACTGATAGCAGGTTAATGTTAGAGGTCAGAGGTCACAGGACACTCACTCTTCAGCAGGTCGGTGTAGGCGTTGTCAGCGACGGCGTAGATGTGTGGCGGTGTTTCAAGACGACGCCTCCCTTTATACGCTGCGATCACCTGAGTGGAGTAGACTGGCAGCCATTTGTACGGATTGACCGCCACACAGAACAGACCGGAGTACGTCTGGAACAAAGACGGTGAGAAATGAGAGATGAGGAGAGGATGGGAAGGAAACATTTTGATAAACAAGAGAGTAGTTTGTGCTAATCCCTGTGGTGTTTTGTGTGTATTCATAATAGTACTAACGTAGACCATCCACATGCTGTATCTCCTCCTCATGTTGAACAGCACAGACGCTTCGTTCAGGTGAGTCAACATGGCCATGTCCTCCATCATGTCAAACTTCGGAGGGTTCGTTGGCTGGAGGGCGTCTTCTTTTACCACCAGAAACTAAAACATACACACATTTAACACAGAGTTTTAAATGTTCCTCAGAGTAACAGTGCTACAGAGATCCAAGAGATCTGTTTATGTCCCAATTGGTACATTTACATCAAAAATATTGACGCGACAGGCCTTATTTTGTGTCAAAGATCTTAATATGACTTCTTCTTTGACACAAAATTATAGTATTGGTGTTCTAAGCATGTAAACAATTAGTACAGTCAGATTAGGAATGTAAAGTGAATGGATGGTTCAAACCAAACTGGTACTGGTACTGGTATAACTTATATACGAAATAAGGAATTGAAATGTCATTGAAAAACAGACTTATGGGTAAATGACATCAGTAATTGTCTAACTGACCCGTCCGTCCTTTGTCTCCACAGTGGATTTGTCTCCATTCAGCTCTTTGATCTCCACCTCCACGTACGCTTCCACATCATCAGGCAGCCAACTGCGCTTCGTACCTGGAAAATGACATGTACCGTTTTTGTATTCACTGCTCAGCATATGCAACACATATATATAGATACACAAAGATAGAGGTATAAACAAATGTACACATACCATCATAAGCTTGGGCTTTAGCAGCCAGATGCTCTAAGTTGGTGAGACGAAGGTAGAGAGCAGCTTCTCCAAACTCCGCCAAATCCAGGAACCGAGACATCTGAAGACAACACAACATGTAAGCAGTGTACTTTAAAGGTGCCTTGTGTAACATTTTGCACCGTTTTAAACATAGGACCAAAGTGCATGCTAAGAAACAAGAAAATAGGGCACAGCACAACTATCTACCACAAGCTTTATATATATATTGGGAGGGATGAAACCCTCTTTAATGGTCACACGTGCAGAGCACACAGCACACACAGTGAAATGTGTTCTCTGCTTTTATCCCATCCTAGTACCAGGAGTCTAGTAGGAGCGTATCATCTATAGACAAGTTTACGCGCCAAAACACGGGTAGCGCCATAACACTACACAAATGCACTTCATTTCCGCCGGAAGTCTTTTGCACAGCGTCTGTCGGTGTAAACCGATGTAAACAGTCAGACGGGCACTGGTGTAAACACAGCGATTTCGATGCTAACAGTGATGCTAGCTTGGGAACACGATTCTACTTCTTTGACTGGAGATGGCGTTACTCTCCCCCACCCGAATTCAGTGCAAAACTGGGAGGATAACATGACGACGTGGCCCAGCATAAAACCAAAATAAACTGCCTTATTTAGGTCATGCCCACAGGAGCCAACAGTTGTCTGTTGTTTACATAATGCACAATTTACATGATCTCTTTATGCTGTGCAATATATCATATGTGCCTGTACTGTTTGAGTGAAAATAAAGTTTGATGTAATTTAATTTCATTATTGCACTGTTATTGCATTATTGCATTTAATATGTTCCTTAGAGTGCTACAATTTCTTTTAACACAGTTCATCATTCATATTAAGCTCATACTGTACATAAATAACACTGAATTAATTAATTGTTGAGAGGAAACTAAAGAAATGGCTTCAACAAGAAAGATCACATGTTTAATCCTAACAGGTATTACAAATTAAAATATAAAAGCAGCCTACACAATTACATCACTATGAAAATATTCATATATAATATTAAAAAATACAATGCATGCAGTATTTGTTGTGTTTATCTGTATTTAATGAACAACATGGCTGGGTGCTGGGTGCTGGTTTGTGGTCGTAGCACTCTCTATCTAACCACTCGTTCAGGTGCTTTCTCGAGTGATTGCAACCAACTACCGCACACGTAGTTCCCGAACCACTTTTCTTCATGTTGTAATTGTTATATCCTCTTTGTCTCTGCGATATCAGTGCTTTGTCGGCACAACGGAGCTAGCTAGCAAAACAAACCCAGTCCGCCAAAACGGAAGTGCATTGCATCGAAGGGAGGAGTTCAGGATGTAGAGCGGAAACGGCTCAATAACTTGTGTATTGGTTCAACTAAACAGACACATTGACTTAGTTGTGAATGCAGTAACACTGTTGTCTGAGTCACCACCATAACTATCTTTTTGTTATTCCAATGGGTCTGCTGTTGCTGTATCTCCCATTCAGAAACAAACTCTAAACCAATCAAGACAGTCATCTCAATGTAGAGGTTGAAACTCCAGCAACTCCTACTGTAAAGAACAACTTTATAACTTAAAGAGGACATATTATGCTCATGTTCAGGTTCATATTTGTGTTTTGTGTCTCTACTGTGACATGTCTCAGAGCTTTAATGTTCAAACAGCTCTTTATTTTTCTCATAATGCCTCTTTTCACCCTCTGTCTGAAACCAGAGCCCAGTCTGCTCTGATTGGTTAGCTGGCCGGCTCTGTTGTGATTGGTCAGCCACGTACAATGTGCTGGAGTGCTAGCCAATAGAACAGGGTATATGAAGGAATCCTGAAGTCAGATGTAATCCCTTTTAAGACCTTTTTTAAGGCAATTTCCATACATTTTAAGACCTCATCGCCACTTTGAGTTTTAACCGGTTACCTTGGCGACACACTTTACCTCACATTTAGTATACACAGTATTGATTGTCCTTGCTCCTTATCTACCAACCATTTGGACGCAGACTTGCATTTCCCCATAACGATGTTGTTTAGCAACCGGCGTAAACGGACCTTCGCGCTATCAAGCAGTGAGCGTGCGATGTCCTGTTCAGATGACGTCAAATCCAACGGGATGCCATAAATAAACTACACAGAATCACACTACACACCTACGCAATGATTACATTCAGGCACACTGTAGAATACAACGTCTTTGGACAATTTATATACTTATTGAAAACAAGCTACACAATGTAATACCTTGGAAAATGCCCTTTAATACTTTTTAATAGCCTTAATTTTCGCTAAATTGATTTATCAACTGTTAATACTTTTTAAGACCCCGCGGACACCCTGTAGAAACGCCAGTGTTACGTAGTGGTGTCCAAAAGTAAACAAAGGAGTCCAATGGAGGCGTTTCAGGCAGGGGGGGGGGGGGGGGTGAGAGAGAAACTCAGCATGACATACAGTATGTTGAATGTAATGTGTTATATCTCGTCAAATCTGTTAAGCTAATGTTTTCAGTTCAGTCTTGTATCCTATTTTATTTTGTAGTAACCTTTCCTTCTTGTTGCAGATTAACTCACTTCCTCCCTTTGTATGTTTTCCCTCCACTGAGATTGTCGACTGTAATTGTCTGCACCTGTTCCCCCTTAGCCTGCCTATATCTGTCTCCCTTGTCTTGTTGCCAGTTCGTTTCGTCCCATGTGCCTGACTGCCAGCGTGAAGTCCATGTGTTTTCTGCTAAGAGCTAAGAAGAACCAAGGTTTTGGAATTTACTTTATGTTTTTGACTTTTGATACTATGTTAACCTTTTCCTCGTAAGAGTGTTTTTTGTTATTGAAACCTGTTACCTCTACGGAGAGCTCATAGTGTCACTATTTTTTCAGTAAAGACTTTTATTTCTACTTTGTTTGTCAAGTCGTGCTTTTGGGTTCATACTGGTTTGCCTAGCCGTGACAGTAATGGTCCTATCTATTATCTGTATCTCCCCCAGGACAGAAAACTAAAGTAAAAATGGGCACAGTGCTCTAGTGTTCTCAGGTTAACGGCACTGGATACTTGCCAACCTTGAGACCTCAGAAATCGGGAGCATTTCAAAATGCAAAATAGGGGGGGGGGGGGTGCTAGTGGATCGCCGGAGGAGCTGTTAGATTAACAGTAACATGCTGGGCTGGACCTGTATTTTACAGGAAAGGAGTGAGCAGAGAGTGGAGTAGTTGTCGATTGTTGTTCTGTGACTATCTGCTTCACCCTCTCAGACTTTCAGTTGCGCGCGCTACTAAAGAGACGTGTTAGCATGGAAACCAAACAATGGTGTAGCTGTATTAAAGTCCGAGTGGAAACAGTCGTGAGTAAATCTGATTTTGTCAGAAATGGGGGAGAAATATGACCCCGGGAGGAAACCGGGAGAGGGCAATGAAATCGAGTCTCCCACGAAAATCGGGAGGGTTGACAAGTATGGGATAAACAGACTTCTCTCATCATAACCCCTCATACATGCAGCCAAACAACACATTAAGGACAGCTGCTGCTGACTGACAGAGTGCAATACCCACTGCGCTCTTTCAAATAGTTATCCAGTTCAATTCAAGTTTATGAGAAAAAGGACCATACTAGATAGCCTACTGTATATAACCTCAGTTAACCTCTTTGCTTTGTGATTGACAGTATTTTTATTGTTTGTGTTTCAACTTTCACAATGTTTTTCAAATGTTTAAAGTAAACTGCAACGTCTCATCTTTTGGTTGAATTTAGCTCCATGCTCTTCTTCTTGCAAAAAAGATGACGACAACCTCAGCGCCAAGTCCAGACCTCAAAGCCACTCATTTGTTACATCATGTTGATAATGTCCACTGACTTTACACAGTCTATAGGTATGACATACAACAAAGGTCCTTCAGTAGGAATAAAACCAGGAAAGTTTTATGTCATGTGCTGCAACCATTTGGCAATATGTACATTTTGAAAAGATTCTTCTAAAAATAACTGTCACTGTTGTTTTTATCAAACAGGAGGAATAAGTACATATGTTGACTATTTTCACAGGCGGATTAATCCACATTTGGTGAGCGAGTATTTGTGGCAACAGGATGGAGTGTGTTGGATTTGTATCAAATATACTGTATTGTGTGTGTTCATTACTAATGTGGGAATATGTCACCCACTGCAACAGCCTGGCTCATTGTGTTTTAATCGCTTTTGGACAAAATAAGAAGATATATCAGCTTTTAAACATACACAATACTTGTAAGATGCACTTCTGGTTTGATTGTCAACATGAATAAATATATAAAACACCTTTAGACTACGACTTCCACATTATTTCCCTGAGTAATCATCTCCTTTACTACACTGTGAGCTTGTAGTTAGTGATGCCCAAATACGGATCCCAAACTAAAGCGATGAAGTCAACAAAGTGGCATGGCAGCCATCCTCACAATACATGTGGCGAACCTCAGGGCATTACTCAGGATTTCAGACAGAGCTAACAGCTGTCACATCAGCTCAAGAGGATCTGCTCACAATGCTCGGGCTCTCCGTGGTTATCTTTCTTTCCATGTCTGAGTTGATTCTCTGTCACACCCACACACAAACTGCCAGGAAAGATCCTCGCTGTAAATATAGCATTTTGATAGTCTCAAGCCATCAGATGTAGTGATCACGCCTTAAATGGGTTAACTCAAAGCAAAGATGGTCATCATGAGTCATTGCACAATTATCATTATCTGTCCAACTCAAAACAAGCAGTCAAGCACGCAAATCAAACAGGATAGAAAGAATTTAACTGAAATCTTAGTTAGCATCCAAAGATTCATCAAAACGGAGAGATTCAGATTGCTTTGGCTGCAAAACCAATAGTTGTACTTTAGCTGGATAAACCTTTATAAGGGGCTGTGGTGATGTGTGGATACATCTATAGGCGCAGAGTACTTTTACCCGTACTTTTCCCGTTTAGTTCCGATAGTACATGGAATTTTGAGTTCACACCAAAAAGAGAACTTAGTTCCGAGAACTTTTCCCTCCATTTTCAGTCCCTGCTAGAGAGGTGGGACTTTCCTGGGGAGAAAAAAGTACCAATTTCGATTGGCTGGGCGAATTGCAAACCACGCCCCGTAAAACTCTGGAAGGTTTTGTGAAGCTGCCATTGTATTTGTCGGCCTTAGCATTATTAGCATTAGCATTAGCCCCGCGCACCAACGGAGAGAGAATAACTTATGGGAACACAAAAGAAAACATGGGAGCGGTGGAGATGAGGAGGTGTCGGCGTTCTGGCGATTTACTCGGAAGGCTTCCCCAACTCCGGGGACTTCCGGCCGAGAACTTTGGGTGGTAGTATACACCGTGAATTTGTTTGCGGCCTGCCAGTAAACCCAAAGCAGAAGAAGAAGAAGTGACGTCTGCGGCTTCATTTGAATAATACTTCCCCAGGGAACTTATTCCGGTGTGAACGCGATCTGTACTTAGTTCCATGGGGGTACTTAGTGCTGGCCCTAAGTGCTTGGCACTAAGTACGGCAAAGTACTTGGTGTGAAAGCGGCTAATGCTTGGTTTGAAAAGGACTGGTTCAAATGTGTCATCAGGAACAACACATGTTGATACCTGTTGCACAGGAGTTAACTAATTGGACAGTGTGATTTAAAAGATATACAAAATAAGAAAAAAAATGTACCCGTTAAGCTAAATATATACCAAAATCATCTGAATCAGTTTGAGAATAATTGATCCATCCCAGGGGAAATTGTGTTCAGTGATGTTTGCTCCAATTAACAATAAAATAAGATAAAAGATAAATATAAAAAGGTAAAAATATTTATATAAAGTTAAAAGTGGGGTAGGTAATTTTGGAGAAACCAGCTCGAGTGCGCTAGAATTTGAAAATACACAACCGGAAAAAATCTGCCTCTTCCTTACAGAGCCCCTCCTCCAACACACACGAACGCGCACATGACCAATGAGGGCACGACTCACGAGATAAGTTTGTGCACAGATTGAAGGCTGACAGGCAGGTAGGCCATCCAGTTATTTTAGCCGGGCCGGCTCAGATGATTGGTCGTGCTTTTTACAGTACTACGGCTTTACTTCCAGAGTTTAATTTGTGTATGTATTTATTGTCAAAGCATTTCATATATTCATTGCTATCGGGATGTTAAGAGCATTCCATGGAATATAACAAAAACTGTTTCTGAAATAAATTAATATAAATAAAATATATTTGTATAAACATGATATTGTAATGTGAAATGTAGGAATGTGCAATAACAATACAAATATTTATATAAACATAAGAAAGTTAAGTAAAACATGTGCATATTTTATGACAATACACAACAGGTACATCAAAAATAATGAGCGTCTTAAAAGTAGTTTGACTCACTTTGTCAACATACAATACACATGCAGGACCCACAATAACTGATTCAGTGACTTCTTCTGTGGTTCAAATTTGTTTTGCAATCACCTTAATGACCAAAAAAACAGAAGACATGCAATAAATCTGAGGCTCTTTGGACCCCTGTGGGTCTGGGGGCTGCAGGGCAGTTTCCCCCTTTGCCTGATTGAGCCTAATGAACGTAGAGACTGAGCCCTGCAAAGCTTGGTAGATGCTTTTAAAAAATGGGACTGCTGAGGCTTATGGGTACTGTAGTTGTTGGTACCATTGTATCTCAGAAAGTGGGGTGGGGTACTCACTGTGCCGGGTCACTCTGGTCTCTCTGAAGCTCTTTTGGTGTCTTTAGTTGTTGCTGTGGCGTAGTTTGTGAGGAAGAGCAGGAGAACAGAATAAGTGCGTCCATTGAGCATCACTTCACTTTATCACCTCCCTGTGAAGGTTGCCACATCATGTGACCTCCTCCGCTGCAGCTGATTGGTCGGGCCCGTCCTGTTGCACGGTCATAAAAGGCTTGATGTGTCCGGGATGGAATAAGCAGACGTGCAGAAGCGACATCGGCTCCGTGCTCATCCCTCCATCAGCGTGTGTGTGTGTGTGTGTGTGTGTGTGTGTGTGTGTGTGTGTGTGTGTGTGTGTGTGTGTGTGTGTGTGTGTGTGTGTGTGTGTGTGTGCGTGTGTGCGTGCGTGCGTGCGTGCGTGCGTGTGTGTGTGTTTGGGCTATCTATGGAAACTGACTGTTCTTACCGCTGTCACTATTCTTTTAATCTCAGTGTTTATGTCTATCTGTTTCTGGAGTCGTGTATCCATCAGTCCAAACTGTCTATGAACAACAAAACCGTGTCTATGTTTGTTTATAATTATGTTTACCTCATTGACATAAATGATAAACAAATCATGTTGCCAAAACAGCACAATCAACAATAATACCTTTTATGGAAGAGGGTATATAGTTGATATTTGCATCACATCGTATTGCTTGTAATTAGTCTTTATTCAAGTAGGAAATGGCTTTATTGGCATGAACGTTTCAAGAAGCAATGTTGACCAACCTATAAAATGCAAAAGTATGCAATCATAGTGTTATACGTACTAGCATAACTCTCATTCTCTCTCTTCCTACTCCTTCATTGTCTATAAGATACATTCAATTTATTACAACTTAGCTCCTATATTAGCCAGTCTTGTCATCCTTACTTTGTTTCTGTTTTTAGATAACACACTACAGTTATCAATGATAGCAGAACACTCAGAATTAATAGTTTAATCTTTGCACTCTTGACAGAAGACAAATAAAATTCACATTTTAAGCCAGTGACTAACAAATAAGTATATAAAGGTTATGCATTTGATTACTAAATACATGATATAATTGAAACTCAACTATGTGTCATCACGATGCAACAACATGTCATCAGAACGAGTACGTTTCCATATACATACATTATTGTGTTTGGTGCATAACAATGAAACAAATTAGAAGACAAAACGAAAGATAATCGCAGGTATTAAGGATGTATAATCGTGTAAAATTGTATTTTAAAAGTTAAATATCAAACGTATCTTTGTTTACCATTTCATCAGAGCAGACCACATGGTTTAATCAGTTCCTGACACTTTAACTCTTGATTTTATATTAAATACAATTTAAAAAAGAGACAGAGTTTCCCAAATGTTCCTAAAGAGAGGTTGGAGGTGTGTCTAAACCACGATGGATGTCTGCAAAAGACAAACTTGGTAGTAATGTTATCCTTTGTCCGACCTGATCAGCTGATTGCTTCCGTTTCAGTTTGCAATGATGTCACTGAGCATATATTAAGTCGATGAGTGCAATGTTATGATGGGTTCAATTACAGAACTGATGGAAAATCCCCAAATAAGACCCAAGTTGTAATGGACCCGAATCGCCTCTTAACCCAAAAATAGAGTCCATTGTAATCTCCCATCATCCCTTTCTCTCTGTCTCTGTAATCCCTTGTGCAGGAATGACAGTAATGAATGAGGCAATGACACACACAGTGTTTCATTCACTGGTAATATTACACACAGACGGTGCGCATTGTTAGGATTTGGACGGCAGTGTGTTGTGATATTTCAATTCTATGTGTGCAGTTAAACTGAAATGACGGATTGATAGAAGCTGTGGGATTAAACAGGAGGCTCTCAGTTTCAGTATGAGGTTATTTTAATACTTTAGCCTTCATATGGACAGAGCAACAAGCCCTCTGCTGTCTGCACCTCCAACATGCTGCCTCTTTAATTCATTTCTCACTAAAACTCACTCCTGTTCTCGGATCAGCTGTTGTCGTCTGTTAGTGCCGTTTTCAGGGATTTGTTGTTCCAAGTGTAAATGTTGCTGATTGCTCCATCCCTGTTCCCAAACACAGCAGTGAAGCTTAGGAAGACTCAGAGGGGCTTGTTTTACAGAAGCACTCCCCTCCTGTGGCTGCAAATCCTCGAGCAATTGTAAGACACTTCACTTAACATGTCCTTAAAATGTCTCTTTAGGCAGTATAACAGGTTACATTACGTTCCTGTTGAGGCTTCAGAGCATTTGGTTGGAATGACCTGGCTCAAAACATGGATTGGATTGGACGTTTTTTGGTTACAGTAAATAACTTTAAAGTCCACTCATTAGAGGGAGGATTTGTGCAGGTGTTTCTCTCTTTTCATCCCTTCATTCCTCATTCCCTTCATCTGTTCTTGATTCCTCATTCCCTTCATCTGTTCTTGATTCCTCATTCCCTTATCTGTTCATCTGTTCTTGATTCCTCATTCCCTTCATCTGTTCTTGATTCCTCATTCCCTTCATCTGTTCATGATTCCTCATTCCCTTCATCTGTTCTTGATTCCTCATCCCCTTCATCTGTTCATCCCTTCATTCCTCATTCCCTTCATCTGTTCTTGATTCCTCATTCCCTTCATCTGTCCTTGATTCCTCATTCCCTTCATCCTTTCATACATTTCCTCTTTCTCTAACACAAGTGGATCACTTAATGATTGGATGATTGATTGTTCATTGCTGAGAGAAATGTGTCTTTATCATGGTAAGGTAATATATTCTAACTAAATGACTAAATCTTCATATCTCTTTTTGATTTTGCACACTACTCTGAATCTCTCCACTGTCTTCTTTTCTTCAGTGTTCATTCTGTTGAATCCCTTTGTCACCTCAGAATACCTCAGTAGTCCCACAGAGGGGAAATGGGCCTCTTCTGTATTTCTCGCCCTCTTTCTCTACAGTCATTTTCTCTGGATTTCTTTTCAAAACCGATAAAGTTGATTTTTTTTTATGACCAAATAACTTTGTTTCCATATCTCCTTATTTACATAAACGACTCTGCATCTCTCCCCTGTTCTCTTTTCTTTCTCTCCATGTTTCTTTATGTCTTTGTCTTCTCGGTTTCTCTCCCTCTTTTTCTCTGTCAATCGCTCTTACGCCAGAGAAAGACAACAATTGAGTGGATATTGCATTTCCTTTGCCGGGCTAAATAACTGTATTTAGTTCCTCTCATCTCTTCTTCAGTCTCGTCCATCTCTCTTTTGCCAGAAGTTCAGTCATTTTTTCATAGACTTCTTTACAACTGGACTAGTTTTCCAAAACCAGTGGATACTACACATATTTAGTATGACTGAATATCCTTTTCTCCATTTCTCTCCCTCTTTCTCGCAGTCCATCTCTCGCAAAAAGTACAATCATTTTTTCATAGACTTCTGTTCAGCTGCACTACTTCTTTAATCCAGTTGAGTGGATATCATGCTTACTTTGTCTGACTAAATAACTTTATTTCCTTATCTCACTTTCTCACATCTCAATGATTGAATATTGGAGATTTGACTTTTTCTTTGAATCTTGCAATATACAGTATCTTTTGACAAACTAACTCTTTCTAAAAAAAAAATCTTTACCTACACTACTCTGCATCTTTCCCCTCTCCTTTTTTTCCAATTTTTATTTTGTTTTCATTCCTCTTTACCATTTGTCCACCTCTTTCTCTCTGTCCACTTCTCTTTTGCCAGAAGTACAGTCATTTCTTCAGACTTCTATGCAACTGGATTGTTTCGAATGCAGTGGACTTCGAGTCGTGGCTGAACCTGTCTCTGCAGTCCTGCCTGGGTCTCACCATACTACTTCCCTGATGGCTCCCACAGGATTGTTGTTGACATCCTCGTGGATTCATCTTCTTATTACAGACACATGCCTTTCCAAACATTCGGTCTACCTACGCTGTAAATGTATTATCTCTTTGATTTACACACGGCATCTATTGCACGTCTGTCCGTCCTGGGAGAGGGATCCCTCCTCTGTTGCTCTCCCTGAGGTTTCTCCCATGTTCCCCTTTAAACTGTGGGTTTTCTCTGGAAGTGTTTCCTTGTACGATGTGAGGGTCTAAGGACAGAGGGTCTAAGGACAGAGGGTCTAAGGACAGAGGGTTTCGTTTTCTCATACTGATATTCTGAACAATCTGTGTTGTTGTGTTAGCTGTAAAGTGTCTCTACTGTAGGCTATTTGTATTATATGTACAGCACTTTGGCTCGACCAAAAATCGTTTATAATTAAGCAGTAGCTCACGACAGGCCGTGGTATATGCTCATTATATCACAGCTAAGGGGCGTGGTTCGGCCCGACGCGAAGCGGAGGGTCGACAACTAGTTGGTCAACTAGTTGGTCCCCCTCTAGTTGGTTTACCTGCTCTTCACGTAGCTCTGCATGTCGTAGTTTAGGTGCTTTTTTTTCTGGAGATAGGCACTGCTCAATCCACTCCTCCATACTATAGTAAGACCCCGCCGGAGGTCGAAGTTAATCTTAAATGTTTCCATTTTATGCTTTGTAAGTTTGTTTCGTAACGGAAGAAATTTAAATATATTTATAAAACTGACAAGTCAAATCAAGCAATCTGATTGGTCGATAGCGTTTTTGCGGATCTCTTTGATTACAGATTTGAAAACATCGTTGCTTGCTTTAAAAGTAGCACAATTCATTATGTTAAACATTCAAAACTATCTAGATATCCCTGCCCTAATGCCAAAGGAACTGCACACTGAATATATTTTGCCGTTTGATGTCTATGTCTGGACCACTGCGTCAAAAAGGAGGGCTTCTGCCCCGTTACTTCTCCACTGCTTTCTTGTTCCAGTATGAAAAGCAAACTGCCTGCAGTTTGCTTTTCAGCCCAACGGTATACTGTTTTTCTCAGACGCGGAGGGATACTGACTTATTGTGAAAAGTAACTTACAATTCTACCCGTGGTATACGCTCAGTATATCATGGCTAAGAACCAATCAGATTGCTTGATTTGACTTGTACGTTTTATAAATGTGCTATATACATTTGATTTGATTTGATTTGATTTGAAATGTAAAATGACTTTGACTTTATCCGACCCAACAACTTTTTCTCCATATCTCCCTTTCCTTCTGTACCTACTCTCTCTCTCTCTCTCTCTCTCTCTCTCTCTCTCTCTCTCTCTCTCTCTCTCTCTCTCTCTCTCTCTCTCTCTCTCTCTCTCTCTCCCCTTATCTCACCTCTTCTCCATTTGTCTCCCTCTCTCTCTCCCTCTATCCCTCATTCAGCAGTTGTCTATCAAGTTCTCTCTAATCCAGGATAACGTTGCTTAAAGCCTAAATACCGACTCACACCCCCCCGTAATAATACCCCGCAGACCTGCAGTTAACACATAAACACTGTATGAACAATGACTCATACACGCACCAGTCGCAACCAACATTTCCATATAAAATGTGACCTTTGGCCCAGTAATCATCGCCGGGCGTGAAAACTGATGTCTGTATTTTCTGCTTAATATGGTCAATAACTTTTATACTTATGGTCTATGTTTTTTTTGTATTTACTGGTCAAAAGGCAATAAATAACCAAGGATGTTTTCTTTATTTTGTGAACATTCAGCTGTTGTATCTTGAAGAGTCTTGAGTATTTTCAATAGCTTAATTGTCGTGTGCATTGTATATACTTTACACTGAAAGATTAACTCTTTTTATTGGATTTTGGCCAACTTTTTATATGAATATTTTAATGAAAATTCTGCTTTTTCAAGTTGAAAAGTCTTGATGTTTTTCAATTGCAATTTAAAATAAATAAATAAGTAGAAGTAGAATTTTAGTGTTTTTTAAATTTGTATTATATTTTAAAGACAATTATGCTGTTTTATTTTGAAAGTAGAATTAATAATACACTGGATTATCAAGGCAAATCTATTTGTTTGCGATGTTGTTCACGTGATTTGAAAGCAATTGATATTAAATAATAGCTGCTATGCTGCACATCTGTCCTCAGACACAGCGTCTGCCGTCCTCATTTATACCAGTGAGACCAGCACAGTCAATTTGAAGGCTTTGTCTCCATCTAATAGAGCATTGTGTTGGCCAATCGTGAGATATACAGATTCCTGGAAGATGGCTTTGTAACATGAGTAGTATCATTTGACTTTTGACCTTTTGATTGTGGATATGGAGGGTAAGATAATTGTTGTATAATCCTTCAAACAAATGTACTCCTGTGCAGTGTGATTGCATCTGATTGGTCTTCAAGTGGATCTATTATTAATCACACTGGCCTTTGTGGATTTGAATTCTCATTTATTTTAAACAGAGGATACGTAGAAGAATAAGTCATTGGAGATAGTTGTGATAAAGAATATTAATACAAACAACTTTTTAAAAACACTTTTTAACGACATTGCTTCTGCACATTGTTAATATCAATACACTACCGCATAAACCCAATACATACGAGCATGGTCACACACTCACACACCTGTCTTACCACACACACACACACACACACACACACACACACACACACACACACACACACACACACACACACACACACACACACACACACACACACACACACACACATTCCAGAGTGTCCCAGGACAATAATCTATAAACTTATTTTAGTTTAACTACAGAGACGCCGAGAGAACCATGAGCTCGTCCCCTCCATCCCCTGCAGTCACCTAGAATGACACTGCGGACACACACACACACACACACACACACACACACACACACACACACACACACACACACACACACACACACACACACACACACACACACACACACACACACACACACACACACACACACACACACACACACACACACACACACTCAAAGTGTTCATAATACACACAGCAGGTTTGTAACAGTATACCGATATTGTAGTGTTTAGATATTGCGGTATAACACGGTATGAAAGGTGACAGATATCGTACCGTGAACATTTGTTTATCTAGGATATTTTGAAAAAACGTACTAAATGTGTGTGTTTATATTATTTATACAAATATATTCATAGGACATTCATTTCAAAACCTTACATTTTTCTTGTAATACTTATATTAACAAGTTATAGAATCCAGAATCAGATATTTTTCTTACATAAAACCATGATATCCTAAATGAACTACCTGAATTTGTCCTATTTGTTGCAAATAGTAGACAGACAAACAGCAATTTCCAAATGTACAGAATAGTACATTTGGTTCTTCACAATTGGAAATGCATGAAACTACTTTAGGTTCTTCACAGCGTTAAAGTTTATTTGAAGAAGTTAATATCGCTTACATTTTGATGCGTCATAAAGAACCGTAACAAACCTACACAGATATGAAAGCAAGAATTAGCTTTACTTTGTTTTAGCTCCATATAGCCAATACAATGGATTAATGCGTTGTGACTGCTGGATGATTAATTACGGGGACATAACTTCTTAATAAGGTGATGATATGTCAGATCTGTGTGTCTGTCAGCATGTTGGGCTGTTCCTCCTAACAGCTGTCTGATATGCAGGTCAACAGAATTCCCTTCCCTTAACGCCAGAGTTCACTACCTGTGATTGTGATGCATTATTATTATTATTATAGGATGTACCACTACTCAGGAATAGGAGGCAGCAACAGAAATCATAACAAAGGCTGACAGTGAGTGACATGTGTGTAAAAAAAAAGCTTATCTAAACAGTGTGTCGATCCTGCTGATACCTTATTGGGCTGTTCTGACAAAGCACCTCTGTGTGTGTGATTTACTGAAGCTGAGAGAGCAGCTGCTGCAGCGACAGAGAATCATCTGCATTCCTCTGAGGCTCCACAGCAAAGCTCCACAATCCTACTGAAGCTCTGCGCTACACACACACATGCTCTCACACACACACACACACACACACACACACACACACACACACACACACACACACACACACACACACACACACACACACACACACACACACACACACACACACACACACACACACACAGGGTGAGCTGAGAACAAATGCCCTATTTATAGACAAAGCACATATATTTGTGATAAAATTATGTTGAACAATTTGAAGAAATGTCGTAGTATAGGATTTCAAATATGAAAAAAGTCACATTATGGTATGTCAAAAAAAATATCATGAAAAATGTCAGTGTTGTATAATGAAAAATAACGATATAGTAAGTCGAAAATATATAAAAAATAGTCACAGTAACGTCATAGTATTGTATGTGGAAGTGTGTGCTTTAAGAAGGTATATAATCACCACTGTTTGTATATTAGATGTATATGTATATTAGTGTATGCATCAAACCACACAGCAAATAAACATGTATTTTTTTCTTCATAGTAAATATTTTATTTTCTGAAGACATGTTCTTCCTTCTCCCAATCTCTGTACCCGTCTGTTCTCATTGAGAACAAAAGGCAAATGTTATTTTCCGTTAACCATCTTAACGTTTTGCTAAAAGCAGCTCACTTAAAATCCAGTGTCTGTACTGAGCTAGTTACAGTGTTAAAAACAAACATAAATATCACATTACATGTTAGACACTTTTATCCAAAGCGACTCAAGCATACTCAATACTGTGGGCAATCCCCACAGGAGCAATTTGGGGTGGGGACACAACGACATGCTGACTGCAGTGGGGTTTGAACCTGTGTCCCCCTGATCCAAACACAAACGCACAACCCACTGCACCACACGCCACTATGAAACCATAATAATGTTAATAATATATACTACTAAAAAAAACTTCCCCAGATTTACAATAAAGAACAAACGACTCACTTTAACTTTAACTCACTTCACATTCACAGAAAGATATTACTGATATGACTAAATGCTGCAGGTAGGTCTCTGATTATTTCCCTAGTGAGTTGATACCATTTACAAACATACATTATCATATTTCTTTATATTTTATAACTTCTAGTTGTCCAACCAGGAAGTCGGTGATCCTTCGATTCCCTTTCCACAATCCCACATTATGTAAATAGTCTTTAGTATTTTTATAAACCATACATTTAGGTTGATACTTCAAATGTAGGTTGGATTATTTGGGTCAATAATAGCACTCATTTTTGGCCATTATATAAAAAAATGTTGTTGTGAGTATCTGAAACTTCCAGGTTGAGCTACAGAAAAACGTATTCTCATGTCCTTTGTCTAAAAGATACGTCTATATTGTACATGCATACTGTAGGTCTGTTGTGCTTTTCGTATCTAACTGAACCAAAAGATACATCAAACTGAGAGCAGGTCTTCTATCTGTTCACGGTCCGTTGGGGACGGCAGATTCTTAAAATAAAAGCTAACAAAAAATGTGCTTTTAGTGAAACACATATCAGTTGTACAGCTACTCTCTAGTGTTCTCTTTATGATAACCACGTGCAGGACAGTCCAGCTGTTTGGCTCTCAGATATGTTGTGTTTCAGATCATCGTCTCTCTTTATGATTTGTAGATCTGGTGGTTCCCCCCCGCGGCGCTGGGAGCCAGTGCCGCGCTCCCTCCTCCCTGAACGTCAACAAATCCCATCCTCTGCCTTCTCTTCCTCTGCTCCGTCATCTGCGGGGACAGGAGACAAAGTGAGTGGGTTTGTTTTAACGTCAGTAAGAGAACACAGTGAAAAAACGTCCTTGGTTTGCAAACAGAACTGTTAAAGCTGCCGTACGAAGCTTTATGAAACAGTCAGTCAGAGGATTATACAATAACATGGTCTGTGGTGGATTTGTATGTACTGTGAGACGCAATCAAAAAGTATTTTGATGTTTACTTAAAATTGTAATAGCATAGTATGTCATTAAATATCATAATATTAAATAAAAAGGCATGGTTTAGTCTTCAAATGTTCAATATACACATTCCTATGTACAGCTTGTCATATAAATATAATAAATGTTTAGTAGAGTATTACATTAAAAAAGCTTGATATAAAATGTCCAAAAAAAAATATAATATTAAAAAAACGATACAGTATGAAATAAAAAATATCTTAAAGACATCATAGTATTGCATGTCGAAAAATCTTAATTAAAGTTACATTGCGATATTTGGAAAAAAAATTGTGAATAAATTCAATAGTATACATGTCCAAAATAGCTAAACTATAGTATGTGGAAGTACTTTAAAGTCAAAGTACAGTATGTCCAAGATATAATTCAATCATTCCTAGTATAATCAAAAACGTCAAATTTCATGTAAAAAACATAATAAAGTATTTTGAAAAATGTGGAAAACAGTCATTATATATTTCAAAATCATCATTAAAATTAGGATGTCTAAAAGTATGAATAAAAGTCTTAGTATAGTTGGCTCTTAAATCTCAGGCTCGTCCAAGCCATATTTAGGTGAAACATTAACGTGTGTGTGTGTGTGTGTGTGTGTGTGTGTGTGTGTGTGTGTGTGTGTGTGTGTGTGTGTGTGTGTGTGTGTGTGTGTGTGTGTGTGTGTGTGTGTGTATACCTGCTCTTTGAGCTCCATCAGCTGCTGGGTGAGGGTCAGCACCACCTTCATGGTGGAGACCAGTTTGTCCTGCAGCATCCTCATCTCGTTCTGCTCCCCGTCCCCGTCCGTCACCACCAGAGACATGGCCTGCATCCGGGGGAACCAGTCCAGGTTGTTGTTCTGGAGGGGCACATTATCATATCATCATTTAAATTATACTGTTTTTCATCAATATATTATAGGTCTCAGATATATACAGAACATGTCTCTGAAGTGTTTGGCTCCAAACACCAAACAGATCATTGCAGCATTACCCATAATCCCCTCTGTTTCAGCCCTGTTTCCAAAGTGCTGATTCTCTGTCTGTTACTTTAGATGAAAATAAGGAGCCCCTCCCCACGCCCCTCTGAGAGAGATTTGGTTACAAAGAACTCAATGGTGCTCTAGGAGGAGATTCAGGTGATAAGGGGGGGGGGGGTTACCTTGGTTGCTGATTGGCTAATGGTTACACAAGACAAAACATCGTTATGACATCATTAAGTGGCCAAAATCTGACCAGCTCATTTTCAGACAGGTTTTTATAGAAATGGATCAAAAAGAGAGAGACTCTTTGTTCCTGAAACTTTCAGAGTCTCTTTCCACAGAGGGGACACATGTTGATGTAGAAGAGACATGAAGAAGAGGGGACACATGTTGATGTAGAAGAGACATGAGGAAGAGAGGACACATGTTGATGTAGAAGAGACATGAGGAAGAGAGGACACATGTTGATGTAGAAGAGACATGAGGAAGAGGGGACACATGTTGGTGTAGAAGAGACATGAGGAAGAGGGGACACATGTTGATGTAGAAGAGACATGAAGAAGAGGGGACACATGTTGATGTAGAAGAGACATGGAGAAGAGTGGACACATGTTGATGTAGAAGAGACATGAAGAGGGGACACATGTTGATGTAGAAGAGACATGAGGAAGAGAGGACACATGTTGATGTAGAAGAGACATGAGGAAGAGAGGACACATGTTGATGTAGAAGAGACATGAGGAAGAGGGGACACATGTTGGTGTAGAAGAGACATGAGGAAGAGGGGACACATGTTGATGTAGAAGAGACATGAAGAAGAGGGGACACATGTTGATGTAGAAGAGACATGAAGAAGAGGGGACACATGTTGATGTAGAAGAGACATGAAGAAGAGGGGACACATGTTGTAAAAGACGTGAAAAAGTGGATTTGCATAATAGGTGACCTTTAAGGTTTCACATTTCAGGAGGAAGTGTAAAGGGGCAAATGTTAAGGTCGGGGGGGTTTTGAGGTCTAATGATAGGATGTTGGACCAGCTGTTTCCTTTCATGAATATATAGAGGGGGACTGTAAGCAGAACCTGTCCTCTGAGGACGAAGTAGCTCTGTTCCTGCATTTGAGATCAATTTCACTTGTATATTGACTTTCTTTATGACTTTATTAAATTTAACAAAAGACAAACTTTGTTCGTAAACCATTTATCAGTTTCTCTTCAGAATGTGAGTTCAGATGATGTCAGTGTTTATGTGTATCTCCAGTGTTTGAGATGTTTTACTTTGATCATGTGAGCCACGTAGCTCTCCGGCCCGGTGTAGTCCGTCTTGTTCTTCTCGCGCACCAGCACGATGAAGTACAGGTAGTTCCAGATGTTGTGCTCCAGTTTGATGTGCTCTTCAAACGACACCGTCTTATTGTCAAACTTATCTCTCTCCAAACCTGCAACACACACAAACTGATGGTCAAATCTCTGCATCTTCTTGATAAGAACAACAAGAATTAAGCGTTGAGCGGGTCTTCCACGCTCCGCGGGCTGTTGTCCAAAACCATTTTTCCTCCTGGTCTCTCGCGCCCCCCCTGTCATGCCTCTGCGCCCCCCCACTTTGAGAGACACTGGGCTAGAGTTAGGGCTGAACGATTAAACGATTTTAATTTTTTTACAATTTTTTTTGTTCTTCTTGTGTGTCAGTCATCCACACCAATCAGAAGTGCTGTGCTCCACATGTACCAGCCATTGTTAACCAATCAGAAGCGGCCCATGATAGAAGGTGACAGACAGATTGATCCAATCACCTGCCAAGTGTTTTTAAAGTGCCTGCCCTTTCAAAATGGCTTCCATTGGCGCTTTCCTAGATGGCTTGGTGAACCGTCTGAGTCAGGTTAGTAATGCTCCATCACATGTTTCTATCACAGGGTGAATCTGAAACTGAAGCTTGACTTTAAAGCAACCCAACGGAAGTTTCATGTAAGTTTAGTTCTTTCACTCGTAGCTCGGGCTGCGGGGGTGCTAGAGACGGGAGCACGTTGATACGACCTTCCTAGCCGGAGTTATGGCCACATTTTACAATAAACTTCCGTTGGGTCGTTTAAAAACAAATATCGCAATTCGAATCGCAATATTTGTCAGAAAAATCGCAATTAGATTTTTTCACAAAATCGTGCAGCCCTAGCTACAGTGACGTGGGTGAAGTCGCGCGGGATACCTACTGTCGTGATTTAGGCCCTTTTTCCGTGCTCGTTTTTCCCTGTTTCGTGTGGGCTTTGCGTGGTTATCGCTCGCTTCGCCACCTCTGGTCTCAGACCCTAACGTGTCACTGTGAGTTTAATGGCACCCACCGCAGATGAAGCAGGTGGTCTTCAGGATCTCCTCTTTCTTCTGCTTCTCACTCCTCAGGTCGGCGAACGTGTCGATGATCACTCCGAAGATCAAGTTGAGGACGATGATGATGACGATGAAGTAGAAGAGCAGGTCGAACACCACCCGGGCCGGAAACAACGGCTCCTACACACACACACGTTTAAAGATAAACAAAATAAACTCTATTTCAAACATTATCAGTTCAATTTAACTCCCAAATATTTCTGATCAAGAATTGTGTCGTGAGTTAAATGGATTGGTCTAAAACCCTTACAAAATGTATGAGCTCATCATAAAAGACAATTATTTTTATAAATATGTTAAAGATCAGTTATTTTCCGATTATTCGCACTACATGTAGTCTGCTGCTTCAGAAGGACACTTGTTAACATGTTTTTAAAATGCTTTATTATTCCCTGTAAACACTTCAAAATACAGATGAATGACAAAACTTTAACTTTTTTATTTCTCAATAATGAGCTACAAAATTAAGTGTGCCTTAAGTGGTCCTGTAAAGTTAATGAAGTTAAAGGTAGGGTAGGTAAGTTTGAGAAACCGGCTCGAGATCGCTAGAATTTGAAAATACACAACCGGAGAAAATGTGCCACTTCCTCACAGAGCCCCTCCTCCAACACACACGAACGCGCACATGACCAATGAGGGCACGAGATAAGTTTGTGCACAGATGGAAGGCTGACAGGCAGGTAGGCCATCCAGTTACTTTAGCCGGGCTGGCTCAGATGATTGGTCGTGCTTTTTACAGTACTACGGCTTCCACAGATGATATTTTTTTATGGATTTGTTGTCAAAGCACTTCAGATATTCATTGCTATCGGGATGTTAAGAGCATTCCATGGAATATAACAAAAAGTGTATCTCGAGCCGGTTTCTCAAACTTACCTACCCCACCTTTAAGTACTGTAGAAGCATACATTAGAAGTACTCAAAGTAGATCACTCTGTTATACTCTTAATATAATACGATGGGATGGATAAAGTAAAAATGTTTTCTTTACGTTCTTGGATGGTTTCCTGAGAACGTCTCCGACTCCTCCTCCGTTCCTCAGGCCGTGGTTCAACACGGTGACGATGCACATCAGCAGAGTGTCGCACGCCCGCTCTGAGGTTGGTGCCTCTGAACACACACAGTCACGAGATATTAGATCAGAGTCTATATCAGTAACGTACATTAACTCTGTGATATGACTGACTCTCAGACACAATCACCACATTCAAATCCCAATTAAAAAGCCACCAGTTCAAATCTGCTCTCTCTCTGTAGTGCTCCCCATTATATGTTTCATTTGTGTCCACTTGACTGTCTCCTCCATGATTTCCTGTTTGTGTTTTTACAAATTGTACGGTGTCCTTGGGTGTCATGAAAGGCGCCTACAAGTAAAATGTATTATTATTACTCTCACCTTCCTCCTCAGTGACGGTGAGAGCTTCGGTCTCCGTGGTGCAGCTGACTCCGTCTGCAGAGCACGACTTCATGAAGTCCTGAGAGGCTTCGTTCTGCTGAGGAGCTACACACACACACACACACACACACACACACACACACACACACACACACACACACACACACACACACACACACACACACACACACACACACACACACACACACACACACACACACACACACACACACACACACACACACACACACACACACACACACACACACACACTTTAAAACCAGCCGTCTTCAGTGAGCAGAGTTTCAGAGTTAACAGATAACAGTTTTTATTGTTCACTGAGAGTTTCTTAGTGTTTAATAATCTGTATTTCAGTTTTAAATCCCTACATGTCTTATAATAAAAATAGAAATGTAATATTTAAAGGTCAATTTGTGCTGTGAATTTAAGAAAGGTCCATTATCTAAATGTATGTGAAATATGTATATGTTAGTCCATCAATTAGCAGGTATTAAATGTAAAACAATGTTTTGAATACTAATCTAATGGAAGGTGAAATGAACATCTCTGCTTTGAGATTAGACGTTGCTATAGTCGATGCCGCTGTGGTTGAATAGAATAGAATCGTTTAATGTCATTATACAATGAGATAATAATAAATGCTTCTCCCTTTCAAGGGTGCCATCAAAACAAAAACAAAAACATCACAACATAAGACAACAGAATACACGCAGCATACATACTTAGGAATAAGGAATAAAGGAATAAGGAATAAAGGAATAAGGAATAAAGGAATAAGGAATAAAGTGCAGTAATTATGTCCAGGAGTATAAAAATAAAATCTGTAATGTAATAAATAATAATAATAATAATAATAGTAATGATATATATGTACAGAGTCACATTGATTCACATGACTTCCGGTGTTAAGAGCAATGATCTCTCTTGGGTCTTGGAGTCCCTTTGTTTTGGATGTGATACACCTGTAGCGCCTGCCGGAGACACTGAATCTGTGAAGATATTGAATCTGCGTCTAATAATGATGTATATTAGAAGTTACCTGCGAGGTGCAGCAGCGGGTCGACCTCCATGATGAAGTCGTCCTTCAGGCAGAGGAAGCCCACGATGGAGAAGAGGTAGACGAGGATGAGGGCGAGCAGCGCCGTCAGCAGGATGGAGCGCCCGTTACGAGTCACGCTCTTTATCACGTTGAACAGAGTCTCCTCCCGGTAGATCAGGTCAAACAGCTGCCCACGAGAAAACCGTTCAGAGAGTCTGTTTATTTAGCAGTGATTCATTATAGTGTATTCTAACTTAGATTAGTGTTCTCTAAATATACTTTTTCTATATTTAATATCATTATTTGTTTACATGCTGCTGTAACGAAACACTTTGCCAATGCTGGATCAATAGAATACCTCTAATCCATTGTTTTGACTACTTATATACTGTGGTCAATTCTAAAATACATATTCTATGAGATAATATTATATATTTTATGACTCAATGCATTGTTTGAATGTGAGCACTCCATATTATAGAAGATGTACAAACGTTTGCACACAGGTACAAATATGTTACTCTCTGTAAACAAAAATATATGACTTCACTGTTATAGAAAGTAAATAATTAACAATTAATGAATAAATTCAGATTTTTTTGGGGGTATAAGTTATTAAATGTTTTGTTTACCAGGATGCTGTAGAAGAGCTCGTGGACGAACAGCCCCAGGGTGGAGGTGAGGACGTAGGCCAGGTGGTAAATGAACTCCACGTCCATCACCATGGCTTTGTATCCCATAATAAACGTCCCGTTGTTTCCCACAAAACTCACCACAAACACCACCTTATTGATCAGCTGGAGGGGAACAGACACACAGGGCGGTTTAACAACACAATCAAGAAGATCATTAGTTATTAAAAAAAAAAAAAAAAAAAAAAAAATTCCTTAAAATCCTACGGCCCATGTTTTGGCATTTTTGAGGGGTTTAAAAATATGAATCTTGGACATTTGAATATAATTGAAAGCCTTTTTTAATTAATTAAAGATTGTAAATAATAATAAAAAAACAGGAAATGTGATGGGAGTGGGGGAGAAATAATTGACCTTTAAATAAATACACTCATATTTACTTTAACCCATTTAATTGTTTTTACTTATATCTATTAAATGCATTTGATTTGAATTAATGTTGATGTTAAATGTATTAATTAGTTATTCCAAATTCAAGGGTTGAATTCACTAAACTGATAAAAGAAGTTCAAAATGGACTCTTTGATATAATGTCTCCAGCAAAAAAACTATGAGGGACAATAACATATAATTAAAAAGAGTATGAGTTAAACACCTGAACTTTTGAAAGAACATCCGTAACATTCATCTGATGCAACTTATATGAATATCAATATTCCAATTACTTGCATACAGACTATTCTGCACTATTTCTATTATATTCTATTCTATTCTATTTACTTGCACTACCTAAAATGATCATTGTCATAACTACACTGTAGCTATGCACACATGACAATAAAAGCCTTGAATCCTTGAAGTGTCTGCCCAGGTGGATTATGGGTAATGTAGTGCTGCTCACGTTGAGAGAGCCCAGCAGTATGAGGGTGTTTCCGATGCCCACGTGGTAGATGGACCTGAGGATCAGAGCGATGGTGAGGGGCTGCAGGCCGTAACGCTGGAAGAACAAGCACAGCACGGAGAGCCCGGTGAGGATCCAGAACAGCATCAGCAGCAGGTTGTCGTCGATCGCCCCCACTGAGGGAGGAGAGGGAGGGAGGGAGGGGAGGAAGAGAGGGAGGGGGGAGAAGACGATTACTAAGAGACACCTTGCATACGAGATGTTTCAGTCATATATCTGGGATTACCGGTGTCCTTCAGAAGTGCTTTTGATGATTTACAAGGCTGTACATAACCATGCCCCAACATATTTAAATGACTGTCTCTCATGTTATCAACCAGCAAGGACACTTCGATCCTCCAATGTTCCACTTTTAGAAGTACCTAGAGTGCAAAACAAGAAAACTGGATAGGCTGCTTTCTGCTTTTATATCTCCCCAAACTGTGGATCCCATTTGATCTTAGAACGGCCACCTCAATTGGAATGTTTAAAAGTAAAAGAAAGACCAAACTTTTTTTGGTACATATTTGAAATGTAATATTTGTTATTGTCATTATTTGTATCATACTCTGTAAAGCACTTTGGGCTGCGTCAAACATGAAAGGTGCTTTATAAATAAAGTTTATTATTATTATTATTATTATATCTTAAAGGTCCCATGTCATGCTTTTCCGGTTATCACCCGTCCCCTTGTGTGTTATGAAGGTTTTTCTGCATGTAAACGGTCTGCAGAGTCACTAACCCTAAAAGTACACCTCTAACACAGGAAAGACCTGTCTATGCTGCCCCAGAACGCCTTGTTGGAGATTTCTCTTTTTCCATTGTTTACTTCCTGGTCATAGTGACACTCACTCAGCCTTATCTTTTCTCAGCCGCGGTGCTACTCGGAGCTCCGTACACACACACACTCGGAGCTCAGGCTGTGAGTGTGTGTGTGTGCTCAGGCTGAGTTACATGTTGTCTCTCTGTCTCGCAGACCCCATGCAGCAACCAGGAAATGACACCAGTAATCCAGCTCACACTGTTCGCTCCTCGAGCCTCAAAGGGCGGAGCAGCGAGCCCCTCAACGTCCCGCCAACACGGCACCCAGACCCCACGCAGCATTCTCATCTGTTTGTCATTACTAGTGTCATTTTCTGGTTGCTAACAAACGCCATTGTAACACATAATCAATGATGTTCCCCTGTAACAGTGGTGGACTCATCAGAACAGAGTGGGCGAGCTGACCAATCAGAGCACAGTGGGCTCACGGGGAGGGGAGGGGCAGGAGCTCCAACAAGCCGTTTAGGACAGAGAGCAAATACACATACTATACAGAGATGCTGTTTGAGAAACAAATGTGAGTTTGGAACATTGAACAATGTAAATGTATTCTAGTAGACCTCAACAATGGAAGTGTGATCAGTAGAAGTGGCCATGACATGGGACCTTTAAGTCAAAAATGTAAAAAAAAAAAAGTCTGTTGCTCACAGGAAAAATATATCTGATTATTATCGATATGATATTTATTTTGTGAATACACCCTTAAAGAAGTAGCAGTACTTTTGACAGTATGACTTATAGAACTACTACTAGTATTTGCACTAAAGTACCTTGTCCTGAGGCGTAGGGGTAGAAGAAAGCGATGATGAGGTTGATGAAGACGGCGAGGTTGAAGGAGATAGTTCCCCACAGAGACATCCTCCCGGAGAACCAGTACAACACCGGCATACCTGAGAGACACACACACACACACACACACACACACACACACACACACACACACACACACACACACACACACACACACACACACACACACACACACACACACACACACACACACACACACACACACACACACACACACACACACACACACACACACACACACACACACACACACACCAAGTTAAACCCCAAGTGTAATGCAATGTGTGTGTGTGTGTGTGTGTGTGTGTGTGTGTGTGTGTGTGTGTGTGTGTGTGTGTGTGTGTGTGTGTGTGTGTGTGTGTGTGTGTGTGTGTGTGTGTGTGTGTGTGTGTGTGTATACTCACTCCTCAGCTTCTTCTGCCACTCCATCTCTCCGTGCAGGAAGGAGGTTTGTTCGAAGAAGTTTGTGACCTTTGACCCCTGCTCGTCCTGCTCCGTGGTGTTGAACACTCTGATCTTTGACTCCTCGGTCAGAAACTCACAGATGGGATGGACCGGGAACACGATCTGCTCCATGCTGCGGTCGTCCCGGACGATCTGGAGCGGAAGACATATTACGTTATATTATTATTAGAGCATCAACAGGACGAGCTGAAGGCTTCTTAAATAGTCCCTGGAAACTAAACGGCTGAAGCAGGTTTCATCCTAAACTCTATAACAACCTGCCTGGAAATATTAGAGAGGCAAACTCATGGACATTTTAAACGACAGCTGAAACTGAAAAACGTTTTTTAATTTGTTTTCTTTGCCTTTAATTATCGACATCCCCTTTTAATTGGACTTTATCCGTCTTCTATTACTTTAATTAGTATTAGTTGCAGTAGAGCATTCACAGTTTTGGATTGGCACTTGCAGGTAGATATCTATTTATAAATATA
This sequence comes from Notothenia rossii, assembly GCF_949606895.1. Taxonomy (NCBI): domain Eukaryota; kingdom Metazoa; phylum Chordata; class Actinopteri; order Perciformes; family Nototheniidae; genus Notothenia; species Notothenia rossii. Next base: position 7,303,010 of record NC_136902.1, read on the forward strand.
TTTATTCATATGCATAATAAACTTCATTCATATTATTTTAGAAGTCAACTTAAATACTGTGAGTTCTACCTACTCCTATTTTTGTTATTTGTATTTATAATGATAATTATTATTTATTTTTTAAACGTATGCAACCTCTCACCTGTCCTAACAGCGATACGGTTTCTCTCTTATTGCTGTTGCTGCTCTGACACCTGCATTTCCCCCATGGATTAACAAAGGTTGATCTTATTTCATTTTATTACGGTACCTCTATCTGTGAGGTGAGCATGTCGTAGTACTCCAGCGGATCCTGCTCCACCACAACAGCTGGAGCGGTGGACTTCAACATCTGGGACAGAGGACGGTTGTTCAGGTTGAGCTGCAGGAAACACAAAGAGTATTATAAAGTGAGTATTAGTACTGCACCATCGCTGCAGATGTAGAAGGGCGGGGGTTTACCATGGAGGAGATCCCCTCCTCGCCCTCTTTGCTGTTCTTCTGAGGTTTCAGGAGGTTCTGCAGCATCTTGTTGTGTCTCGCCAGCTGCAAACACACAAACAAACACACAAACAAACAAACAACAAGAGAGACAACTTAATCAGAGAATTACAAACGCCGTTTATTTTCCTACAGCTGAGAAGATAGGAGGAGCATGTCATACCTCAAAACACAATTATTTTAGAATTGCCTTTTATTTTATTGATGTTGTACTACTTTCTGTTTGTGTTAGTTACTGTATCTTAGATTTGTCTTTGTATGTTTGTCTGATTTTAAAAACTCTGTTTATTATTTGTATTATATTGGATAGGATATTACCTCGAACACAGCACGGATCAGTCAGAGCTATCAAACTGTGATTCTTTATAATGATATCAATTTTCTGGCTTTATGTGAAGTATGGTAGTATTTGCTTATGTAGTTGTGTTGTAATTGTGTACCCCTCTATTAAGGGCTGAAACTGAAATGTTTTATTTTGTTTGTAATAGATGTGTTTGTATCAATATGTAGTCGCCAAAGGTATGTTTTCGCTTTTTCATTGGGAATCCAGGGAGATGCTAACTTCTGGATCTCCCAACAGAAACACGACAGAGCCACGGACTGAGAGGAGTGGGATTCAGCCAATCAGGAGCTTGTGTTTAGTCACCTGCTGAGCCAGGATGTAGATGTTGTGTCCGACCTCACGGGGGGAGACGTCCTCCCCCTCATACTCGCTCTCCTGATGGTAGGCCTTCTTTATCTCCTCCACCTGCACACACACACACACACACACACACACACACACATATATATATATATTATATCTGAACACAGATCAGTAACGTCTTCTTTAAATAAAGTTAGTGTAAATAATGGCACCAGCTCTCGGGGTCGGAGGTTGAACAGGATCCTCTCTGCGTTCTCGCTGTCATGGCGACTCTCCATCAGAGCCAACAGCAGCTTGGAGGCGTTGTCCTGGAAACAGGGAAATTAAACAGTTCAACGACAGGTGTCACCATGACGACAGGATGAAGTGCAGACCTCGTATTGGTCACATATGAACCACCAGGTAAAGGAACAATAAATGACTACATTAATATGTTGCTGTGATTAAAGTTCCTTCTTCACTTCCGTTTTGCTTCTCATGCACTGATTCGCTAATCTGAACAGCCAATCAGAATGATTTATGTTTGCTGGTCCATCACTATAAGAGACAGAAAACACACAGTGTGCACATGGACAGGTAAACTAACACACCTTCAGCTGGAGCACCATCTCCATCCGGTACCGACACAGAGGACTGATGTCGTTCAGGATCAGAGCCGTGATGATGTCGATGCCGTTGGACTCGTGGGTCACGATGCACGTCTGCAACACACACACACACACACACACACACACACACACACACACACACACACACACACACACACACACACACACACACACACACACACACACACACACACACACACACACACACACACACACACACACACACACACACACACACACACACACACACACACACACACACACACACACACACACACACACACACACACACACACACACACACACACGAAAACATTATTAAAATAAATACAGAATAAGAAAAAACATCTACAGTGATCCTAATGAAATGAAAAGCCCTATTAAAAAGATCTCTGTGTTGTCTGAGCGTACCTGGTTCTCCTGGCAGGGGCCCTGGCAGTACTCAGTGAGGGTCTCCAGGGTCTGAGTGATCAGGTGGACGTTTGATTCGTTGATGTAGAGCCCGAGCAGCCCAAGGCCCCCGGTGGTGCTTCCACACATGATGTCCAGGAACTGAAGGGTCTCACACACCAGGTTGTAGTTGGTCTTATTGTTCTGGCAGCGCAGGAAGTTCTGCAAACACATTCAAGATCACTCTCTCCTTATCTGGTCAGCCTCTGTTTGTGTGTCACAGCAGTATTTCAGAAACAAAGTAAGAGATTGATAAGGCCTCATTAATCTGCAACAACAATGAATCTCACTTTAATGAGACTGGGACCATTTCCTGAATGACAGTCACTTTAAATCTACTTTAACATTTAGACTTTTCAAGCTAACACAACATTAAAATTAAAGAGAGGTTGTCATAAGCCTTCATTTTTAATCAGTTTAATAAAACTAGAGGCTGTTTTTGCATTGTTAAGAAAAAAAACATGACATTTTTCGATCCTGAAAACTGAAATTTAAAAAGGCTGTTTTTGCAATTCTATTTGTGTCCTGGATTAAAAAAAAAAAAAAAAGGTAAAAGTTGCAAATTAGGGAGTTTGAGAAATGTGGGTCAGGTATTTTTAAACTCTGGACTATAGACTAGGATTATAGTTTTTCTAAACTAAACTAAGATACTGAAAACCAAGATGAGACTGAATGTTCTGTTCTGAAAATCAGACTCAGATTTCTGGGTTTGGTCCACCCTGGTTTATTGGTATGTCTTCAGTATTTATTGTTATCATCTTGTCATTTTACTACATTCTCAGATATGTTTGTTGTTTGTACGTTATCATTCATGTTTGTTGATTTGTGAAGCCCTCTGAGACAAATGTGTTTTGTGATATTGGACGATATAAATACATTTGAATTGAAGTGAATTGTGTGCTCAGCGGAACCCACCTGCAGGTCCTGGTTGTGGTTCTCACACAGCAGCTGCAGGAACCTGAGGATGGGCTTCATGATGGTGACGGCGGGGCCCACCTCCGCCTCCACCTCCCTCTGCTCCGCTGCAGCGGGGACCGGCAGGGCGGGGGGGCACACCGCCGGGGCGATGGAGTGACCCACCGCGACGGGAAGCACTGAGGACGGAGGGGGAAACTGCTTAGCCAAACAACTGGATTCAGAGAGGTAAAAGGAGACTAAAACTTTGCAGCAAAGTACAGCTTAAAAGGTCAAATAAAGATATTCAAGTGACTGTTTTTTATATATACTGATTGTTGTGCTTTTATTTCGATCTTAAAGGTCCCCTATTATACTGTTTTTCAGCTTGGTGTTTGTGCAAGGGCAGATGAATTATGAAGTTGAAAAGGGGCCATTAGACCCGCCATTTTGCGACCCTGACCCTAATAGGTGTTGCTCTTAAGTTTGATCCTATCACCATCTCTACTAGGGTTGCCAGAAACTGAACATGATCAAAATTGATTATTCGGCAGCCCTGGCGAATAATAATCGATTATTCGACCGACCCCCCCCCCCCCCCCCCCCCGCGGGAGAGAAAAAAAAAACTCAGTCAAAAGGAATTCCGTTGTTTTCTTTACTGGAACATGTTTAACAGTACAAACAAAATAAACGACAAATAAACCAACATCAACATGATGCAGCTCCTTGAACTCTTTTTACCTGCCGCTTTGTTCATCTTTAGTCGCACGTGTGAGGGAGAGGGGGGGTGGGGGCGGGGTCGGTGTGTAGCGTGCTGCCGCAGTCTGCTCTGCACGCAGGCTTCCTCCAAGTTTACAGTAAAACAAACTGGTGGTGTGACCAATGGCCATTTACAATTATTAATACTATTACTATTATTAGCATTAGTCTATATATTTTGGTTTAAACTAAGCCAGAAAAAAAAAAAAAACATAAATAATAATAAAAAAATATATAAATAAAATCGATTTTTAAAATAATATTCGATTATGGAGACTGTAACGAATAATCGAATAATCACTGGCATCCCTAATCTCTACTTCAATATTTTGTTCACAAGTTTGTTTCCATTAAATATTCAATCATGCTGTTATTTTTGTAAATCAACAACTGCTGTGAAACTAACTGAATAGGAATGTGATAATATAAGCATTATCAGGAACGTCCTCTGTGACAGAACTGACAAGCAAAATGTCCAAAAACACAGATTTTTTGCAAACACAACTCGACTAATGACTTGGAGGACAAGTGTGCTACAAATAGAAAGCTGCCTGCTGAGCCAAAAGCAGAGTTAACATCTGGAATGTGTCTTCAAGTGAAGTTAAATATTTTGGATCAAAACATTGGGGGAAAAAGTTGTACGTTTTTTAAAACCCGAAAGAAGTCGTCATTTTTAATATAATAACTTCCTCAGGTCATCGATGATTATCATTTACCAATAAACTCCTTGATAATCGAATAACCTTACTTCTTTCTTGTAAAATTACAATTTTCCTTTCCAACTATTACGGCTTTTTAAATTAAGATCAAGAATATAAAACTGAGCTCAAGTGTTTGAACATAAGTGGTTAACATACTCGAAGCAAAGAGACAAAAAACAGATTTTAAAATGAAACCATCGTATAATAGAAAGACATATTATTGAGAAAATGACATGAAACAAAAAACAAACATCAGGTTTCTCAGGATAATTGATTTCTCACCGGTCTCCAGCTCCTTCTCGTTGGCTTTGTGCGTCATCTCTCCAACGTTAACAGAAACCGTGGCTTTAATGTCAGTCTGAGCCTCCTTCATCCGGTCGTGGAGAACCTTGAAGAACTTCTCTGACTTGTTGTCGCCCATCATCAGTTTGTAGAAGGAGTTCTGCAGGAGAACCAAAGAGAGCTGAAACACCGGGTTCATCCACAGAGCTCCATTTGATCTGAGACTGCTGTAGTTTGTTAATCCCCGAGTCAAAGACATGAAGTTAAGGGGGAAACGCATCAACTGTGTCATCTTTTAATGAAAAACATGACGAAAAGAGAATTAAGATTCGAGTTTGATGAAAATGTCACTTATATAAGACCAAATGGATTACATATTTTTTTTAAGTTGAGTTAGTCATTTAACACAAGGTTTATAAATAAAATACTACCTTAAGTCTCCGACAATGTATTCCCGGTTTATAGGCTATTTAACATCTGATTCTGCAACTGAGTTTGAACAAATATATTTTCCAAAATATTTCAAATACGTTGGTAGGCCTTAAAAACAATGATCCAAGCCTCTCATACTCTCTATATTTGTTATGGAGTCAATCTTCCATGCTTTGATTCATTATTAGTGCGCTGCTGATCCTATGGAAGTAGTAGTTTAAGTGTGGGTAATATCTAGGGATTATGATTCTTTATTTTATTTAGCCTTTATTTATACAGGTGAAAATCTCATTGAGACACAGGGTCTCATTCTCAAGAGAGACCTGTTCAGTGGTAACACCACCACACTGTGGCCCAATCCCAAATCACACCCTCGGCCTTACCCCTCCGTGACGGAGTGAACTCCGTCTGTAGCCACACTCGCAGCTCAACGAGGCTCCCTCCATTAAGGGTTAAGGGTATAAATACAGCGGCAAGCTTTGGGACAAACTCCCCTCTCTCCGGCAGAAACAGGAAATGCCGTAACTGTATGTAACAACGGTTTCAAATCAGCATCTCTTAGACAAAAAATGTAAATGAATAACTCAAATAAAACTCTAAACATCTTTAATTGTGTCTTTTAGTTTTAAACCTGATGTTTATAAGCTTCTTAGTTTTTGCAACAGTCTGTAAATATACACAACTTTATAATAAAATGCACACATTTACCTTTTTCTAGACTAAACACAGGTATGATCCTAAGTTAAAACATATGAGGTTATCATGAGGTTGTTAACATCGCAGTTTATCAGTGGATGTTTGCTGGAACTACTTGTTAACAGCTTGTTTCCTGACGGACACACACAGCGTGACTCCGGTCAGGTAGAGACTGGTCTCAAGTCAGCACCGCTGCAGACTCGCTGTTTGAGGGCTTGATAGCCCACTCCCCCTTCACACCGCTCCACACTTGTTGGTTTGGAACAGCCCTCAATATGGCGGACCCTCCGCGTGAATGCGCAAACGGAGAGGTAGTGTGTAGGAGTAGGGTGTAGGGGGCGGTTTGGGATTGGGCCAAAGTTACAGACAGACAGGACACCAAACACAGAGGCAACAATCAAATAAAACATTTTAAAAAGTAGTCATTCAAAATTCGTATAGTCAGATATAGCAGGTGCAAACACCCACGGATGATTTCTCCAGCTTTTTTAAAATGAGTTTAAAATCCGTGATGGGTATCAAACTGGTCATTTTAAGTTCCTGCTGAAGTTCCAGGTCGAGGGGGCAGAGTAAGATATGGCTTTTTTCCCAAGCTCCGTGCGTACTGAGAGGACGGAGAGGGATGTCATTTTGAGATCGTAGTCTATAGCTGTACTGTTTGTGTGAGATGGGGGGGTATGTAGAGGGGCAGCATGATGAGGTAATAGTCTGCACTGGAGATGTATTGCTGTTGTGCGTACCTGTATCTCTGTGTTCCCCCCCTCCAGCAGGCAGATGGCCAGCTGGATGCACTCCTGGAAGATCTTGTCGTTCTTGCTGCTCATCACCAGGTCAGTGAAGAGCTTGGTTCCTCCCTCTCGGTCCAGACGACACTGAACCGCAGCGACCGCCGCCCAGTCGCGCTCCTGCTCCACACCTGAGACACATATCAAGAGATGCTACAGGTGAATAGGGTAAATAATAAAATATAGAAAAATGGAAAACTGACTTATAAATTGAAACACAACTCAACAGAAAGTGGGAAAATGGACTCTATACAAGCCTCGAAACAAAAACATGTGACTGGAACAATAGCTAAGAGATGCATGTATCTTTAAGAATATAATAACATGAAGACACATCCCTAGCCTTATATTTTATTTGGTATTGCCTTGCTGGCCTTTTGTGACATGATTGTAATGTTGTTGTTTTGTAAAATAGCACAATAGCCTTTCTTCCCTTATTTTCTGGTCTCTTTCCTCTTCCGTTGTCCTTCTCTTTGTCTTTTCGTTTGGTATTAAGCAACATACCTGAAGCTCCGAGTTCAGCGAGGTCGTTCTTCGGGGTGTTTTTCTTGTTTGGAAACAAGTAGTTCTGCAGCAAAACCTTCCGCAGGGAAATTCCCTGGAACAACACAGACAGAAAGGGTTCTTGACTTCCTGACTGATCAGATCAATATATTCCATGCTCACAGGCAATTTAAAATCTGATTGTTTGATTAAAGACATCAAATGAACTTAAAGAGCACTTTCTGTTGAATAAACCAACTGTTAACATTAGTTAGTTTCTTAACTCACCTTTTCATCAAAGTCCAGAGTGCGGATCAGCATCTCCTGCAGAGTCCTCAGGACTTTGATACACAGCTTCTCCTCCGCGTTCATCAGCGCTTTGGTGTGCTGGATCAGCCTAAACACACAGACACACAGATTACCCATCATCCCTCTGTATGCGTACCAGTATATCTGGATTCAGAGGAGCGACACCTACTTGGAGATGAAGCCCCCCGACTCGCAGCGCTGCCGGGCGTCCGTCCCCTCCAGGAACAGCAGCTCCGGCTGATGGAGGACGTCCACGAGCACCGACAGCTCCGCGTTCACCAGAGGCTTCAGACGCTCCTCCAGAGTGTTGATGATGTCCTGACACACACACACACACACACACACACACACACACACACACACACACACACACACACACACACACACACACACACACACACACACACACACACACACACACACACACACACACACACACACACACACACACAGGTAAATGTTAAATGTGTGATATTGGGCTACATAAATAAACTCTGATTGATTTATTGATTGACAGACACACACATTTTGTATTTGTTATTTTAAAATCACGTGACACTTTAAAATTGTGTTAATAACAATAATAAATGGTTTGAAAAGCCAAACACTATTCTACTTAATCACAATTGATTATTTTCTTTCTTTTATTTATGCCTCACATGAGACAACACTTTTGTTTTTGAAAGGATGTAATCTATTATCTCATTGTTTTAGAATTTACCAATTTATTTCTGGCTAATTTAGATTTGTGGCATATTTTGAGTTCTCTGCCTTAAGTTGCTCGTCTTTGTACTTGCTGTTTGGTTTGTTTCCACACGTATGACAGTATTTGCAGCTTGGCGTACCTGCAGCTTCTCGATGATGTTCTTGTAGTCCCAGGGGTTGCTGGGGGCGACGGGTCTGGAGGAGCGGGACGAGGACTTGTAGTTCGGGTTGGAGCGAGACAGAGAGTTGAGAGCGGAGCTGGACAGCATGGAGCTGATCTGAGACTCCAGGTCCAGAGGCAGCGCGATGGAGCGGCTCTTAGCTGAGGAGGAACCATCAAACATCAATAACTTCACTGCAGCAGAGAGAAAACACTGTTTAAACTTTTGCGTTTTTACCTGAGTAAGATTTTGAATGCAGGACTTTTTTATTGTAACAAAGTAATTTTTCTAAGTAGTATTGCTGCTTTTACTCATGTAAGTCATGATGGTTGTATTTGTCTGCAGTAGAGCTTGTTGTACTGATATTGTATACATCTAGGTGGTTTGATTTAATGTATGATAATGCAGGGTTTTAAAGGTCCCCGATGATACTGTTTTTCATCAATATATCACAGGTCTCAGATATATACAGAGCCTGTCTCTGATTGGCTGAAACACCAAACAGATCATTGCAGCATTACCCATAATCCCCTCTGTTTCAGCCCTGTTTCCAAAGTGCTGATTCTCTGTCTGTTACTTTAGATGAAAATAAGGAGCCCCTACCCACGCCCCTCTGAGAGACATTTGGTTAAAAAGAACACAATGGTCCTCTAGGAGGAGATTCAGGTGATAAGAGGGGGGGGGGGGGTTACCTTGGTTGCTGATTGGCTAATGGTTACTCAAGACAAAACATCGTTATGACATCATAAAGTGGCCAAAATCTGATCAGCTCATTTTCAGACAGGTTTTTATAGACATGGATCAAAAAGAGAGAGAATCTTTGTTCCTGAAACTTTCAGAGTCTCTTTCCAAAGAGGGGACACATGTTGATGTAGAAGAGACATGAAGAAGAGGGGACACATGTTGATGTAGAAGAGACATGAAGAAGAGGGGACACATGTTGATGAAGAAGAGACATAAAGAAGAGGGGACACATGTTGATGTAGAAGAGACATGAAGAAGAGGGGACACATGTTGATGTAGAAGAGACATGAAGAAGAGGGGACACATGTTGATGTAGAAGAGACATGAAGAAGAGGGGACACATGTTGATGTAGAAGAGACATGAAGAAGAGGAGACACATGTTGATGTAGAAGAGACATGAAGAAGAGGGGACACATGTTGATGTAGAAGAGACATGAAGAAGAGGGGACACATGTTGATGTAGAAGAGACATGAAGAAGAGGGGACACATGTTGATGTAGAAGAGACATGAAGAAGAGGGGACACATGTTGATGTAGAAGAGACATGAAGAAGAGGGGACACATGTTGATGTAGAAGAGACATGAAGAAGAGGGGACACATGTGGATGTAGAAGAGACAGGAAGAAGAGGGGACACATGTTGATGTAGAAGAGACATGAAGAAGAGGGGACACATGTGGATGTAGAAGAGACATGAAGAAGAGGGGACACATGTTGATGTAGAAGAGACATGAAGAAGAGGGGACACATGTTGATATAGAAGAGACATGAAGAAGAGGGGACACATGTTGATGTAGAAGAGACATGAAGAAGAGGGGATTTTGCATAATAGGTGAGATTTAATGTGTGATAATGCAGGGTTTTAAAAGTAACTTCAGGCACCACATAGTCAAGTATGTGTGTGTGTGTGTGTGTGTGTGTGTGTGTGTGTGTGTGTGTGCATGTGCATGTGCGTGTGCGTGTGTGTGTGTGTGTGTGTGTGTGTGTGTGTGTGTGTGTGTGTGTGTGTGTGTGTGTGTGTGTGTGTCACCTGTCATGGCGAGGGTCTTGATGCAGGTCTCCACCTGTCCTCGGTGCTGCTGCTGCAGCCAGGGACAGTCCAACAGCCGCACGGAGGACTGAAGGAGCTGGGTGACGATGGTGTGATGAGTCTGAGAGAGTGAGAGGGGAGAGTGAGACGCAGAACAAGTCCTATCTAATATAAATAGAAGTCCTAAATCCAGACTGAAGACTTTTCTTTTTGCCGCTGCTTTTAATTGAACTATTCACATCTTACACTGCACTGTAACTTTTATTCATGTACCTGTGTTATTCAACGTGTGTTATGCTCTTAATGTCTTTCATTTTTGTAAAGCACTTTGAATTGCCTTGGAAAGTTCTATATAAATAAACTTGCCTTTGCAATATATATTTTTTTGGCATAGTTTTGGAATTCCTTTTGCATCCTGACAGCAATGAATAAATCAAAGCCTCTGTTAGAAATATAAACAAATCTAGTATCTATGGCTGTTGCAAGATTGTAATTACCGTATTTTCGGACTATAAGCCGCAGGTGTTTTAATGTTTCATTACCATATGTAAGGGTTCGTGCACAGAGGGGATTGTCGGGAAAGAGATGGCTGTTTGAGGAAGCTCCCATTTATTAACATTTCAACAAACAAGTTGCATATTTGCATAACGTATTCAAGTGTTACCATTTATTGCAATAGTAGCTACAGAACATGTGCTGTGTAAACTGTACTGTATCACATAGCGTTTCAGACACACAAACTTTTCAACTTTCAAACTTAAACGGTGCGCTCCCAGCGCACGTACCGGCAGTGATCTACAGCAGTGGTTTTCAACCAGTGGTACGGGGACAAACTGTCTTGCTCTCGTTCTGTCTCTCGTACCACTCTCGGTTCCACTTTTACTTTTGCGCGCTACCTGTCTCACTCTTTTCCGGCCTCCAGCTTTTCCTGCTGGAGCCCGCCGCTTAAAGGTGGGGGTCCGCGGACCGGCCATAGAGCCCATAGAGTTAAAGGTGGTGGACTGTAACCTGTAAAATCAATAGATTTAGGAGGTCCCCTAGTGGCCGTTAGCTGTAACAATCCATAGATTAGCCACGACGTTATATAAGCTGCAGGGTCGAAAAATGGGAAAAAAGGCGCGGCTTATAGTCCGAAAATTACGGTAGTCCATTTGTGACAGACCGAATGTGCACTCTTAAGATAACCTTGTTTTCTGTTAATGTGTGAGTGGCTTTGCAGGGAGGCCTGAAGGGACGATCTGTCAGGCTGGGTTCAAAATCTACAGTATCCTACTCTTGATAGTTTCTCTTAATTTCTTACCCTATCTTAAATAAAATTAAACCCAACTTCTTGCAAAAAACAGCATTATATATATTCAGGACGACTGAGTGGTGTTTGCAGCAGAGAGCATGCTGGTCCTGACCTGCAGAGACGTGCTGTTCTCAGAGAACGGGGAGCTGAAGAAGGAGTGGATGGTGTCGAACACCACGTTGATGATGTATTTCTCCAGGATGGGATCAGTGAGGCGCTTCTCCCGCTGGTTACACACCTGCAGAGGAGACAGAGGACATCAGGACACACGAAATACAACATATTGAGGCCAACGTACATTTCATTTCTGGAAGTGATGAATTATTGACTGATTCAAACACACGAAAAGTACCAGTATTTACTGATACTTAGCACAGGGCAGAGTCTCTCTCGCTGCATTATTAATAGTCACTAGGACAGAGCGGTTACCCTGGCCATGTCCACGGTGAAGTCCTCAAACAGTTTCCAGATGTGGTTCGACGTGTAGATTTCCTTCATCTCCACCTCGGTGTCCACGTAGCAGTGATTCACAAAGTTCACGTACGCCACCTTCACCTGCAGACAGAGAGAGAGAGACGGGTCTTAGTGTCAATAATGTATAACTTTAAGTGGCACTTTTTGACTGTAAGACATAGACAGAAAGTCATGCAGATAATTGACGCATACAGCCTTTATTTGAGGTGCAAAAGGTTAAAAAAATTACACCTTTTTAGGAAAAATAACATACTGTTTTGTGGTATACTATAAGCGCTTTGTGTGAAAGTATTCATGATAAAGAACTATTTTGAAAAAAATGTTTCCACCGTAGTATTTTCGATTTGTATGTAAATTGTTCCGGTATAGGCAGATTACATTATAGCAGTGGGTGGCAGCATCTACATTTCCTTTATAGAATATGGAGCTGAAATACAGGACGTTACCTCGGTGATGCAGTCCTCGTGCGTCACCACTCGCACCACGTCCTCCAGAGGAAGCAGAGACGTACATTTGATCTCCGTGTAAACGTTCTTCCCCTCGGCGCACGCTGCCAGCAGCTCCACCAGAGAGATGTGGTACCTGCAGGGGGGGGGGGGGGGGGGGATATTTAACAATCAAAGGTATGATACTGTGAAGCTGTATATTCTGTGTGTGTCTCAAACCTAAACCTAAACAAATCACTAAACACAGCAGCTATATGATGTATTACCTGTACTTTACAACGTGAGATAAGTAAGGTTTTGTTTGCAGGACTTACCTGTAGAACATACTACAGAGTGGTGTTATCCTGTAGTATTTGGACTTTTTATTTGAATTATTCAGAATATTTTATATAGTTTTGTTTATATTGATTATATTTGATATAATATTTTTCATTTTATTTTGAATTGTTAATTCTCTTTTCCACTTTTTTAAGTATTGTATTTCAACGTCTGAACACACTCTGCTTCTGTGACGAAATAATCTATCTATCTATCTATCGATACTTATAATATTAAGCACTAATTTTTATTATTTTACACACTGTAACTTCTATTCTTGTGTCTTATTCTATTTTATTTCTGTCATCTTGGCTCTTTAATGACTGCTCTTAGAGACCATTTAATGTGTTGCTATTGCAGAAATGGGTAAACAATATTATGTGTGAAATACAATTGTGTTTCATATTGTGTATTTAAAAAATAAAATAATTTCAACCCTTAAATTCAAAGTGTCTGTCTATAAAATAGTATTAGTGATATATAGTCAAAGTATTATTATTTATTATTTATTTGCATTATTTTGTGTTATTATTATTATTATTATTATTATTATTATTATTATTGTGTTTGAATGATTTTAATGTTTTCATAAGAACTTGTAATGTGCCTTGCCTGCCTGCTTGTCTCTTGGTATCCCCCGTGTTTACCTGAGTGGGCTGCTCTCCCCGACCCCCTCCCGGCTCTCGGCCATCAGGTCCAGCATCACGTTGAACGAGGCCTTGTCGTTGTAGAAGACCACCACGTCCTCCCCGGAGTTAGTGAGCTGCAGAGAGATCAGCGTTACATTTGATTATATTTGATTTGATTTTATTTATTTCGAATGTGTAAAACAATAATTAAAAAAAATAAATAATAATAATGAAATGAAACATGATAATTATTATACTATAGAAACTTAAGCAGTCAAATTGATAAACAAACATATATTACTGATTCTAAATGATATATAAACAAATAATCTACTTAATTACACATCCGAAAAGGGGTGGGATGAAGTTTACACTTATTTAACCCCTTCTCCCAAAAACGACATTATTAACACATATTTTTTTTCTTCTTAAAGAAATACATTTGTTATTGAAAAACAAACAAACAAAACTAAAACATCAAACAAACAGATTAATAAACAGATCAATAAACAAACAAATGCATAACAGGAAACACTTCTGTAATTTCCAAGTGTCCCTCTTAAAGAGTGCGTTGAAGACCTACATTTTTAACAAAGCCTTCAGTTAGAGCTGGCATTTTATGGTATTTATTTAATCGTATTTTTATGGTAATTCATTTGAAACTTTTATGTATTTTTATTGTCTTTTCTTGTATCTTATTTAGTTTTATTTCTATTTGTATTCCACACACTATCTTGTTTCCTCATTTTGCTGTAACTCCATCAAAGTCAACTTTATTGTCAATCTTCCAGTTTGTGTGTACAGACAGAGAGATCGAAATACCGTTTCCCACAATCCCGAATACAAAATAAAATATATATAAAAATATGTATGCAAATATGTATATCCTATATATACACAATCAAAAGACAGATGTATAAATATGCATAAATTAAGACATAAATAAAAGCACAACAATCAATATATGCAAAATAACAGTCACTTCAATATCTTTGAGAAATGTACATTCGTGCAAGACTATCCAGAGCAGCGTAAAAAAGAAAAGAGAAGTGGACAGTCTCCATCATATCAAATGTTGCTCTTTGTTTTTAATCAGAGGCCTGTACTACGAAGCAGGATTTTCGGTTAGCGAGCTAACTTCAGGGAAAACTCTGGGTTTCCGGTCCTACGACGCTGGGTCTCTTCTTAGCGGGGTAGATCTCCATGGTAACTTGTGCTGAACGCCTAACCTGCTCCGGAGCAGGTTTGCACATACTGTATGCGGAAGTATTATGTTTAGCAACACGTTAAGTTGAAGAAAAACTCAAATGCAATTAAAGTCAGATCCACTCGTGTCTGAGACGGGGCAGTGATATCATAAACCTGTTAATGTACGCATTCAAACACTCGGCAGTTTTTTAAAAAGTTTTTTTTACAAGCTGTTCTGTATTCACCTTGCCGGTGCAACTATGTGGCTTTTATCCTGGTTTATCTGTTTAATTCATGGATGTTTAAAGTTTAACTTCTTCATATTTGTCTAAAGTGATAGTTTACTTTTCATTCATGAAGTATATTGACGCTGCGCTGTCAGTACGCTTTTCCATGTTTGTGATTGGTCAAATGTTGCTAACCCCGCCCCTTTCATGTGAACGCGCTAATAGCCGGACAGAGAAACCCTGGCTTGAGTTAACGAGTTGATAACCAGCATCGTAGGACCGCTTAGCGAGATCTCGTTTGTTAGGGTTAGTTTAGCCAGATAACTCAACCGTATCCAGGATCTGTTGAACTGGATTTGTAGTACAGACCTCTGTAAAGCCCACTGAGACCAACATGTTTTGTGATTGGGCTATACAAATAAAGTTTGATTTGATTTGATGCAGCAGTGTTTCTGTGTCTGTCCTCACCTCGGTCATGATCATGTCCTGGCACTTCTTCACGTACTTGCCCTCGGCCTTGATGATGGTGTGCAGGAAGTTGAGGTACTGCACGTGGCGACCGTGCGTTGCCAGGCAGTGGATGAAGTGCTGCAGGACGCTCTCTGAGATCTCGCTGCACAGCTGGTAGTTGTTGCTGAAGATGTGCTGCACCGTCTCCGCCTCCAGCAGCTGAAGGCAAGGCAAGTTTATTTATACAGCACTTTTCAACCGAAGGCAATTCAAGGTGCTTTACAAAAATGAAAGACATTAAGAGCATAAAACACATTAGAAACATTAAAAAGCATAAAACATGAATAACACAGGTACATGAATATAAGTTACAGTGCAGTGTGAGATGTGAATAGTTCAATTAAAAGCAGCGGCAAAAAGAAAGTCTTCAGCCTGGATTTAAAAGCAGTCAGAGTTGCAGCGGACCGGCAGGTTTCTGGGAGTTTGCTCCAGATACTTGGCAGTATCTCTAGCCAGATTCTCACATTCCTCTACCCCTAGTCTTCCCGTAAAAACAAAAGGTGTCACTTCTGTTCAATCATTTACTCATTTAGTTTGTGCCATGTCAAATAGCTCTGACCAATGTGGACATGATTATGTACTTTTTTTTGTAGTTTTAACCAGCAAATATTGGCATGTCTTTGCAATGATCTCCATTATTTGTCTTTGTTTGTGTTTTATGTAAAATGTCAGAAACAATGGAAGGAGACATCCCCAAGTTGCTTTTTTTCTCAGACAATCAACAACACAGTTCATTTCGAGTCAAGTTATTCAAAAAGAACTTCACATTTGATAAACTGGAACCACTGCTTTGTGTTGAACATCTTAAACTACAGTAGCAAACAATCATCCAAACTGTATTTGATTTATTTTCCTATTCCTCTGAACCTGGTCAGTTATGAGCAGCGTACCCCCGGGTTGAGGAACAGGTTGAGGTTCTTGTGCAGCAGAGCCTGGTTCTCCCGGTTCCCCGTGCAGAACTTCTGCAGGAACAGGTGAGTGTACTTGATGATCTCCAGCATCTTCAAATCACTCTGCAGACAGACAGACAAAGAAGAGAGAAGGTTGACATTGAGAGGACTCTGTTTTTATCTTGTTGAAATGATCTTTACTCAAACCAAAGTCCCAATGTGTGGCTAAGTAACATCTCTAGGTAGGTGTGTGTGAATGTATACAGTAGATTTGTGTGAGTATAGGTATGTGCTGCATGTATGTATTACACACATATATATTCATCTAACAATGTTCCTGATAAATAATAATAATGAATAATGAGGCAGTGAATGTTTGTGTTCTTTGCAATTATGTTTTCTCTTTGTACATACGATCAGTACAGGCCACTGTCTCATTTGTACGCTTATATTTTCCATCTCTAAATGACAAACACTGTTTATGCAATGTCGAAACACAATAAAAACATTTTTGATCAGAAGTAACATTTCTAGAACAATGCTGTAATTAACTTTTAGGTTTTAAATGATATGTCTAGAACCTTTAATCATAAAGATCAGTCCTGACTCAGTGATTCTGTTGAGGTCCCACCTGGTCGTAGGACACCTGCAGGAGGTCCAGCATGACTTTATGAGCGCCCATGTTCTTCAGGAGCCTCTGCTGCTTCTTCCAGACTCCTGTGCTGCACATCTTATTCAACCTCTCCAGGATCTACAGAGAGAGAGGGAGCACCATTACAAGAGACAAATATAGGAGATACATTATAATATGTTTTCTCAGTCAGATTATTAAACTGGTTAAACGGTTTTAATAAACATAACTTTTCATTTACAAAGTTAAGATATAAATAAATAATAATGACATTAAAAGGGTATCTAAATATGTTATGGGTTGAGGTGGAAATAGATGAATATGAAATGCTAGAACTACTTTACAATCAAGTCAAAGCAAATGTAAAAAAAGAAAAAACGTATATATGGCTTTGTTTTTTACTTGAACATTTACAATTGCCTAAATTATTAACACTGTAAAGGAATGGGTCATTATGGCAGATATAGAGAAAATATAGTAATATAAACGTATCCATCAAAACATTAACACATTTTATTGTTCAGTTTTCTTACCCAACTTAAAAAATAAGGTTACATTTCCAAAACTTCAAATGTATTTCAATTGTATATAGTTTTATTGTGCTGTGGTTAGTTCAGCAAAAACTTAAAGTGGACCTATCATGCTATATTTGAATAATATAGTGTAGGGCCATACCTATGTAAGGCATATTTATACTTTTTATTTTTCAAAATACCAAACAGATCATGCATTTTAGCCATTCCTCATTTCGCTCAATTTAACACTGCCTTTCATGCTCGGATTCTGTGAGAACAGCACCATCTGGTGGCCTGAAATATGTACTACAGCGTCTCCAGCGCTTTCGAACGGCAATGTCCGTGGCTGTCTCCTCCTGATTGGTGGAGTTGGCCTAATAGCCGTAGCGCCACTTCTGTGACGACATAAAAGTGTTCAAATCTGGATCAGTCTGTATCAGATCCGTTGCAGCCCCTTTTTAAGAGATCTGGGTATGGAGGAAAATAGAGAGGGTTGTGTTTTCTGACACTTGGTGAGTTCCCTGGAACACCGGGGACACATATTCATGTATAAAAGACGTACAAAAGTGCATTTTGCATGATAGGTCACCTTTAAAATGATGTCAAAATAACATGCCTTCTCACTATACAACAAGAAAGAACTAAAAAGAAAACTATATTTTTTTATAATAATATTATATATAAATAATATTTTATATTATATTTTGGTTAAAGGTCTGCATTTCCGGCTGGGTACAGAAAAATGAAAGCAAACTTTAAAGCTTAAAAAAATAATCACGTTGGAACATAAGAAATGTATTATCACAATGGCATTGGGCTACAATCGTCAGAATATTGTAACGTTTGCTTCTGATTCTGAGGCCTAATAGGTGATCTTTGGGGCCTTTTTCAATATTTTCAGGCGTAGAAAAATGTAATCACAAAAGGCGGACAGTTTGCGTGATTTGTTGGCAAAGCTTGTGAGTGTTGTTGCAGTGTAGTTTCCTATCAGGAGGAATGATTAGGCACACATACAAGTCTTTCAATGAACATACTGCGTATTGTAAGGAGGGATTTAATGGATGGATTAAATGAATTCTTTATTTGAGACGTTTGCAGCAGCTGTAATCCAGACTGACTATGAGGGGAAATAATAATAAAACGTAATAAATTCAGCAGTGAAAAAGCCACCATTTCTGAAGAGAATGAGACGGAGCACCACGTAAAACTCTTCATCCACAAATACAGACATCACAGCCAAGCCCACAGTGATGATTGACAGGTGATCTGTTGGAAGCAGAAACACCACAACGAAGACCAACGAATAAAAGACGACCTCCTGAAGGAATACATGTCTACTCACCTCTTTGACTTTCTGGTAGTTCTCGTTGCCCTTCTCCAGCTTCTCTTTCTTGGGGGGAGTGTCCTCTGATGCCCCCTGCAGGGTGCAAACGGACACAATATGCAGTTCTCTCTGGGTATGTTACTACAGTATACATACTTAAATGATACACACAGTATATGTGTTACGATTGTGAACGCATTTGGGAATTTGGGGTTTTGCATTTTATGTTCATGAGGAGCTTCGCAGATATGGAGACGAAAAAGTTGATATTATGCGGACACCCGTGGATCCTCATTTAAATCAAAACTAGATCCGAGTTTCAAAATAACCTATAATGTTGGGGAAGCTATCTTATATTAAGTATCTTTAATAATTTCCTAGGCATTAAAACAACCTCCTCCTGATATGTATTTAGCTGGTAGCAGAACGTTATTGTTCACAAAGTCTTTCTATCATTTGTATCTTCATTTTTAGCATTATTTCCAATTTCCAATTTATTCAGTAATTCGAAAAGGTCTTGAATAACAATCAACCTTAAAGGTGGGGTAGGTCATTTTGAAGAAACCAGCTCGAGTGCGCTAGAATTTGAAAATACACAACCGGAGAAAAATCAACCGCTTCTTTACAGAGCCCCTCCTCCAGCACACACGAACGCGCATATGACCAATGAGGGCCCGAGATAAGTTTGTGCACAGATGGAAGGCTGACAGGCAGGTAGGCCATCCAGTTATTTTAGCCGGGCCGGCTCAAATGATTGGTCGTGCTTTTTACAGCGCCACGGCTTCCACAGATGAACATTTTGTTATGTATTTATTGTCAAAGCATTTAATATATTCATTGCTATCGGGATGTTAAGAGCATTCCATGGAATATAACAACAAGTGTTTCTGAAATAAATTACATACCCCACCTTTAAGGAGTTTTCTTAGGAAATTGGGGATGTCACTTTTCTACGTAGCTAGCTACCTAGCGAAATCTATGAAAAGTCTCAACGAAAAACGACCAAAACCTGGTAAAAAGTGTGGATAAAACGTCTGCGGCTGTGCAGGTTCTAACAAATCAGCGTAAAGATATAACATGTCTTAGTTCAACTGTTTTAATAAACATTGATACACTAAGGCATTGAGTGAAAATTAGCTTAGCAGGACGGATACGTGACCGACTACAGACAGAAATAACATAATATCAATGTTTACCTGAATGACAAAAAATAAATGAAAAGGCAATTCAGTGTTTATCCACAACCCAAGCAGCTTATTACTTGTTGTTAGATATGAATGGCTTGTTATGCAGTATAGAATAGTAGATAATGATGAAATGGTAGTATTAGAACAGGTTTGGAGCATTTTGCCTACATTTCACAGTAGAACCAAACAATAAAGAGAGACATGGAGTTGTGACATGCAACAAAAGCCCACAGCCAGATCTGAACCCAGGACCATACCGTTGCAGCGTCTGAGACATCAGCAAGCCCCACACCAACGGTAAGTACAGGATGCAAAGGTTCAAAATAAATATATATTCGTTGTTGTTAGTGTTAATCTTCAACCAAGAAAATGGTTCTTGTTACTTTGGTCCTTCTTAAAGTAGTGCTTTTGAGTTAGTGGTTGTACAGTGTTAGTTGTATTGTAGTTATTGACACTCAGCCATCTAGACATGAAGATCTCACCCATTAGTTATGAAGGAGTGTTAAACTTAAACATTTTTTAAATAAAATTGGCCCTAAATCCTTCTAGAAACTCTCTCTCAACATAGTGCTGTATGCTGGTGATACTGCACTCTCCACCATCTCTTTGTTCCTCGAACTTGTCTACGTTTTCCCAAAAAATGTACTTGGTGTTCAATTTAAACAGGAACCTAAACTGTTTAATGTCCAGACAATCTGTTCTTTTATGTTATAAATACTAATTCCTTTAGTGAAAATAAAGGTGTAAATAATGATGTTTTTGCTCCCCACCTCCCCTTTCTCCTTCTTGTCCTTCTTGTCTTTCTTCCCGTCGCTTCCACCTGAGCTCTTCTTCTCCACCCACAGTTCAGATTTTTCCACCAGCGTTCGGAGTCGATCCAGATCCGCCTTGATCAGCTTGTAGTTTTCTACATCCTGTGACGTGATCAACAACTGGACCTGAGGAGGAGCAAAAACAAGGATTAACATGAGCGTCCAGCAAACAGTGAGTCGGTCAATCAATCTTTCTGTGCAATTATTCCACTTCCACAGATTCAACATGATTCAGATTTGTGAAGTGGATTCAATAATTGGTTTAGATTAAATCGTTCTCAATCAATCTCAATCTTTATTTATTTATATAGCACATTTAAAACAACCTCAGTTGACCAAAGTGCTGTACAGGGAACAAACATAAAATAACACAATAGGAGTACAATAATTAAAAACACGATAATAAGCACAATAACTAGAGACATAGAAAAATACATACAAATATCAAAATGTTTTGCTCAACTAGTATTAAAAGCCAATGCAAAGAGGTGAGTAAATGGCCGTCGTAATCCAACCCTAGAGTAGTTGTAGTCATATGGCCCGCAAATTGGTCAGTAAAAGGACATCCAACACCAAATAACTATTTGGATTTGGGATATGTTATGTTATGTAAGGCATAGTTCAAGGAAACGATTCAATCATACATTCATCTGAGGTTGTTTAAGGGTGGTGATGGTTGTTACTGTACCTTACATTAGCTTAACTGTTATTGCTTTAATAAAACTACTAAACTAAACTCTTCTGTCATTTTTGGAAGACATCAAAATGTTGTAATTGATTATAGGACATAGGCTTATATTTGAAAGTATACTTAATTTAAATGAGTAAGAATGTACGATGCTTACTGTTGTGATATCTGTTTCACTTTATTTGAAATAGTTTTATTGTCATTTTTATTGTATTTAATCTCTATTTTTTACCTTGCAGATAGCCAGTCCTAACCCTAAATCAGTGTGAGCTTTTAATCCTATGTATTTGAGTGTGTGTGTGTGTGTGTGTGTGTGTGTGTGTGTGTGTGTGTGTGTGTGTGTGTGTGTGTGTGTGTGTGTACCTGTTTGAAGGTGTGCAGCACCTCCTGTCTCTGGCTGAAGTGTCTGAAGAGTAGCTGCAGGGCTCCGGAGACTAAAGGAGGATAGTCGTGCATGGTGAGGTGGATCAGAACCCTCAGGAACATCCGACCGCCTTCATCATCCACCTCCAAAATACTGTTCCCTTTCCTGTCCACACACACACACACACACACACACACACACACACACACACACACACACACACACACACACACACACACACACACACACACACACACACACACACACACACACACACACACACACACACACACACACACACACACACACACACACACACACACACACACACACACACACACTTTATATCTATGTGCTTCTTTTAATGTCTGAAGAAAAGCCATAATTGTTCAATATTGATCAAGGTTTTTATGAATGAAAGTGTCTACATATATGACATACCCGACTCCAAACATAGCCTCAGCCTGCTCTCCAATGTGCTGCAGGTTGATGGTGGCTGAGGAGGGACAAGACAAGATAAGACTTTATTCATCCCGAAGGAAGTTGTTGTGCCAGAGTTACACAAATATAATAAACACAGCAGCATAATAGTAAAACTGTACACTAAAAGTGCAGTACAAAGAGCAATCAAATATTAACAGGGTATATGCAGGAATCCTGAAGTCAAATTTAATACCTTTTAAGACCTTTGTTAAGACCCTTTCCATACATTTTAAGACCTCATCGCAACTTTGAGTTCTAACCGGTTACATAGGCGACACACTTTACCTCACATTTACTATATTGATTGTAAGATAGCAAAACTAAACAGAGTGCAGACAGACTACTGAAGCCTCCTCTCCACATGAACTTCAACCTCTCTGTGAGGGTCAGGTTTAATGCAGTACAGAGGCGCGGGAAGGTATTTTGAGTGGGGGTGCTGAGGTGCTGGACTCCAGTGAACACTATTACGGGCACTATAGAGCACGCACAAAAAAACTCCCCACACGCAAACACACAGTAAACCCGCGACTGTTACAATGAAGGCTCGATAATCAGCTCACGGCATATAGGCAGGGGTAAAGTGCTATTTTTTACGAGTGGGGAGCGGACCTCACCTCCTCTAGGGGGGTCCGGGGGGATGCTCCCCCGGGAAGATTTTTTTTAAATATTGAAGTTAAAAGCATCAATCTGGTGCACTTTGAGAGCAACATTAAGAGATCTATGGATACATCTTTCAACACCCAGATGAAACACAACTGTAAGCAGATGTTCTTTTTCTTTATGGATATTTTACAAATCACTCCCCTTTCAAACTGTATTCTTGTTTTACTGCCATATAGTATTTTATAACTGTTTTTCCTTTATTCTCTTTTTTTTTTTATAACTATAATGATCATATGAAGGTGTGCCGCGGAAATAATCTTTTGAATAATTTTTGACCAAACCGTTTGAGACCCACTGAGATAACTTAGACTAAAGTTAACTATCTAAACACTCAGAAAGTCCTTTAGCTCACGAGAGCCTCTCAGTCTGAGAGGAGAGCTCTCCTCCAGCTTGTTGTGGAACAAACAGCTCCGTATGTCCGTTAGTGCAGCTAGCTAACCAGATGCTAACAACACGGTCCCTGCTGCTGGCACCGGTCCCTCTCTCTCTCCCCCTCTCTCACACACACTAAATGCGCTATTTCCGCACACACACAGAGCCGCGAGCTTGAATGACACAAGCACACTTTTATTTCCATGCAACTCTCTGATTGGTCTGGTGTCTTGCCTCTGTTGTATTCACTGAACACGGGAAATTACATTCCTGCCGTCCTTTCTAGTGTCTTGATGAGGTTCACGTAAAGCACGGTTAATGTATTATATTATTGAGGTAGAATTGTCCGGGGCTACAGAAAAAACATTCGGGGCAGGCCAAAATATTATTTTACCAACAATGTGGAATTTATTGGCTACATATTACACAGATTATGCACAGCGGGAGCAGCAATAACCGTCAAATAATAATTCAGACAGGGGAGCTCCGCACCCCCTGCCTGCCGCTAGGGGGTGCTGCAGCGCCCTCAGCACCCCCCTTCCCGCGCCCATGATGCAGTATGCTGCTATTTTGCTTCTGTAGACTCTGTGCTCTTTCATTCCAGTCAAACTCCTCAGAAAACATTAGAAACCAGTATTTGACCAATAAACAAAACAATTGACAAAACTTTGAACTATGAAATATATTAAACGTTGGTGAGCTTCAGCGGGGTAATGCCATATAGGAGCTCCCACTCAAATACCCAGGGGTTAAATTGGGCTGGGGCTGTCCGGGGCTAAGCCCTGGCACATAGGACGATGCTCTGACGTCATCACCCTCACACATTTGTCATATGTTTACAAAAAAGGATATATATGTTAAGACTTTTCTCGTTCTTAATATAGACTATATTAGGGTCTATATATGTTGACTTTACTTTAAAATAGCAGATCTCTGTGACCGGATATAGGTAAAACGCATACGCAAGCGCAAAAAAGGCTTCCGTTCACACGCATTCGATTCATTAACGTGTCTGTTCACACTAGACCGCTGGAAATGCTGGAAACGATGTAGTACATATGTCAGGCCTGTAAGTGGCGCTGCTGCCGCCCGAAATACACCAAAAGCAGCGAAGAAGACCCCGGAGCATGGTTGCCCTTCTGTTTATTCTCCTCGGTGGACGGCGTGTTCTCCTGCTGTATCTCTCAGGCAGCGCCATCTCTCAGGTAGTCCACCAGCAGATGAAAGACACCCACATCTCCGCCTCTTCCAAGGGACGAGGGGGCCGTGCGGCAGAGTTTCCGTAAAAGAAATGTTCCGCCGGTCAACATGTCCGTTAAAATTTAAATCTTCCGTACAAAATTAGAAAATTGCCGATCAGATGTCTTCTTTGTTATTTATTGAGCTTTAAAACAAATTGATAACGACTCTGTTCTCTGTATAATTATATAATAATATTTAATAAACGGTGCCTGCCTCTTTTTTCCTCCCCCTCTTCTGACTGCCCGGCAGCAGCAGGAGACGTGGGGAGAGGGAGGCGGGCTATTTCATCGTTATCAGAAAATGATAGGGCTTACACACGGAGCCGTTGGACCTCCAGAGCGTTGCGTATGCTGGTCTACCCACCTTGGGACCCGTTACCGTAGTCGTTTAGTTCCCCCCCCCCCCCCCCCACACACACACAGAGCGGAGCAAGGCAACGAAACTTAAAATAATAAGCAGCATTTTACGGTGAGCTATGCATGGGGCCGCCTTGGGGGGTTTCCCGACATGTCGTTTCAGTAAATTAAAGGGTGTTTCTTGTTGTCGTTGCTGTGAACCTTCTTAATACCTTGGAAAATGCCGTTTAATACTTTTTAATACTTTTTAATAGCCTTAATTTTCGCTAAATTTATTTATCAACTTTTAATACTTTTTAAGACCCAGCGGACACCCTGATTAAATCGTTGATATTTAATTGCTAAACACACAAGAGGACTGAATATGCAACATTCACTTACATAGGCAGATTCCCTTTACAGTAAAAACAAACTCATTTGGGATATTTATCAAGGGTTTCAGTCCAAAACAAACTGAAAGAGTGAGTTTCCATTGGCTTTCTGTGTGTACCTGCGTGCTCCAAATTGGTGGTGGCGTCAGCATCAGCCATGGGATAAACATCCACAAACTCTTTCTTAAACACTGACAGCAGGAAGGAGATGCGGTAGTCCAGACGAACGTTCAGGATGAACTGATGAAGAGCAAACAAATGTTTATGGGTTAGAGCAGCTGTTCCTAGTTTGGACATATACAATTTGAAAGAAAAAACAGGAGAAACTACAAAATTAACACTTTAAAAAAAGGTGTTGCTTGCTTCAACTAGGCACCAATCCTGGTTATAAAGTGAAATATTTGAAAACTGCAAACTTGCTTATATCATCAACAGTGGAGACGTTAATAAGCAAGATAATTTTTTTTAACAAGGTATATCGTACAGGTGTACCTAACAAGGTGGGCATTGAGTGTGTGTTTAATATAATTAATATGTAATATAAGTTACCTGTAATATCTCCAGTATCTTCAGCTTGGTGTCCATCACAGTCAGGTCCATATTTTCAATACTATCTTTACTGCCTCTCTGTCCTTCAAGCGCATTTCCCGCCCCCGCCCCTCTGGCTCCTGCACCTCCGAATATGGACTGCTTCCTGTTCAGGACCATGGTGGACATAATCTGACCCATCCCATGTATTGAGCGCTTGACGTTTTTCCCTTCAGACGGGAGGGAAGAACAGAAAGCAATGGTCTGCATTATTACCGTTTGTTGGACTAAATCCAAAGGGGCAAAGACAGGAGACTTTTCGAAGTGGAAAATGCATCAGTTACTGCCCCTTTAAGCAGTGATAGGCCAGGGCGTTATCTAGGTGTGAAGGAAATTAAACCTATATTTAAATGTGTTAGCGACTGCAAGTAACAGTAGCAGTGACTAAACAGTTAGCTGACACAAAACAGTAACTCTTAAAGACTCTCAAAGTCAAAACCAGCCAGGAGACGAAATGATGAGTGACAAAAATGTCTGAAAGAATAAAAAAGCAAAACTACTTGGTTGACTTTAAAACTTCTACATAGCATCCATTAGAAAAAAACACATACAGCATATAAAGAAGACCCTTGAGATCCTTAGAATTAAGTCAATGCATTTCTTCAACAAAATGTTCAGCTTTTAATGTCTGGAAATGTGTATCGAATATGTTTTTGTAAATGTAACAAAGAACAAGCATGTAACGTGAGAGAAATGAAGATTAACATAAAGTAAAAAAAAAGATAAAGGTTAACAGGTATTAGTGCATTAAGTACCAGATCCATCATCATGGAATAAGACCCCAGCATATCCAGGGTTGGGTCTACAGTCGATGATGCCCAGCAGAGTTCTGGTGAGTCTGAGCAGCTCAAAGAAACTGTAGAAACCAAAGTAGATCAAATGTCTGGCCAAACTCACCACCTGGACAAAAGCCGAAAAGAAGAGGGAGTGATCAGAGACAAAAAATGCAAGACTGATGGATTAAGAAAGTGGTAAAATAGGAATAGACGTAAAAGAGTGAGGGCTGACCTCGTATGTGAGTTTGTTTTTCTCCTCGTTGTGAAAGGGCAGCTCATCGTTCAGGACGTTGTTCAGATATTCCTCCATGAAGGCCATTGTGTTGGAGAAACGGTTCTTCTTGTTGTCTCTGCTGTCGTCCATGTTGGAGTCATAACTGTGGGGAACACACATCAAAACAAATTATTATATGCTCTTGTTACACCACTCAGACCGCAAGGGTATTATAGATGTAGAAAACGTTCATTTATTAAATTCCACAAGGCACATGTGCAAGATGTCAGCATCTCAAACGATCTCCAAGCACAACACACAGACACACTTCTTCTGTTCATCTCCAGCATGAAACAATGATGAACCATCAGGAGATCTGCCCCCTTGTGGTATAAACATGCATGTGCAGGTCGACAAACTCAACCTTATGGGTGCAACACTCAGCAAACAATCTGTTCTATCTACACTGAGTCTTAGCCACACAAATCTGAAGCAAAGCAAATATTTTATTATATATAAACTTCATGATGTTTTTGAGTGTTATCGGATGAACAAATACACTTCTGCCAGGAGAGCCACACATTATACTGATGAGGAAAACATTTGTCAACACAAAATTAGAGGAAGTATTCTTGTTGTAGCATTTTCTGCAGTTACCAAGTAGTTTGACAAGCATTACCACCACCGTCTGGAAGGGAGAGGAATTGAACCATATGTGCATGTAGCCTTGTGAAAACTAAATGGATTGCACTCAAATTAGTCACTTCGTAAAGGTATCCTCAAAACAGGGGGCCTTAAAGGATTCTGAAAGTGACGTGCACATACTGTCAGTCTGAAAGCAATCAGGCTTTCACGAATGACGAGCTCATGAAAGTCAGAAGCAAACTGTGGACCTGATGCTGCAGTGAAGAATTAATGTACACAATAAAGTTAACACCTGAACAGGGACTTGAACGCTGGACCCTCAGAATAAAAAAAAGATGCCCTACCGACTGAGCTATCTAGGCTCTAGAAGACACCATAGTAGCGAAAATGTGAATAGCTACATTTGCATTAAGTATCTGAAAGCTTCCAATTAGATTTGCAATGTGGCAACCTGAGAGATCTTTGGTTGAGTGTAAAAGATGAGGCACTTATAAAAGGGGCCTTGAATATCTTTGCGAGTGACTTGGATGTATCTAGATAGTCTGGTTGGCAACAAACTACCACGAATGCAAGAAGCAGACTTTGCATAGCAGACAAATGTTAGCTTGAGAGAGGACTTGAGACATATCACACAATAGATTTATCGCCTGAACAGGGACTTGAACCCTGGACCCTCAGATTAAAAGTCTGATGCTCTACCGACTGAGCTATCCAGGCTCTGAAAGACACCTTAGAAGTGAAAGTATGCAAACCCACATTTGCATTAAGTATCTGAAAATCAAGACAGCTTTCAAGGAGATCAGCAATGTGGCAACCTGAGAGATCTTTGGTTGAGTGTAAAAGATGAGGCACTTATAAATGGGGCCTTGAAGACATTTGCGAGTGACTTGGATGTATCTCGTTAATCTGGTAGGGAACAGACTGCCACACGAAGACTTTCTCTAGCAGACAAATGTTACCTTTACAGATGATTTGAGTCATATCACACAACAGATTTACGCCTGAACAGGGACTTGAACCCTGGACCCTTAAATTAAAAGTCTGATGCTCTTCCGACTGAGCTATCCAGGCTCTGAAAGACACATTAGTAGTGAACGTATGCATGCCTACATTTGCATTAAGTATCTGAAAATCAAGAAAGCTTTCAAGGAGATCAGCAATGTGGCAACCTGAGAGATCTTTGGTTGAGTGTAAAAGATGAGGCACTTATAAATGGGGCCTTGAAGACATGTGCGAGTGACTTGGATGTATTTAGATAGTCTGGTTGGGAGCAAACTACCACGAATGCAAGAAGCAGACTTTGCATAGCAGACAAATGTTAGCATTAGAGAGGACATGAGACATATCACACAATAGATTTATCACCTGAACAGGGACTTGAACCCTGGACCCTCAGATTAAAAGTCTGATGCTCTACCGACTGAGCTATCCAGGCTCTGAAAGACATCTTAGTAATGAAAGTAGGCATACCCACATTTGGATTAAGTATCTGAAAATCAAGACAGTTTTCAAGGAGATCAGCAATGTGGCAACCTGAGAGATCTTTGGTTGAGTGTAAAAGATGAGGCACTTATAAATGGGGCCTTGAACACCTTTGCGAGTGACTTGGATGTATCTCGATAATCTGGTCGGGAACAGACTGCCACACGAAGACTTTCTGTAGCAGACAAATGTTAGCTTTAGAGAGGACTTGAGTCATATCACACAACAGATTTACACCTGAACAGGGACTTGAACCCTGGACCCTCAGATTAAAAGTCTGATGCTCTACCGACTGAGCTATCCAGGCTCTGAAAGACAGATTAGTAGTGAAAGTATGCATGCCTACATTTGCATTAAGTATCTGAAAATCAAGACAGCTTTCAAGGAGATTAGCAATGTGGCAACCTAAGAGAGCTTTGGTTCAGTGTAAAAGATGAGGCACTTATAAATGGGGCCTTGAAGACATGTGCGAGTGACTTGGATGTATCTTGATAGTCTGGTTGGGAACAGACTACCACGAATGCAAGAAGCAGACTTTGCATAGCAGACAAGTGTTAGCTTTAGAGAGGACTTGAGACATATCACACAATAGATTTATCGCCTGAACAGGGACTTGAACCCTGGACCCTCAGATTAAAAGTCTGATGCTCTACCGACTGAGCTATCCAGGCTCTGGAAGACAATTTAGTAAAGAAAGTAGGCATACCCACATTTGGATTAAGTATCTGAAAATCAAGACAGTTTTCAAGGAGATCAGAAATGTGGCAACCTGAGAGATCTTTGGTTGAGTGTAAAAGATGAGGCACTTATAAATGGGGCCTTGAAGACCTTTGCTAGTGACTTGGATGTATCTAGATAGTCTGGTTGGGAACAGACTACCACGAATGCAACACGAAGACTTTCACTAGCAGAAAACTGTTATGTTTAGAGAGGACTTGAGTCATATCACACAATAGATTAACGCCTGAACAGGGACTTGAACCCTGGACCCTCAGATTAAAAGTCTGATGCTCTAACGACTGAGCTATCCAGGCTCTGAAAGATACCTTAGAAGTGAAAGTATGCAAACCAACATTTGCATTAAGTATCTTAAAATCAAGACAGCTTTCAAGGAGATCAGCAATGTGGCAACCTGAGAGATCTTTGGTTGAGTGTAAAAGATGAGGCACTTATAAATGGGGCCTTGAAGACCTGTGTGAGTGACTTGGATGTATCTAGATAATCTGGTATGGAACAGACTGTCACGAATGCAACACGAAGACTTTCTCTAGCAGACAAATGTTAGCTTTAGAGAGGACTTGAGTCATATCACACAACAGATTTATCGCCTGAACAGGGACTTGAACCCTGGACCCTCAGATTAAAAGTCTGATGCTCTACCGACTGAGCTATCCAGGCTCTGAAAGATACCTTTGAAGTGAAAGTATGCAAACCCACATTTGCATTAAGTATCTGAAAATCAAGACAGCTTTCAAGGAGATCAGCAATGTGGCAACCTGAGAGATCTTTGGTTGAGTGTAAAATATGAGGCACTTATAAATGGGGCCTTGAAGACATGTGCGAGTGACTTGGATGTATCTCGATAATCTGGTAGGGAACAGACTGCCACACGAAGACTTTCTGTAGCAGACAAATGTTAGCTTTAGAGAGGACTTGAGTCATATCACACGATAGATTTACGCCTGAACAGGGACTTGAACCCTGGACCCTCAGATTAAAAGTCTGATGCTCTACCGACTGAGCTATCCAGGCTCTGAAAGGTACCTTAGAAGTGAAAGTATGCATGCCCACATTTGCATTAAGTATCTGACAATCAAGACAGCTTTCAAGGAGATCAGCAATGTGGCAACCTGACAGATCTTTGGTTGAGTGTAAAAGATGAGGGATTTATAAATGGGGCCTTGAAGACATGTGCGAGTGACT
This sequence comes from Notothenia rossii, assembly GCF_949606895.1. NCBI lineage: Eukaryota > Metazoa > Chordata > Actinopteri > Perciformes > Nototheniidae > Notothenia > Notothenia rossii. Next base: position 7,333,784 of record NC_136902.1, read on the forward strand.
TGGATGTATCTAGATAGTCTGGTTGGGAACAAACTAGCACGAATGCAAGAAGCAGACTTTGCATAGCAGACAAATGTTAGCATTAGAGAGGACTTGAGACATATCACACAATAGATTTATCACCTGAACAGGGACTTGAACCCTGGACCCTCAGATTAAAAGTCTGATGCTCTACCGACTGAGCTATCCAGGCTCTGAAAGACACCTTAGTAATGAAAGTAGGCAAACCCACATTTGGATTAAGTATCTGAAAATCAAGACAGTTTTCAAGGAGATCAGCAATGTGGCAACCTGAGAGATCTTTGGTTGAGTGTAAAAGATGAGGCACTTATAAATGGGGCCTTGAATACATGTGCGAGTGACTTGGATGTATCTAGATAATCTGGTAGGGAACAGACTGCCACACAAACACTTTCTGTTGCAGACAAATGTTAGCTTTAGAGAGGACTTGAGTCACATCACACGATAGATTTACGCCTGAACAGGGACTTGAACCCAGGACCCTCAGATTAAAAGTCTGATGCTCTACCGACTGAGCTATCCAGGCTCTGAGAGGTACCTTAGAAGTGAAAGTATGCAAACCCACATTTGCATTAAGTATCTGACAATCAAGACAGCTTTCAAGGAGATCAGCAATGTGGCAATCTGAGAGATCTTTGGTTGAGTGTAAAAGATGAGGCACTTATAAATGGGGCCTTGAAGACATGTGCGAGTGACTTGGATGTATCTAGATAATCTGGTAGGGAACAGACTGCCACGAATGCAACACGAAGACTTTCTCTAGCAGACAAATGTTACCTTTACAGAGGACTTGAGTCATATCAAACAAGAGATTTACGCCTGAACAGGGACTTGAACCCTGGACCCTCAGATTAAAAGTCTGATGCTCTACCGACTGAGCTATCCAGGCTCTGAAAGAAGCCTTAGTAATGAAAGTATGCAAACCCACATTTGGATTAAGTATATGAAAATCAAGACAGTTTTCAAGGAGATCAGCAATGTGGCAACCTGAGAGATCTTTGGTTGAGTGTAAAAGATGAGGTACTTATAAATGGGGCCTTGAAGACATTTGCGAGTGACTTGGATACATCTCGATAATCTGGTAGGGAACAGACTGCCACACGAAGACTTTCTCTAGCAGACAAATGTTAGCTTTAGAGAGGACTTGAGACATATCACACAATAGATTTATCGCCTGAACAGGGACTTGAACCCTGGACCCTCAGATTAAAAGTCTGATGCTCTACCGACTGAGCTATCCAGGCTCTGAAAGAAGCCTTAGTAATGAAAGTATGCAAACCCACATTTGGATTAAGTATATGAAAATCAAGACAGTTTTCAAGGAGATCAGCAATGTGGCAACCTGAGAGATCTTTGGTTGAGTGTAAAAGATGAGGCACTTATAAATGGTGCCTTGAAGACATGTGCGAGTGACTTGGATGTATCTAGATAGACTGGTTGGGAACAAACTAGCACGAATGCAAGAAGCAGACTTTGCATAGCAGACAAATGTTAGCGTTAGAGAGGACTTGAGACATATCACACAATAGATTTATCGCCTGAACAGGGACTTGAACCCTGGACCCTCAGATTAAAAGTCTGATGCTCTACCGACTGAGCTATCCAGGCTCTGAAAGACACCTTAGTAATGAAAGTAGGCATACCCACATTTGCATTAAGTATCTGAAAATCAAGACAGCTTTCAAGGAGATCAGCAATGTGGCAACCTGAGAGATCTTTGGTTGAGTGTAAAAGATGAGGCACTTATAAATGGGGCCTTGAAGACATGTGCGAGTGACTTGGATGTATCTCAATAATCTGGTAGGGAACAGACTGCCACACGAAGACTTTCTCTAGCAGACAAATGTTAGCTTTAGAGAGGACTAGAGTCATATCACACAACAGATTTACACCTGAACAGGGACTTGAACCCTGGACCCTCAGATTAAAAGTCTGATGCTCTACCGACTGAGCTATCCAGGCTCTGAAAGACACCTTAGTAGTGAAAGTATGCATGCCTACATTTGCATTAAGTATCTGAAAATCAAGACAGCTTTCAAGGAGATCAGCAATGTGGCAACCTGAGAGATCTTTGTTTGAGTGTAAAAGATGAGGCACTTATAAATGGGGCCTTGAAGACATGTGCGAGTGACTTGGATGTATCTCAATAATCTGGTAGGGAACAGACTGCCACACGAAGACTTTCTCTAGCAGACAAATGTTAGCTTTAGAGAGGACTAGAGTCATATCACACAACAGATTTAAACCTGAACAGGGACTTGAACCCTGGACCCTCAGATTAAAAGTCTGATGCTCTACCGACTGAGCTATCCAGGCTCTGAAAGACACCTTAGTAGTGAAAGTATGCATGCCTACATTTGCATTAAGTATCTGAAAATCAAGACAGCTTTCAAGGAGATCAGCAATGTGGCAACCTGAGAGATCTTTGTTTGAGTGTAAAAGATGAGGCACTTATAAATGGGGCCTTGAAGACATGTGCGAGTGACTTGGATGTATCTAGATAGTCTGGTTGGGAACAGACTACCACGAATGCAAGAAGCAGACTTTGCATAGCAGACAAGTGTTAGCTTTAGAGAGGACTTGAGACATATCACACAATAGATTTATCGCCTGAACAGGGACTTGAACCCTGGACTCTCAGATTAAAAGTCTGATGCTCTACCGACTGAGCTATCCAGGCTCTGAAAGACACCTTAGTAATGAAAGTAGGCATACCCACATTTGCATTAAGTATCTGAAAATCAAGACAGTTTTCAAGGAGATCAGCAATGTGGCAACCTGAGAGATCTTTGGTTGAGTGTAAAAGATGAGGCACTTATAAATGGGGCCTTGAAGACATGTGCGAGTGATTTGGATGTATCTAGATAATCTGGTAGGGAACAGACTGCCACACGAAGACTTTCTGTAGCAGACAAATGTTAGCTTTAGAGAGGACTTGAGTCATATCACACGACAGATTTACGCCTGAACAGGGACTTGAACCCTGGACCCTCAGATTAAAAGTCTGATGCTCTACCGACTGAGCTATCCAGGCTCTGAAAGACACCTTAGTAATGAAAGTAGGAATACCCACATTTGGATTAAGTATCTGAAAATCAAGACAATTTTCAAGGAGATCAGCAATGTGGCAACCTGAGAGATCTTTGGTTGAGTGTAAAAGATGAGGCACTTATAAATGGGGCCTTGAAGACATGTGCGAGTGATTTGGATGTATCTAGATAATCTGGTATGGAACAGACTGCCACACAAAGACTTTCTGTAGCAGACAAATGTTAGCTTTAGAGAGGACTTGAGTCATATCACACGACAGATTTACGCCTGAACAGGGACTTGAACCCTGGACCCTCAGATTAAAAGTCTGATGCTCTACCGACTGAGCTATCCAGGCTCTGAAAGATACCTTAGTAGTGAAAGTATGCATGCCTACATTTGCATTAAGTATCTGAAAATCAAGACAGCTTTCAAGGAGATCAGCAATGTGGCAACCTGAGAGATCTTTGTTTGAGTGTAAAAGATGAGGCACTTATAAATGGGGCCTTGAAGACATGTGCGAGTGACTTGGATGTATCTTGATAGTCTGGTTGGGAACAGACTACCACGAATGCAAGAAGCAGACTTTGCATAGCAGACAAGTGTTAGCTTTAGAGAGGACTTGAGACATATCACACAATAGATTTATCGCCTGAACAGGGACTTGAACCCTGGACCCTCAGATTAAAAGTCTGATGCTCTACCGACTGAGCTATCCAGGCTCTGAAAGACACCTTAGTAATGAAAGTAGGCAAACCCACATTTGGATTAAGTATCTGAAAATCAAGACAATTTTCAAGGAGATCAGCAATGTGGCAACCTGAGAGATCTTTGGTTGAGTGTAAAAGATGAGGCACTTATAAATGGGGCCTTGAAGACATGTGCGAGTGACTTGGATATATTTAGATAGTCTGGTTGGGAGCAAACTACCACGAATGCAAGAAGCAGACTTTGCATAGCAGACAAATGTTAGCATTAGAGAGGACATGAGACATATCACACAATAGATTTATCGCCTGAACAGGGACTTGAACCCTGGACCCTCAGATTAAAAGTCTGATGCTCTACCGACTGAGCTATCAAGGCCCTGAAAGACATCTTAGTAATGAAAGTAGGCATACCCACATTTGGATTAAGTATCTGAAAATCAAGACAGTTTTCAAGGAGATCAGCAATGTGGCAACCTGAGAAATCTTTGATTGAGTGTAAAAGATGAGGCACTTATAAATGGGGCCTTGAAGACATGTGCGAGTGACTTGGATGTATCTAGATAATCTGGTAGGGAACAGACTGCCACGAATGCAACACGAAGACTTTCTCTAGCAGACAAATGTTACCTTTACAGAGGACTTGAGTCATATCACACAAGAGATTTACGCCTGAACAGGGACTTGAACCCTGGACCCTCAGATTAAAAGTCTGATGCTCTACCGACAGAGCTATCCAGGCTCTGAAAGATACCTTAGTAGTGAAAGTATGCATGCCTACATTTGCATTAAGTATCTGAAAATCAAGACAGCTTTCAAGGAGATCAGCAATGTGGCAACCTGAGAGATCTTTGGTTGAGTGTAAAAGATTAGGCACTTATAAATGGGGCCTTGAAGACATGTGCAAGTGACTTGGATGTATCTAGATAGTCTGGTTGGGAACAAACTACCACGAATGCAAGAAGCAGACTTTGCATAGCAGACAAATGTTAGCGTTAGAGAGGACTTGAGACATATCACACAATAGATTTATCGCCTGAACAGGGACTTGAACCCTGGACCCTCAGACTAAAAGTCTGATGCTCTACCGACTGAGCTATCCAGGCTCTGAAAGACACCTTAGTAATGAAAGTAGGCAAACCCACATTTGGATTAAGTATCTCAAAAACAAGACAGTTTTCAAGGAGATCAGCAATGTGGCAACCTGAGAGATCTTTGCTTGAGTGTAAAAGATGAGGCACTTATAAATGGGGCCTTGAATACATGTGCGAGTGACTTGGATGTATCTAGATAATCTGGTAGGGAACAGACTGCCACGAATGCAACACGAAGACTTTCTGTAGCAGACAAATGTTAGCGTTAGAGAGGACTTGAGACATATCACACAATAGATTTATCGCCTGAACAGGGACTTGAACCCTGGACCCTCAGATTAAAAGTCTGATGCTCTACTGACTGAGCTATCCAGGCTCTGAAAGACCCCTTAGTAATCAAAGTAGGCAAACCCACATTTGGATTAAGTATCTGAAAATCAAGACAGTTTTCAAGGAGATCAGCAATGTGGCAACCTGAGAGATCTTTGCTTGAGTGTAAAAGATGAGGCACTTACAAATGGGGCCTTGAAGACATGTGCGAGTGACTTGGATGTATCTTGATAGTCTGGTTGGGAACAAACTACCACGAATGCAAGAAGCAGACTTTGCATAGCAGACAAGTGTTAGCTTTAGAGAGGACTTGAGACATATCAAACAATATATTTATCGCCTGAACAGGGACTTGAACCCTGGACCCTCAGATTAAAAGTCTGATGCTCTACCGACTGAGCTATCCAGGCTCTGAAAGGTACCTTAGAAGTGAAAGTAGGCAAACCCACATTTGCATTAAGTATCTGACAATCAAGACAGCTTTCAAGGATATCAGCAATGTGGCAACCTGAGAGATCTTTGTTTGAGTGTAAAAGATGAGGCACTTATAAATGGGGCCTTGAAGACATGTGCGAGTGACTTGGATGTATCTTGATAGTCTGGTTGGGAACAGACTACCACGAATGCAAGAAGCAGACTTTGCATAGCAGACAAGTGTTAGCTTTAGAGAGGACTTGAGACATATCACACAATAGATTTATCGCCTGAACAGGGACTTGAACCCTGGACCCTCAGATTAAAAGTCTGATGCTCTACCGACTGAGCTATCCAGGCTCTGAAAGACACCTTAGTAGTGAAAGTATGCATGCCTACATTTGCATTAAGTATCTGAAAATCAAGACAGCTTTCAAGGAGATCAGAAATGTGGCAACCTGAGAGATCTTTGGTTGAGTGTAAAAGATGAGGCACTTATAAATGGGGCCTTGAAGACCTGTGCGAGTGACTTGGATGTATCTAGATAATCTGGTAGGGAACAGACTGTCACGAATGCAACACGAAGACTTTCTCTAGCAGACAAATGTTAGTTTAAGAGAGGACTTGAGTGATATCACACAACAGATGTACGCCTGAACAGGGACTTGAACCCTGGACCCTCAGATTAAAAGTCTGATGCTCTACCGACTGAGCTATCCAGGCTCTGAAAAACACCTTAGTTGTGAAAGTATGCATGCCTACATTTGCATTAACTATCTGAAAATCAAGACAGCTTTCAAGGAGATCAGCAATGTGGCAACCTGAGAGATCTTTGTTTGAGTGTTAAAGATGAGGCACTTATAAATGGGGCCTTGAAGACATGTGCGAGTGACTTGGATGTATCTTGATAGTCTAGTTGGGAACAGACTACCACGAATGCAAGAAGCAGACTTTGCATAGCAGACAAGTGTTAGCTTTAGAGAGGACTTGAGACATATCACACAATAGATTTATCGCCTGAACAGGGACTTGAACCCTGGACCCTCAGATTAAAAGTCTGATGCTCTACCGACTGAGCTATCCAGGCTCTGAAAGACACCTTAGTAATGAAAGTAGGCATACCCACATTTGGATTAAGTATCTGAAAATCAAGACAATTTTCAAGGAGATCAGCAATGTGGCAACCTGAGAGATCTTTGGTTGAGTGTAAAAGATGAGGCACTTATAAATGGGGCCTTGAAGACATGTGCGAGTGATTTGGATGTGTCTAGATAATCTGGTAGGGAACAGACTGCCACACGAAGAATTTCTGTAGCAGACAAATGTTAGCTTTAGAGAGGACTTGAGTCATATCACACAAGAGATTTACACCTGAACAGGGACTTGAACCCTGGGCCCTCAGATTAAAAGTCTGATGCTCTACCGACTGAGCTATCAAGGCTCTGAAAGACACCTTAGTAGTGAAAGTATCCATGCCTACATTTGCATTAAGTATCTGAAAATCAAGACAGCTTTCAAGGAGATCAGAAATGTGGCAACCTGAGAGATCTTTGGTTGAGTGTAAAAGATGAGGCACTTATAAATGGGGCCTTGAAGACCTGTGCGAGTGACTTGGATGTATCTAGATAATCTGGTAGGGAACAGACTGCCACGAATGCAACACGAAGACTTTCTGTAGCAGACAAATGTTAGCGTTAGAGAGGACTTGAGACATATCACACAATAGATTTATCGCCTGAACAGGGACTTGAACCCTGGACCCTCAGATTAAAAGTCTGATGCTCTACCGACTGAGCTATCCAGGCTCTGAAAGACACCTTAGTAATGAAAGTAGGCAAACCCACATTTGGATTAAGTATCTCAAAAACAAGACAGTTTTCAAGGAGATCAGCAATGTGGCAACCTGAGAGATCTTTGCTTGAGTGTAAAAGATGAGGCACTTATAAATGGGGCCTTGAAGACATGTGCGAGTGACTTGGATGTATCTAGATAGTCTGGTTGGGAACAAACTACCACGAATGCAAGAAGCAGACTTTGCATAGCAGACAAGTGTTAGCTTTAGAGAGGACTTGAGACATATCAAACAATAGATTTATCGCCTGAACAGGGACTTGAACCCTGGACCCTCAGATTAAAAGTCTGATAATAATAATAATAATAATGCATTTATTTTATAAGGCGCCTTTCAAGGCAATCAAGGTCGCCGTACAACAAGGTTAAAAACAATTTTTACAAACATAGTTAAAAGCAAAACACAGTTTAAAAACATAACTACTAAAAACATACAGCTTGCAGCACAGGTCAGCCATACGCTTGCCTGAACAGGTGGGTTTTGAGGTGAGTTTGGAAAGTGGTGATAGTGTCCATGTTTCTAATATCAGGGGGGAGGGAGTTCCAGAGGTGAGGGGCAGAGCGGCTGAAGGCTCTTGACCCCATGGTGGAGAGACGGGCTGGGAAAACTTTGAGAGTGATGGAGGAGGCAGACCTAAGAGACCGGGTGGGAATGTTGACATGGACAAGGTCAGACAGGTATGGGGGGGCGAGGTTATGAATGGCTTTGAAAGTATGAAAGAGGATCTTGTAGTCAATGCGGTGTTTAATGGGAAGCCAGTGGAGTTGGTGTAGTACAGGGGTGATGTGACTGATGACAGGGGTTCTGGTGATGATACGGGCAGCAGCGTTTTGGACCAGTTGGAGTTTGTGTAGGTGTTTGTGGGGGAGACCATAGAGAAGGGAATTGCAATAGTCCAAGCGGGAGGTGACGAGAGAGTGAACCAGGATGGCGGCACTGTGGGGAGTGAGTGAGGGGCGGAGGCGGTTGATGTTTCTGAGATGAAAATAGGCAGACCGGATGGTGTTGTTGATATGGGTGTGGAAGGAGAGGGTGCTGTCGAGGACGACACCCAGACTCTTGACCTGAGGGGAGGGGGAAACCGGGGAGTTGTCGATGGTGAGAGTAAAACTGGGTTGCTTGGTGAGTGTGAGTTTTGAACCAATGAGGACTACCTCAGTTTTATCACTGTTGAGTTTTAGGAAATTTGAGGTGAACCAGGATTTGATTTCCTGTAAACAGGTACAGAGGGAGGGGGGTGGGAAGGTGGAAGAGGGTTTGGAGGAGACGTATAGCTGGGTGTCGTCCGCATAGCAGTGGAAATTGATGTTATGTTTACGGAAAATCTGTCCAAGGGGGAGGAGGTAGATGATGAAGAGGATGGGGCCAAGGACAGAGCCCTGGGGGACACCGGAGGAGATGAGGGAGGGATGGGATGTGAATGATTTTAACTGAATGAACTGAGTACGGCCGGAGAGATATGAGTCAAACCAGTCTAGGGGTGTGTCAGATAAGCCAATGGATGTAAGTCGGTCAAGGAGGGTGGAGTGGGAAATGGTGTCAAAGGCTGCACTTAAATCAAGGAGGATGAGGATGGATAATTGTCCAGAGTCAGCTGCTATCAGGAGGTCGTTTGTGATTTTAATGAGGGCTGTTTCTGTACTGTGACGGGGGCGAAAACCGGACTGGAACTGTTCATAAAGGTTATTGTTGGTGAGGTGTGTCTGAATCTGTGATGCCACTGCTTTTTCTAGTATTTTAGCGAGAAAAGGTAGGTTGGAGATGGGGCGGAGGTTGTTGAAGATGTTGGGATCTAGACCAGGTTTCTTTAATAACGGTGTGACAGCTGCAGTTTTGAGGGCTGAGGGGACAGAACCAGAGGTGAGGGAGGAGTGAATAATGGCAGTTATCAGGGGCAGCAGTGAGGGGAGGGAGGCTATAACCAGGGAGGATGGGAGGGGGTCAAGTTGGCAGGTGGATGGCTTGGAATTCCGGATGATTTTGGATAAATCCGCAGCAGAGGGGAGTTCGAAGCAGGAGAGAGGTAGAGAGAGGGGGGGGTGGGGGACAAAAGGAGGTGGACAACTGGACGTGTGAGGGGTCAGTTGCTGGTGAATGGTGTCTATTTTTGTGTTAAAAAAAAATGACATCAGGGAGTTGCAGTGGTCAGTGGAGTAAAAGTGTGGGGGGAGGGAATCAGGGGGGCGGATGCTCTACCGACTGAGCTATCCAGGCTCTGAAAGGTACCTTAGAAGTGAAAGTAGGCAAACCCACATTTGCATTAAGTATCTGACAATCAAGACAGTTTTCAAGGAGATCAGCAATATGGCAATCTGAGAGATCTTTGGTTGAGTGTAAAAGATGAGGCACTTATAAATGGGGCCTTGAAGACATGTGCGAGTGACTTGGATGTATCTAGATAATCTGGAAGGGAACAGACTGCCACACGAAGACTTTCTGTCGCAGACAAATGTTAGCGTTAGAGAGGACTTGAGACATATCAACAATAGATTTATCGCCTGAACAGGGACTTGAACCCTGGACCCTCAGATTAAAAGTCTGATGCTCTACCGACTGAGCTATCCAGGCTCTGAAAGACACCTTAGTAATTAAAGTAGGCATACCCACATTTGGATTAAGTATCTGAAAATCAAGACAGTTTTCAAGGAGATCAGCAATGTGGCAACCTGAGAGATCTTTGGTTGAGTGTAAAAGATGAGGCACTTATAAATGGGGCCTTGAAGACATGTGCGAGTGACTTGGATGTATCTACATAGTCTCGTTGGGAACAAACTACCACGAATGCAAGAAGCAGACTTTGCATAGCAGACAAATGTTAGCGTTAGAGAGGACTTGAGACATATCACACAATAGATTTATCGCCTGAACAGGGACTTGAACCCTGGACCCTCAGATTAAAAGTCTGATGCTCTACCGACTGAGCTATCCAGGCTCTGAAAGACACCTTAGTAATGAAAGTAGGCATACCCACATTTGGATTAAGTATCTGAAAATCTAGACAGTTTTCAAGGAGATCAGCAATATGGCAACCTGAGAGATCTTTGGTTGAGTGTAAAAGATGAGGCACTTATAAATGGGGCCTTGAAGACATGTGCGAGTGACTTGGATGTATCTAGATAATCTGGAAGGGAACAGACTGCCACACGAAGACTTTCTGTAGCAGACAAATGTTAGCTTTAGAGAGGACTTGAGTCATATCACACAATAGATTTACGCCTGAACAGGGACTTGAACCCTGGACCCTCAGATTAAAAGTCTGATGCTCTACCGACTGAGCTATCCAGGCTCTGAAAGACACCTTAGTAGTGAAAGTATGCATGCCTACATTTGCATTAACTATCTGAAAATCAAGACAGCTTTCAAGGATATCAGCAATGTGGCAACCTGAGAGATCTTTGGTTGAGTGTAAAAGATGAGGCACTTATAAATGGGAACTTGAAGACCTGTGCGAGTGACTTGGATGTATCTAGATAATCTGGTAGGGAACAGACTGCCACGAATGCAACACCAAGACTTTCTCTAGCAGACAAATGTTAGCTTAAGAGAGGACTTGAGTGATATCACACAACAGATGTACGCCTGAACAGGGACTTGAACCCTGGACCCTCAGATTAAAAGTCTGATGCTCTACCGACTGAGCTATCCAGGCTCTGAAAGGTACCTTAGAAGTGAAAGTATGCAAACCCACATTTGCATTAAGTATCTGACAATCAAGACAGCTTTCAAGGAGATCAGCAATCTGGCAATCTGAGTGATCTTTGGTTGAGTGTAAAAGATGAGGCACTTATAAATGGGGCCTTGAAGACATGTGCGAGTGACTTGGATGTATCTAGATAGTCTGGTTGCGAACAAACTACCAGGAATGCAAGAAGCAGACTTTGCATAGCAGACAAATGTTAACGTTAGAGAGGACTTGAGACATATCACACAATAGATTTATCACCTGAACAGGGACTTGAACCCTGGACCCTCAGATTAAAAGTCTGATGCTCTACCGACTGAGCTATCCAGGCTCTGAAAGACACCTTAGTAATGAAAGTAGGCATACCCACATTTGGATTAAGTATCTGAAAATCAAGACCGTTTTCAAGGAGATCAGCAATGTGGCAACCTGAGAGATCTTTGGTTGAGTGTAAAAGATGAGGCACTTATAAATGGGGCCTTGAAGACATGTGCGAGTGACTTGGATGTATCTAGATAGTCTGGTTGGGAACAAACTACCACGAATGCAACAAGCAGACTTTGCATAGCAGACAAGTGTTAGCTTTAGAGTGGAGTTGAGACATATCACACAATAGATTTATCGCCTGAACAGGGACTTGAACCCTGGACCCTCAGATTAAAAGTCTGATGCTCTACCGACTGAGCTATCCAGGCTCTGAAAGAAGCCTTAGTAATGAAAGTAGGCAAACCCACATTTGGATTAAGTATCTGAAAATCAAGACAGTTTTCAAGGAGATCAGCAATGTGGCAACCTGAGAGATCTTTGGTTGAGTGTAAAAGATGAGGTACTTATAAATGGGGCCTTGAAGACATTTGCGAGTGACTTGGATATATCTCGATAATCTGGTAGGGAACAGACTGCCACACGAAGACTTTCTCTAGCAGACAAATGTTAGCTTTAGAGAGGACTTGAGTCATATCACACGATAGATTTACGCCTGAACAGGGACTTGAACCCTGGACCCTCAGATTAAAAGTCTGATGCTCTACCGACTGAGCTATCCAGGCTCTGAAAGATACCTTAGAAGTGAAAGTATGCAAACCCACATTTGCATTAAGTATCTGAAAATCAAGACAGCTTTCAAGGAGATCAGCAATGTGGCAACCTGAGAGATCTTTGGTTGAGTGTAAAAGATGAGGCACTTATAAATGGGGCCTTGATTACCTTTGCGAGTGACTTGGATGTATCTCGATAGTCTGGTTGGGAACAAACTACCACGAATGCAAGAAGCAGACTTTGCATAGCAGACAAGTGTTAGCTTTAGAGAGGACTTGAGACATATCACACAATAGATTTATTGCCTGAACAGGGACTTGAACCCTGGACCCTCAGATTAAAAGTCTGATGCTCTACCGACTGAGCTATCCAGGCTCTGAAAGACACCTTAGTAATGAAAGTAGGCAAACCCACATTTGGATTAAGTATCTGAAAATCAAGACAGTTTTCAAGGAGATCAGCAATGTGGCAACCTGAGAGATCTTTAGTTGAGTGTAAAAGATGAGGCACTTATAAATGGGGCCTTGAAGACATGTGCGAGTGACTTGGATGTATCTAGATAATCTGGTAGGGAACAGACTGCCACGAATGCAACACGAAGACTTTCTCTAGCAGACAAATGTTACCTATATAGAGGACTTGAGTCATATCACACAAGAGATTTACGCCTGAACAGGGACTTGAACCCTGGACCCTCAGATTAAAAGTCTGATGCTCTACCGACTGAGCTATCCAGGCTCTGAAAGATACCTTAGTAGTGAAAGTATGCATGCCTACATTTGCATTAAGTATCTGAAAATCAAGACAGTTTTCAAGGAGATCAGCAATGTGGCAACCTGAGAGATCTTTGGTTGAGTGTAAAAGATGAGGCACTTATAAATGGGGCCTTGAAGACATGTGCGAGTGACTTGGATGTATCTAGATAGTCTGGTTGGGAACAAACTAGCACGAATGCAAGAAGCAGACTTTGCATAGCAGACAAATGTTAGCGTTAGAGAGGACTTGAGACATATCACACAATAGATTTATCGCCTGAACAGGGACTTGAACCCTGGACCCTCAGATTAAAAGTCTGATGCTCTACCGACTGAGCTATCCAGGCTCTGAAAGACAACTTAGTAGTGAAAGTATGCATGCCTACATTTGCATTAAGTATCTGAAAATCAAGACAGCTTTCAAGGAGATCAGCTATGTGGCAACCTGAGAGATCTTTGGTTGAGTGTAAAAGATGAGGCACTTATAAATGGGGCCTTGAAGACATGTGCGAGTGACTTGGATGTATCTAGATAGTCTGGTTGGGAACAAACTACCACGAATGCAAGAAGCAGACTTTGCATAGCAGACAAGTGTTAGCTTTAGAGAGGACTTGAGACATATCACACAATAGATTTATCGCCTGAACAGGGACTTGAACCCTGGACCCTCAGATTAAAAGTATGATGCTCTACCGACTGAGCTATCCAGGCTCTGAAAGACACCTTAGTAATGAAAGTAGGCAAACCCACATTTGGATTAAGTATCTGAAAATCAAGAGTTTTCAAGGAGATCAGCAATGTGGCAACCTGAGAGATCTTTGGTTGAGTGTAAAAGATGAGGCACTTATAAATGGGGCCTTGAAGACATGTGCGAGTGACTTGGATGTATCTCGATAATCTGGTAGGGAACAGACTGCCACACGAACACTTTCTGTAGCAGACAAATGTTAGCTTTAGAGAGGACTTGAGTCATATCACACGATAGATTTACACCTGAACAGGGACTTGAACCCTGGACCCTCAGATTAAAAGTCTGATGCTCTAACGACTGAGCTATCCAGGCTCTGAAAGGTACCTTAGAAGTGAAAGTATGCAAACCCACATTTGCATGAAGTATCTGACAATCAAGACAGCTTTCAAGGAGATCAGCAATCTGGCAATCTGAGAGATCTTTGGTTGAGTGTAAAAGATGAGGCACTTATAAATGGGGCCTTGAAGACATGTGCGAGTGACTTGGATGTATCTAGATTGTCTGGTTGGGAACAAACTACCAGGAATGCAAGAAGCAGACTTTGTATAGCAGACAAATGTTAGCGTTAGAGAGGACTTGAGACATATCAACAATAGATGTATCGCCTGAACAGGGACTTGAACCCTGGACCCTCAGATTAAAAGTCTGATGCTCTACCGACTGAGCTATCCAGGCTCTGAAAGAAACCTTAGTAGTGAAAGTATGCATGCCTACATTTGCATTAAGTATCTGAAAATCAAGACAGCTTTCAAGGAGATCAGCAATGTGGCAACCTGAGAGATCTTTGGTTGAGTGTAAAAGATGAGGCACTTATAAATGGGGCCTTGAAGACATGTGCGAGTGACTTGGATGTATCTAGATAGTCTGGTTGGGAACAAACTACCACGAATGCAAGAAGCAGACTTTGCATAGCAGACAAATGTTAGCGTTAGAGAGGACTTGAGACATATCAACAATAGATTTATCGCCTGAACAGGGACTTGAACCCTGGACCCTCAGATTAAAAGTCTGATGCTCTACCGACTGAGCTATCCAGGCTCTGAAAGACACCTTAGTAATGAAAGTAGGCATACCCACATTTGGATTAAGTATCTGAAAATCAAGACAGTTTTCAAGGAGATCAGCAATGTGGCAACCTGAGAGATCTTTGGTTGAGTGTAAAAGATGAGGCACTTATAAATGGGGCCTTGAAGACATGTGCGAGTGACTTGGATGTATCTAGATAATCTGGAAGGGAACAGACTGCCACACAAAGACTTTCTGTAGCAGACAAATGTTAGCTTTAGAGAGGACTTGAGTCATATCACACAATAGATTTACGCCTGAACAGGGACTTGAACCCTGGACTAGAGCCATATGAAATCCGCGTTCACGGAATCGCGGACGGAATCGCGGAATTGACCAATACAAATGGAATCAACTGTAAAACGTGGAATATTGCAGAATTTGCCATAATTTGGACTGAAATTCCGTTTTCGGGAGAACGATGGAACGTTTGGTGCAAAGCAAAAATGACCGGGACGCTAACACGTGTTACAACGCACACGTCACTTCCACACTGCTTCACAACAACACAGCAATGTCCAAGCGTGTAGCTGCTTCGGTATCAACATCATCATCTAAAAAGCTACGAAATTCCACACTAAACCCTCAATTCAGAGCACAGCAGTATCCGAATGATTTTTATGCCTCCGGCGATAAGTTATTTTGTAAATATTGTCAACATACCGTGGATTGGACCCGCAAAAATACGTGCGACGATCATTTAGTCTCGAAAAGCCATGTCAGAAACAAGGGAAAACACTGTGCTTCCCAAAACACACCTGCACTTCAAACTACAATTACAGCAAGTACCTCGTCAGCAGATTCAAGACGAGAGTTTGTGCAGGACTTTGTAGCTGTCTGCGCCGAGTCAGACATCCCTTTAGCAAAGCTGAAGAAGCTGCGACCATTTCTAGTTAAGCACTGCAAGCAGGGAGGAGCGCTGCCCGAGAACGAAACAGCCCTTCGTCAAATCCATCTGCCCCGTGTGTTTGACCAACATATAACGGCTGTTTTGGAGAAAATCCGTGGGAAGAAGTTGTCGGTGGTTGTTGACGAGACGACCGATACCAGGGACTGCAGTGTTCTAAACATCGTCATTGGTGAGCTGATGAACAGCCTATTAACATGTCGTTTAAATATCCAATTTTTTTTTACATGCTGCAGTGTGCATTGTCAGCATGCAAAGTGTGATGACGATGATCTCTGCCTGGTGATTACAATAGATACAGCTAGAGGGCGAGGCTAATCAATGACACTATTGTGATTAAATAGCTATGTACAGTAGTCCTACATTTAGGACTATAGATGGAAATTATAGCTCCTTGCTAAATCTGGTGCACCAGTCTATTTTTGTAATGCAAATGATTGTCAGTGCACACTGTCCTTTATAAACAAAATAAACTAAAGGTGCATAAATTATGCATTACTGTATTTCATCACAATAGAATAGATACTATAGCTAGGCTACTGACATTGTGATAATGTCAGTAGCTAGCTGTATCTATTGTTTACACTTGAAATGTGTATTTTTATTTTGTGCATTTTTATTTTGTCACAATATTATTTGGCTTAAATATAATAATCTTTTGCTTGTGTTATCTTTCATTGCAGGTTTGAAAACCAGTACTATCTGGTGGATGTAATTTTCATGGATCGATGCAACCACTCAACAGTTGCCCAAGCCATCATACGCTCCTTCCACAGCAATAATCTGGAACTGAATGATGTCTGGGCAGTGGTCACAGATAATGCCTCCTACTGTCTGAAGGCATACAGGGAGATTCTAAAAGGAGTGATGCCCAACAGTGTCCATGTAACGTGCCTCTGCCATATCATAAATCTGGTGGGTGAGACCTGGCAGCACTACAGATACTTCTCTGATGCTGCATCACTTGTGGCAGCGATGAGATCTGTCTTCTGCAGGAAGCCTGCTAGAAAGAGAAGATGGGTGAGCTTCCTCATCAACAAGGAGTTTGTGCACACCAAGGCTCCTCCTGAATCAGTGGGCTCCAGATGGAATAGCTGGTTTGAGGCAGTGCAGTACCACGCAGAGCATGTTCATCTGTACAGAGAATTTTTGTTGGAGGAAAATTCATCAGCCCAAGCAGTCACAAACATCCTCAGCCTGCTAGAAACAGAGGAAAAGATGCAGGCCCTCACTGTGAAGCTAACCTTCATCGCAGAAGGCTGCTCCAAACTGATGACAGCTCTGACTATCCTAGAAGGAACCCATCGTACCACAGCAGTGTATGCATACAACATCATGGAGGACCTGGGCTCTTACCTAGTGAATGGAACAGCAAAAACATGCGGGTTTGGTGCCAAGACA
Organism: Notothenia rossii; assembly: GCF_949606895.1. NCBI lineage: Eukaryota > Metazoa > Chordata > Actinopteri > Perciformes > Nototheniidae > Notothenia > Notothenia rossii. Next base: position 7,350,831 of record NC_136902.1, read on the forward strand.
GATGAGCTGCTGAGAAAGACGGGTGTTCGAGAGAGGAAGCAGGTTCTTGACGATCTCCATGATGCCTTCCACTTGGCCTTCACAAAGTTCTCCAAGCACTGGGACACGCACCCAGCCAGAGATATCTACAAGCTGATAAGAGTGTTCGATCCAAGGCAGGCACCAGCCATGGAGAAGCGGATGGAAGCCTACACAAGACTGATACCCATGGCAAACCCATCACAAGAGCTCAGTGAGCAATGGATTGCCTACCAGCACTCCAGGGAGCCCTTGGCAGCTGATGTCACTCTTGCTGATTACTGGAGGGGCATGAGTGTGAGATTCCCAAAAGTTGCAGAAATGGCAATGTCCTACATCTACTTCCCAGTCAGCTCAGTTGACTGTGAGAGGAGTTTTAGCAAGTACAAGACTCTCCTTACAGACAAGCGAGAGGCACTCACCGAGCTCAACACAAAGAGGCTGACCATCATGTACTTCAATGGAGATGTCTCTGATAGATGGAAGACTTAAATGGACAGACAGGAGCTAATAAGGAGTAGTAGTACTAGTCATACTACTACAGGGAAACAGAAACACGTTTTATTGTTTTAGTTTCAAGTTTTCAACTAAATTCAGGTTACTAAGTAAGTTGTTGCATATTTTCTGATGCATTTTTTCATTTATAATGAAAAGCGTAACAGTTTACAGTTATTCTGTTTACAGTTATTGTATTGAGTGTTTTGTTTACAGTTATTTATCTTTTTTACTTGAAGCACAGAGAGAAAAGTTTGCTTAAAATGTGTTAACTCAGAAGCCAGAAGCCAAGGGAATGTTTTGTTTAGAGTTTTTTCTTTACTTGAAGCTTATAAGCACTTTAAAATTGAACTGTAGCACTTAAACATTAAAAAAGACTGTTATATCTTATTGAATTGTGGCCATTTATTCATTCTCACTTATTAGACACTATTTCTGATGGTAAAATTAGCGTAAAAAGCAAAATACAGAATTCTGAAATATTAAAACGGAAAAAACGGAATTTGGCAAAAAATAAAATGGAATTTGGAAAATAATAAAACTGATTTCATATGGCTCTACCCTGGACCCTCAGATTAAAAGTCTGATGCTCTACCGACTGAGCTATCCAGGCTCTGAAAGACACCTTAGAAGTGAAAGTATGCAAACCCACATTTGCATTAAGTATCTGAAAATCAAGACAGCTTTCAAGGAGATCAGCAATGTGGCAACCTGAGAGATCTTTGATTGAGTGTAAAAGATGAGGCACTTATAAATGGGGCCTTGATTACCTTTGCGAGTGACTTGGATGTATCTCGATAGTCTGGTTGGGAACAAACTACCACGAATGTAACAAGCAGACTCTGCATAGCAGACAAGTGTTAGCTTTAGAGAGGAGTTGAGACATATCACACAATAGATTTATCGCATGAACAGGGACTTGAACCCTGGACCCTCAGATTAAAAGTCTGATGCTCTACCGACTGAGCTATCCAGGCTCTGAAAGACTCCTTAGTAATGAAAGTAGGCAAACCCACATTTGGATTAAGTATCTGAAAATCAAGACAATTTTCAAGGAGATCAGCAATGTGGCAACCTGAGAGATCTTTGATTGAGTGTAAAAGATGAGGCACTTATAAATGGGGCCTTGATTACCTTTGCGAGTGACTTGGATGTATCTCGATAGTCTGGTTGGGAACAGACTGCCACACGAAGACTTTCTGTAGCAGACAAATGTTAGCTTTAGAGAGGACTTGAGTCATATCACACGACAGATTTACGCCTGAACAGGGACTTGAACCCTGGACCCTCAGATTAAAAGTCTGATGCTCTACCGACTGAGCTATCCAGGCTCTGAAAGATACCTTAGAAGTGAAAGTATGCAAACCCACATTTGCATTAAGTATCTGAAAATCAAGACAGCTTTCAAGGAGATCAGCAATGTGGCAACCTGAGAAATCTTTGATTGAGTGTAAAAGATGAGGCACTTATAAATGGGGCCTTGAAGACATGTGCAAGTGACTTGGATGTATCTAGATAATCTGGTAGGGAACAGACTGCCACGAATGCAACACGAAGACTTTCTCTAGCAGACAAATTTTACCTTTACAGAGGACTTGAGTCATATCACACAAGAGATTTACACCTGAACAGGGACTTGAACCCTGGACCCTCAGATTAAAAGTCTGATGCTCTACCGACTGAGCTATCCAGGCTCTGAAAGACACCTTAGTAGTGAAAGTATGCATGCCTACATTTGCATTAAGTATCTGAAAATCAAGACAGCTTTCAAGGAGATCAGCAATGTGGCAACCTGAGAGATCTTTGTTTGAGTGTAAAAGATGAGGCACTTATAAATGGGGCCTTGAAGACATGTGCAAGTGACTTGGATGTATCTTGATAGTCTGGTTGGGAACAGACTACCACGAATGCAAGAAGCAGACTTTGCATAGCAGACAAGTGTTAGCTTTAGAGAGGACTTGAGACATATCACACAATAGATTTATCGCCTGAACAGGGACTTGAACCCTGGACCCTCAGATTAAAAGTCTGATGCTCTACCGACTGAGCTATCCAGGCTCTGAAAGACACCTTAGTAGTGAAAGTATACATGCCTACATTTGCATTAAGTATCTGAAAATCAAGACAGCTTTCAAGGAGATCAGCAATGTGGCAACCTGAGAGATCTTTGGTTGAGTGTAAAAGATGAAGCACTTATAAATGGGGCATTGAAGACATGTGCAAGTGACTTGGATGTATCTAGATAATCTGGTAGGGAACAGACTGCCACACGAAGACTTTCTGTAGCAGACAAATGTTAGCTTTAGAGAGGACTTGAGTCATATCACACGATAGATTTACGCCTGAACAGGGACTTGAACCCTGGACCCTCAGATTAAAAGTCTGATGCTCTACCGACTGAGCTATCCAGGCTCTGAATGAAGCCTTAGTAATGAAAGTAGGCATACCCACATTTGGATTAAGTATCTGAAAATCAAGACAGTTTTCAAGGAGATCAGCAATGTGGCAACCTGAGAGATCTTTGGTTGAGTGTAAAAGATGAGGTACTTATAAATGGGGCCTTGAAGACATTTGCGAGTGACTTGGATATATCTCGATAATCTGGTAGTGAACAGACTGCCACACGAAGACTTTCTCTAGCAGACAAATGTTAGCTTTAGAGAGGACTTGAGTCATATCACACGATAGATTTACGCCTGAAGAGGGACTTGAACCCTGGACCCTCAGATTAAAAGTCTGATGCTCTACCGACTGAGCTATCCAGGCTCTGAAAGGTACCTTAGAAGTGAAAGTATGCAAACCCACATTTGCATTAAGTATCTGAAAATCAAGACATCTTTCAAGGAGATCAGCAATGTGGCAACCTGAGAGATCTTTGGTTGAGTGTAAAAGATGAGGCACTTATAAATGGGGCCTTGATTACCTTTGCGAGTGACTTGGATGTATCTCGATAGTCTGGTTGGGAACAAACTACCACGAATGCAAGAAGCAGACTTTGCATAGCAGACAAGTGTTAGCTTTAGAGAGGACTTGAGACATATCACACAATAGATTTATCGCCTGAACAGGGACTTGAACCCTGGACCCTCAGATTAAAAGTCTGATGCTCTACCGACTGAGCTATCCAGGCTCTGAAAGATACCTTAGTAGTGAAAGTATGCATGCCTACATTTGCATTAAGTATCTGAAAATCAAGACAGTTTTCAAGGAGATCAGCAATGTGGCAACCTGAGAGATCTTTGGTTGAGTGTAAAAGATGAGGCACTTATAAATGGGGCCTTGAAGACATGTGCGAGTGACTTGGATGTATCTACATAGTCTGGTTGGGAACAAACTACCACGAATGCAAGAAGCAGACTTTGCATAGCAGACAAATGTTAGCGTTAGAGAGGACTTGAGACATATCACACAATAGATTTATCGCCTGAACAGGGACTTGAACCCTGGACCCTCAGATTAAAAGTCTGATGCTCTACCGACTGAGCTATCCAGGCTCTGAAAGACACCTTAGTAATGAAAGTAGGCAAACCCACATTTGGATTAAGTATCTGAAAAGCAAGACAGTTTTCAAGGAGATCAGCAATGTGGCAACCTGAGAGATCTTTGGTTGAGTGTAAAAGATGAGGCACTTATAAATGGGGCCTTGAAGACATGTGCGAGTGACTTGGATGTATCTCGATAATCTGGTAGGGAACAGACTGCCACACGAACACTTTCTGTAGCAGACAAATGTTAGCTTTAGAGAGGACTTGAGTCATATCACACGATAGATTTACACCTGAACAGGGACTCGAACCCAGGACCCTCAGATTAAAAGTCTGATGCTCTACCGACTGAGCTATCCAGGCTCTGAAAGGTACCTTAGAAGTGAAAGTATGCAAACCCACATTTGCATTAAGTATCTGACAATCAAGACAGCTTTCAAGGAGATCAGCAATGTGGCAATCTGAGAGATCTTTGGTTGAGTGTAAAAGATGAGGCACTTATAAATGGGGCCTTGAAGACATGTGCGAGTGACTTGGATGTATCTAGATAATCTGGTAGGGAACAGACTGCCACGAATGCAACACGAAGACTTTCTCTAGCAGACAAATGTTACCTTTACAGAGGACTTGAGTCATATCAAACAAGAGATTTATGCCTGAACAGGGACTTGAACCCTGGACCCTCAGATTAAAAGTCTGATGCTCTACCGACTGAGCTATCCAGGCTCTGAAAGGTACCTTAGAAGTGAAAGTATGCATGCCTACATTTGCATTAAGTATCTGAAAATCAAGACAGTTTTCAAGGAGATCAGCAATGTGGCAACCTGAGAGATCTTTGGTTGAGTGTAAAAGATGAGGCACTTATAAATGGGGCCTTGAAGACATGTGCGAGTGACTTGGATGTATCTAGATAGTCTGGTTGGGAACAAACTACCACGAATGCAAGAAGCAGACTTTGCATAGCAGACAAATGTTAGCGTTAGAGAGGACTTGAGACATATCACACAATAGATTTATCGCCTGAACAGGGACTTGAACCCTGGACCCTCAGATTAAAAGTCTGATGCTCTACTGACTGAGCTATCCAGGCTCTGAAAGACACCTTAGTAATGAAAGTAGGCATACCCACATTTGGATTAAGTATCTGAAAATCAAGACAGTTTTCAAGGAGATCAGCAATGTGGCAACCTGAGAGATCTTTGGTTGAGTGTAAAAGATGAGGCACTTATAAATGGGGCCTTGAAGACATGTGCGAGTGACTTGGATTTATCTAGATAATCTGGAAGGGAACAGACTGCCACACGAAGACTTTCTGTAGCAGACAAATGTTAGCTTTAGAGAGGACTTGAGTCATATCACACAATAGATTTACGCCTGAACAGGGACTTGAACCATGGACCCTCAGATTAAAAGTCTGATGCTCTACCGACTGAGCTATCCAGGCTCTGAAAGACACCTTAGTAGTGAAAGTATGCATGCCTACATTTGCATTAACTATCTGAAAATCAAGACAGCTTTCAAGGATATCAGCAATGTGGCAACCTGAGAGATCTTTGGTTGAGTGTAAAAGATGAGGCACTTATAAATGGGGCCTTGAAGACATGTGCGAGTGACTTGGGTGTATCTAGATAGTCTGGTTGGGAACAAACTACCACGAATGCGACAAGCAGACTTTGCATAGCAGACAAGTGTTAGCTTTAGAGTGAAGTTGAGACATATCACACAATAGATTTATCGCCTGAACAGGGACTTGAACCCTGGACCCTCAGATTAAAAGTCTGATGCTCTACCGACTGAGCTATCCAGGCTCTGAAAGACACCTTCGTAATGAAAGTAGGCAAACCCACATTTGGATTAAGTATCTGAAAATCAAGACAGTTTTCAAGGAGATCAGCAATGTGGCAACCTGAGAGATCTTTGGTTGAGTGTAAAAGATGAGGCACTTATAAATGGGGCCTTGAAGACATGTGCGAGTGACTTGGATGTATCTCGATAATCTGGTAGGGAACAGACAGCCACACGAACACTTTCTTTAGCAGACAAATGTTAGCTTTAGAGAGGACTTGAGTCATATCACACGATAGATTTACGCCTGAACAGGGACTTGAACCCAGGACCCTCAGATTAAAAGTCTGATGCTCTACCGACTGAGCTATCCAGGCTCTGAAAGGTACCTTAGAAGTGAAAGTATGCAAACCCACATTTGCATTAAGTATCTGACAATCAAGACAGCTTTCAAGGAGATCAGCAATGTGGCAATCTGAGAGATCTTTGGTTGAGTGTAAAAGATGAGGCACTTATAAATGGGGCCTTGAAGACATGTGCGAGTGACTTGGATGTATCTAGATAATCTGGTAGGGAACAGACTGCCACGAATGCAACACAAAGACTTTCTCTAGCAGACAAATGTTACCTTTACAGAGGACTTGAGTCATATCAAACAAGAGATTTACGCCTGAACAGGGACTTGAACCCTGGACCCTCAGATTAAAAGTCTGATGCTCTACCGACTGAGCTATCCAGGCTCTGAAAGATACCTTGTAGTGAAAGTATGCATGCCTACATTTGCATTAAGTATCTGAAAATCAAGACAGTTTTCAAGGAGATCAGCAATGTGGCAACCTGAGAGATCTTTTGTTGAGTGTAAAAGATGAGGCACTTATAAATGGGGCCTTGAAGACATGTGCGAGTGACTTGGATGTATCTACATAGTCTGGTTGGGAACAAACTACCACGAATGCAAGAAGCAGACTTTGCATAGCAGACAAATGTTAGCGTTAGAGAGGACTTGAGACATATCACACAATAGATTTATCGCCTGAACAGGGACTTGAACCCTGGACCCTCAGATTAAAAGTCTGATGCTCTACCGACTGAGCTATCCAGGCTCTGAAAGACACCTTAGTAATGAAAGTAGGCATACCCACATTTGGATTAAGTATCTGAAAATCAAGACAGTTTTCAAGGAGATCAGCAATGTGGCAACCTGAGAGATCTTTGGTTGAGTGTAAAAGATGAGGCACTTATAAATGGGGCCTTGAAGACATGTGCGAGTGACTTGGATGTATCTAGATAATCTGGAAGGGAACAGACTGCCACACGAAGACTTTCTGTAGCAGACAAATGTTAGCTTTAGAGAGGACTTGAGTCATATCACACGATAGATTTACGCCTGAACAGGGACTTGAACCCTGGACCCTCAGATTAAAAGTCTGATGCTCTACCGACTGAGCTATCCAGGCTCTGAAAGACACCTTAGTAGTGAAAGTATGCATGCCTACATTTGCATTAACTATCTGAAAATCAAGACAGCTTTCAAGGATATCAGCAATGTGGCAACCTGAGAGATCTTTGGTTGAGTGTAAAAGATGAGGCACTTATAAATGGGGCCTTGAAGACCTGTGCGAGTGACTTGGATGTATCTAGATAGTCTGGTTGGGAACAAACTACCAGGAATGCAAGAAGCAGACTTTGCATAGCAGACAAATGTTAGCGTTAGAGAGGACTTGAGACATATCACACAATAGATTTATCACCTGAACAGGGACTTGAACCCTGGACCCTCAGATTAAAAGTCTGATGCTCTACCGACTGAGCTATCCAGGCTCTGAAAGACACCTTAGTAGTGAAAGTATGCATGCCTACATTTGCATTAAGTATCTGAAAATCAAGACAGCTTTCAAGGAGATCAGCAATGTGGCAACCTGAGAGATCTTTGGTTGAGTGTAAAAGATGAGGCACTTATAAATGGGGCCTTGAAGACATGTGCGAGTGACTTGGATGTATCTAGATAGTCTGGTTGGGAACAAACTACCACGAATGCAAGAAGCAGACTTTGCATAGCAGACAAATGTTAGCGTTAGAGAGGACTTGAGACATATCAACAATAGATTTATCGCCTGAACAGGGACTTGAACCCTGGACCCTCAGATTAAAAGTCTGATGCTCTACCGACTGAGCTATCCAGGCTCTGAAAGAAGCCTTAGTAATGAAAGTAGGCAAACCCACATTTGGATTAAGTATCTGAAAATCAAGACAGTTTTCAAGGAGATCAGCAATGTGGCAACCTGAGAGATCTTTGGTTGAGTGTAAAAGATGAGGCACTTATAAATGGGGCCTTGAAGACATGTGCGAGTGACTTGGATGTATCTAGATAATCTGGTAGGGAACAGACTGCCACGAATGCAACACGAAGACTTTCTCTAGCAGACAAATGTTACCTTTACAGAGGACTTGAGTCATATCAAACAAGAGATTTACGCCTGAACAGGGACTTGAACCCTGGACCCTCAGATTAAAAGTCTGATGCTCTACCAACTGAGCTATCCAGGCTCTGAAAGATACCTTGTAGTAAAAGTATGCATGCCTACATTTGCATTAAGTATCTGAAAATCAAGACAGTTTTCAAGGAGATCAGCAATGTGGCAACCTGAGAGATCTTTGGTTGAGTGTAAAAGATGAGGCACTTATAAATGGGGCCTTGAAGACATGTGCGAGTGACTTGGATGTATCTACATAGTCTGGTTGGGAACAAACTACCACGAATGCAAGAAGCAGACTTTGCATAGCAGACAAATGTTAGCGTTAGAGAGGACTTGAGACATATCACACAATAGATTTATCGCCTGAACAGGGACTTGAACCCTGGACCCTCAGATTAAAAGTCTGATGCTCTACCGACTGAGCTATCCAGGCTCTGAAAGACACCTTAGTAATGAAAGTAGGCATACCCACATTTGGATTAAGTATCTGAAAATCAAGACAGTTTTCAAGGAGATCAGCAATGTGGCAACCTGAGAGATCTTTGGTTGAGTGTAAAAGATGAGGCACTTATAAATGGGGCCTTGAAGACATGTGCGAGTGACTTGGATGTATCTAGATAATCTGGAAGGGAACAGACTGCCACACGAAGACTTTCTGTAGCAGACAAATGTTAGCTTTAGAGAGGACTTGAGTCATATCACACAATAGATTTACGCCTGAACAGGGACTTGAACCCTGGACCCTCAGATTAAAAGTCTGATGCTCTACCGACTGAGCTATCCAGGCTCTGAAAGACACCTTAGTAGTGAAAGCATGCATGCCTACATTTGCATTAACTATCTGAAAATCAAGACAGCTTTCAAGGATATCAGCAATGTGGCAACCTGAGAGATCTTTGGTTGAGTGTAAAAGATGAGGCACTTATAAATGGGGCCTTGAAGACCTGTGCGAGTGACTTGGATGTATCTAGATAATCTGGTAGGGAACAGACTGCCACGAATGCAACACCAAGACTTTCTCTAGCAGACAAATGTTAGCTTAAGAGAGGACTTGAGTGATATCACACAACAGATGTACGCCTGAACAGGGACTTGAACCCTGGACCCTCAGATTAAATGTCTGATGCTCTACCGACTGAGCTATCCAGGCTCTGAAAGGTACCTTAGAAGTGAAAGTATGCAAACCCACATTTGCATTAAGTATCTGACAATCAAGACAGCTTCCAAGGAGATCAGCAATCTGGCAATCTGAGAGATCTTTGGTTGAGTGTAAAAGATGAGGCACTTATAAATGGGGCCTTGAAGACATGTGCGAGTGACTTGGATGTATCTACATAGTCTGGTTGGGAACAAACTACCACGAATGCAAGAAGCAGACTTTGCATAGCAGACAAATGTTAGCGTTAGAGAGGACTTGAGACATATCAACAATAGATTTATCGCCTGAACAGGGACTTGAACCCTGGACCCTCAGATTAAAAGTCTGATGCTCTACCGACTGAGCTATCCAGGCTCTGAAAGACACCTTAGTAATTAAAGTAGGCATACCCACATTTGGATTAAGTATCTGAAAATCAAGACAGTTTTCAAGGAGATCAGCAATGTGGCAACCTGAGAGATCTTTGGTTGAGTGTAAAAGATGAAGCACTTATAAATGGGGCATTGAAGACATGTGCAAGTGACTTGGATGTATCTAGATAATCTGGTAGGGAACAGACTGCCACACGAAGACTTTCTGTAGCAGACAAATGTTAGCTTTAGAGAGGACTTGAGTCATATCACACGATAGATTTACGCCTGAACAGGGACTTGAACCATGGACCCTCAGATTAAAAGTCTGATGCTCTACCGACTGAGCTATCCAGGCTCTGAATGAAGCCTTAGTAATGAAAGTAGGCAAACCCACATTTGGATTAAGTATCTGAAAATCAAGACAGTTTTCAAGGAGATCAGCAATGTGGCAACCTGAGAGATCTTTGGTTGAGTGTAAAAGATGAGGTACTTATAAATGGGGCCTTGAAGACATTTGCGAGTGACTTGGATATATCCCGATAATCTGGTAGTGAACAGACTGCCACACGAAGACTTTCTCTAGCAGACAAATGTTAGCTTTAGAGAGGACTTGAGTCATATCACACGATAGATTTACGCCTGAAGAGGGACTTGAACCCTGGACCCTCAGATTAAAAGTCTGATGCTCTACCGACTGAGCTATCCAGGCTCTGAAAGATACCTTAGAATTGAAAGTATGCAAACCCACATTTGCATTAAGTATCTGAAAATCAAGACATCTTTCAAGGAGATCAGCAATGTGGCAACCTGAGAGATCTTTGGTTGAGTGTAAAAGATGAGGCACTTATAAATGGGGCCTTGATTACCTTTGCGAGTGACTTGGATGTATCTCGATAGTCTGGTTGGGAACAAACTACCACGAATGCAAGAAGCAGACTTTGCATAGCAGACAAGTGTTAGCTTTAGAGAGGACTTGAGACATATCACACAATAGATTTATCGCCTGAACAGGGACTTGAACCCTGGACCCTCAGATTAAAAGTCTGATGCTCTACCGACTGAGCTATCCAGGCTCTGAAAGATACCTTAGTAGTGAAAGTATGCATGCCTACATTTGCATTAAGTATCTGAAAATCAAGACAGTTTTCAAGGAGATCAGCAATGTGGCAACCTGAGAGATCTTTGGTTGAGTGTAAAAGATGAGGCACTTATAAATGGGGCCTTGAAGACATGTGCGAGTGACTTGGATGTATCTACATAGTCTGGTTGGGAACAAACTACCACGAATGCAAGAAGCAGACTTTGCATAGCAGACAAATGTTAGCGTTAGAGAGGACTTGAGACATATCACACAATAGATTTATCGCCTGAACAGGGACTTGAACCCTGGACCCTCAGATTAAAAGTCTGATGCTCTACCGACTGAGCTATCCAGGCTCTGAAAGACACCTTAGTAATGAAAGTAGGCAAACCCACATTTGGATTAAGTATCTGAAAAGCAAGACAGTTTTCAAGGAGATCAGCAATGTGGCAACCTGAGAGATCTTTGGTTGAGTGTAAAAGATGAGGCACTTATAAATGGGGCCTTGAAGACATGTGCGAGTGACTTGGATGTATCTCGATAATCTGGTAGGGAACAGACTGCCACACGAACACTTTCTGTAGCAGACAAATGTTAGCTTTAGAGAGGACTTGAGTCATATCACACGATAGATTTACGCCTGAACAGGGACTCGAACCCAGGACCCTCAGATTAAAAGTCTGATGCTCTACCGACTGAGCTATCCAGGCTCTGAAAGGTACCTTAGAAGTGAAAGTATGCAAACCCACATTTGCATTAAGTATCTGACAATCAAGACAGCTTTCAAGGAGATCAGCAATGTGGCAATCTGAGAGATCTTTGGTTGAGTGTAAAAGATGAGGCACTTATAAATGGGGCCTTGAAGACATGTGCGAGTGACTTGGATGTATCTAGATAATCTGGTAGGGAACAGACTGCCACGAATGCAACACGAAGACTTTCTCTAGCAGACAAATGTTACCTTTACAGAGGACTTGAGTCATATCAAACAAGAGATTTATGCCTGAACAGGGACTTGAACCCTGGACCCTCAGATTAAAAGTCTGATGCTCTACCGACTGAGCTATTCAGGCTCTGAAAGACACCTTAGTAATGAAAGTAGGCAAACCCACATTTGGATTAAGTATCTGAAAATCAAGACAGTTTTCAAGGAGATCAGCAATGTGGCAACCTGAGAGATCTTTGGTTGAGTGTAAAAGATGAGGCACTTATAAATGGGGCCTTGAAGACATGTGCGAGTGACTTGGATGTATCTAGATAGTCTGGTTGGGAACAAACTACCACGAATGCAAGAAGCAGACTTTGCATAGCAGACAAATGTTAGCGTTAGAGAGGACTTGAGACATATCACACAATAGATTTATCGCCTGAACAGGGACTTGAACCCTGGACCCTCAGATTAAAAGTCTGATGCTCTACTGACTGAGCTATCCAGGCTCTGAAAGACACCTTAGTAATGAAAGTAGGCATACCCACATTTGGATTAAGTATCTGAAAATCAAGACAGTTTTCAAGGAGATCAGCAATGTGGCAACCTGAGAGATCTTTGGTTGAGTGTAAAAGATGAGGCACTTATAAATGGCGCCTTGAAGACATGTGCGAGTGACTTGGATTTATCTAGATAATCTGGAAGGGAACAGACTGCCACACGAAGACTTTCTGTAGCAGACAAATGTTAGCTTTAGAGAGGACTTGAGTCATATCACACAAGAGATTTATGCCTGAACAGGGACTTGAACCCTGGACCCTCAGATTAAAAGTCTGATGCTCTACCGACTGAGCTATCCAGGCTCTGAAAGACACCTTAGTAGTGAAAGTATGCATGCCTACATTTGCATTAACTATCTGAAAATCAAGACAGCTTTCAAGGATATCAGCAATGTGGCAACCTGAGAGATCTTTGGTTGAGTGTAAAAGATGAGGCACTTATAAATGGGGCCTTGAAGACATGTGCGAGTGACTTGGGTGTATCTAGATAGTCTGGTTGGGAACAAACTACCACGAATGCGACAAGCAGACTTTGCATAGCAGACAAGTGTTAGCTTTAGAGTGAAGTTGAGACATATCACACAATAGATTTATCGCCTGAACAGGGACTTGAACCCTGGACCCTCAGATTAAAAGTCTGATGCTCTACCGACTGAGCTATTCAGGCTCTGAAAGACACCTTAGTAATGAAAGTAGGCAAACCCACATTTGGATTAAGTATCTGAAAATCAAGACAGTTTTCAAGGAGATCAGCAATGTGGCAACCTGAGAGATCTTTGGTTGAGTGTAAAAGATGAGGCACTTATAAATGGGGCCTTGAAGACATGTGCGAGTGACTTGGATGTATCTCGATAATCTGGTAGGGAACAGACAGCCACACGAACACTTTCTTTAGCAGACAAATGTTAGCTTTAGAGAGGACTTGAGTCATATCACACGATAGATTTACGCCTGAACAGGGACTTGAACCCAGGACCCTCAGATTAAAAGTCTGATGCTCTACTGACTGAGCTATCCAGGCTCTGAAAGGTACCTTAGAAGTGAAAGTATGCAAACCCACATTTGCATTAAGTATCTGACAATCAAGACAGCTTTCAAGGAGATCAGCAATGTGGCAATCTGAGAGATCTTTGGTTGAGTGTAAAAGATGAGGCACTTATAAATGGGGCCTTGAAGACATGTGCGAGTGACTTGGATGTATCTAGATAATCTGGTAGGGAACAGACTGCCACGAATGCAACACAAAGATTTTCTCTAGCAGACAAATGTTACCTTTACAGAGGACTTGAGTCATATCAAACAAGAGATTTACGCCTGAACAGGGACTTGAACCCTGGACCCTCAGATTAAAAGTCTGATGCTCTACCGACTGAGCTATCCAGGCTCTGAAAGATACCTTGTAGTGAAAGTATGCATGCCTACATTTGCATTAAGTATCTGAAAATCAAGACAGTTTTCAAGGAGATCAGCAATGTGGCAACCTGAGAGATCTTTTGTTGAGTGTAAAAGATGAGGCACTTATAAATGGGGCCTTGAAGACATGTGCGAGTGACTTGGATGTATCTACATAGTCTGGTTGGGAACAAACTACCACGAATGCAAGAAGCAGACTTTGCATAGCAGACAAATGTTAGCGTTAGAGAGGACTTGAGACATATCACACAATAGATTTATCGCCTGAACAGGGACTTGAACCCTGGACCCTCAGATTAAAAGTCTGATGCTCTACCGACTGAGCTATCCAGGCTCTGAAAGACACCTTAGTAATGAAAGTAGGCATACCCACATTTGGATTAAGTATCTGAAAATCAAGACAGTTTTCAAGGAGATCAGCAATGTGGCAACCTGAGAGATCTTTGGTTGAGTGTAAAAGATGAGGCACTTATAAATGGGGCCTTGAAGACATGTGCGAGTGACTTGGATGTATCTAGATAATCTGGAAGGGAACAGACTGCCACACGAACACTTTCTGTAGCAGACAAATGTTAGCTTTAGAGAGGACTTGAGTCATATCACACGATAGATTTACGCCTGAACAGGGACTTGAACCCAGGACCCTCAGATTAAAAGTCTGATGCTCTACCGACTGAGCTATCCAGGCTCTGAAAGGTACCTTAGAAGTGAAAGTATGCAAACCCACATTTGCATTAAGTATCTGACAATCAAGACAGCTTTCAAGGAGATCAGCAATGTGGCAATCTGAGAGATCTTTGGTTGAGTGTAAAAGATGAGGCACTTATAAATGGGGCCTTGAAGACATGTGCGAGTGACTTGGATGTATCTAGATAATCTGGTAGGGAACAGACTGCCACGAATGCAACACGAAGACTTTCTCTAGCAGACAAATGTTACCTTTACAGAGGACTTGAGTCATATCAAACAAGAGATTTACGCCTGAACAGGGACTTGAACCCTGGACCCTCAGATTAAAAGTCTGATGCTCTACCGACTGAGCTATCCAGGCTCTGAAAGATACCTTAGTAGTGAAAGTATGCATGCCTACATTTGCATTAAGTATCTGAAAATCAAGACAGTTTTCAAGGAGATCAGCAATGTGGCAACCTGAGAGATCTTTGGTTGAGTGTAAAAGATGAGGCACTTATAAATGGGGCCTTGAAGACATGTGCGAGTGACTTGGATGTATCTAGATAATCTGGAAGGGAACAGACTGCCACACGAAGACTTTCTGTAGCAGACAAATGTTAGCTTTAGAGAGGACTTGAGTCATATCACACAATAGATTTACGCCTGAACAGGGACTTGAACCCTGGACCCTCAGATTAAAAGTCTGATGCTCTACCGACTGAGCTATCCAGGCTCTGAAACACACCTTAGTAGTGAAAGCATGCATGCCTACATTTGCATTAACTATCTGAAAATCAAGACAGCTTTCAAGGATATCAGCAATGTGGCAACCTGAGAGATCTTTGGTTGAGTGTAAAAGATGAGGCACTTATAAATGGGGCCTTGAAGACCTGTGCGAGTGACTTGGATGTATCTAGATAATCTGGTAGGGAACAGACTGCCACGAATGCAACACCAAGACTTTCTCTAGCAGACAAATGTTAGCTTAAGAGAGGACTTGAGTGATATCACACAACAGATGTACGCCTGAACAGGGACTTGAACCCTGGACCCTCAGATTAAATGTCTGATGCTCTACCGACTGAGCTATCCAGGCTCTGAAAGGTACCTTAGAAGTGAAAGTATGCAAACCCACATTTGCATTAAGTATCTGACAATCAAGACAGCTTCCAAGGAGATCAGCAATCTGGCAATCTGAGAGATCTTTGGTTGAGTGTAAAAGATGAGGCACTTATAAATGGGGCCTTGAAGACATGTGCGAGTGACTTGGATGTATCTACATAGTCTGGTTGGGAACAAACTACCACGAATGCAAGAAGCAGACTTTGCATAGCAGACAAATGTTAGCGTTAGAGAGGACTTGAGACATATCAACAATAGATTTATCGCCTGAACAGGGACTTGAACCCTGGACCCTCAGATTAAAAGTCTGATGCTCTACCGACTGAGCTATCCAGGCTCTGAAAGACACCTTAGTAATTAAAGTAGGCATACCCACATTTGGATTAAGTATCTGAAAATCAAGACAGTTTTCAAGGAGATCAGCAATGTGGCAACCTGAGAGATCTTTGGTTGAGTGTAAAAGATGAAGCACTTATAAATGGGGCATTGAAGACATGTGCAAGTGACTTGGATGTATCTAGATAATCTGGTAGGGAACAGACTGCCACACGAAGACTTTCTGTAGCAGACAAATGTTAGCTTTAGAGAGGACTTGAGTCATATCACACGATAGATTTACGCCTGAACAGGGACTTGAACCCTGGACCCTCAGATTAAAAGTCTGATGCTCTACCGACTGAGCTATCCAGGCTCTGAATGAAGCCTTAGTAATGAAAGTAGGCAAACCCACATTTGGATTAAGTATCTGAAAATCAAGACAGTTTTCAAGGAGATCAGCAATGTGGCAACCTGAGAGATCTTTGGTTGAGTGTAAAAGATGAGGTACTTATAAATGGGGCCTTGAAGACATTTGCGAGTGACTTGGATATATCCCGATAATCTGGTAGTGAACAGACTGCCACACGAAGACTTTCTCTAGCAGACAAATGTTAGCTTTAGAGAGGACTTGAGTCATATCACACGATAGATTTACGCCTGAAGAGGGACTTGAACCCTGGACCCTCAGATTAAAAGTCTGATGCTCTACCGACTGAGCTATCCAGGCTCTGAAAGATACCTTAGAATTGAAAGTATGCAAACCCACATTTGCATTAAGTATCTGAAAATCAAGACATCTTTCAAGGAGATCAGCAATGTGGCAACCTGAGAGATCTTTGGTTGAGTGTAAAAGATGAGGCACTTATAAATGGGGCCTTGATTACCTTTGCGAGTGACTTGGATGTATCTCGATAGTCTGGTTGGGAACAAACTACCACGAATGCAAGAAGCAGACTTTGCATAGCAGACAAGTGTTAGCTTTAGAGAGGACTTGAGACATATCACACAATAGATTTATCGCCTGAACCGGGACTTGAACCCTGGACCCTCAGATTAAAAGTCTGATGCTCTACCGACTGAGCTATCCAGGCTCTGAAAGATACCTTAGTAGTGAAAGTATGCATGCCTACATTTGCATTAAGTATCTGAAAATCAAGACAGTTTTCAAGGAGATCAGCAATGTGGCAACCTGAGAGATCTTTGGTTGAGTGTAAAAGATGAGGCACTTATAAATGGGGCCTTGAAGACATGTGCGAGTGACTTGGATGTATCTACATAGTCTGGTTGGGAACAAACTACCACGAATGCAAGAAGCAGACTTTGCATAGCAGACAAATGTTAGCGTTAGAGAGGACTTGAGACATATCACACAATAGATTTATCGCCTGAACAGGGACTTGAACCCTGGACCCTCAGATTAAAAGTCTGATGCTCTACCGACTGAGCTATCCAGGCTCTGAAAGACACCTTAGTAATGAAAGTAGGCAAACCCACATTTGGATTAAGTATCTGAAAAGCAAGACAGTTTTCAAGGAGATCAGCAATGTGGCAACCTGAGAGATCTTTGGTTGAGTGTAAAAGATGAGGCACTTATAAATGGGGCCTTGAAGACATGTGCGAGTGACTTGGATGTATCTCGATAATCTGGTAGGGAACAGACTGCCACACGAACACTTTCTGTAGCAGACAAATGTTAGCTTTAGAGAGGACTTGAGTCATATCACACGATAGATTTACGCCTGAACAGGGACTCGAACCCAGGACCCTCAGATTAAAAGTCTGATGCTCTACCGACTGAGCTATCCAGGCTCTGAAAGGTACCTTAGAAGTGAAAGTATGCAAACCCACATTTGCATTAAGTATCTGACAATCAAGACAGCTTTCAAGGAGATCAGCAATGTGGCAATCTGAGAGATCTTTGGTTGAGTGTAAAAGATGAGGCACTTATAAATGGGGCCTTGAAGACATGTGCGAGTGACTTGGATGTATCTAGATAATCTGGTAGGGAACAGACTGCCACGAATGCAACACGAAGACTTTCTCTAGCAGACAAATGTTACCTTTACAGAGGACTTGAGTCATATCAAACAAGAGATTTATGCCTGAACAGGGACTTGAACCCTGGACCCTCAGATTAAAAGTCTGATGCTCTACCGACTGAGCTATCCAGGCTCTGAAAGATACCTTAGTAGTGAAAGTATGCATGCCTACATTTGCATTAAGTATCTGAAAATCAAGACAGTTTTCAAGGAGATCAGCAATGTGGCAACCTGAGAGATCTTTGGTTGAGTGTAAAAGATGAGGCACTTATAAATGGGGCCTTGAAGACATGTGCGAGTGACTTGGATGTATCTAGATAGTCTGGTTGGGAACAAACTACCACGAATGCAAGAAGCAGACTTTGCATAGCAGACAAATGTTAGCGTTAGAGAGGACTTGAGACATATCACACAATAGATTTATCGCCTGAACAGGGACTTGAACCCTGGACCCTCAGATTAAAAGTCTGATGCTCTACTGACTGAGCTATCCAGGCTCTGAAAGACACCTTAGTAATGAAAGTAGGCATACCCACATTTGGATTAAGTATCTGAAAATCAAGACAGTTTTCAAGGAGATCAGCAATGTGGCAACCTGAGAGATCTTTGGTTGAGTGTAAAAGATGAGGCACTTATAAATGGCGCCTTGAAGACATGTGCGAGTGACTTGGATTTATCTAGATAATCTGGAAGGGAACAGACTGCCACACGAAGACTTTCTGTAGCAGACAAATGTTAGCTTTAGAGAGGACTTGAGTCATATCACACAAGAGATTTATGCCTGAACAGGGACTTGAACCCTGGACCCTCAGATTAAAAGTCTGATGCTCTACCGACTGAGCTATCCAGGCTCTGAAAGACACCTTAGTAGTGAAAGTATGCATGCCTACATTTGCATTAACTATCTGAAAATCAAGACAGCTTTCAAGGATATCAGCAATGTGGCAACCTGAGAGATCTTTGGTTGAGTGTAAAAGATGAGGCACTTATAAATGGGGCCTTGAAGACATGTGCGAGTGACTTGGGTGTATCTAGATAGTCTGGTTGGGAACAAACTACCACGAATGCGACAAGCAGACTTTGCATAGCAGACAAGTGTTAGCTTTAGAGTGAAGTTGAGACATATCACACAATAGATTTATCGCCTGAACAGGGACTTGAACCCTGGACCCTCAGATTAAAAGTCTGATGCTCTACCGACTGAGCTATTCAGGCTCTGAAAGACACCTTAGTAATGAAAGTAGGCAAACCCACATTTGGATTAAGTATCTGAAAATCAAGACAGTTTTCAAGGAGATCAGCAATGTGGCAACCTGAGAGATCTTTGGTTGAGTGTAAAAGATGAGGCACTTATAAATGGGGCCTTGAAGACATGTGCGAGTGACTTGGATGTATCTCGATAATCTGGTAGGGAACAGACAGCCACACGAACACTTTCTTTAGCAGACAAATGTTAGCTTTAGAGAGGACTTGAGTCATATCACACGATAGATTTACGCCTGAACAGGGACTTGAACCCAGGACCCTCAGATTAAAAGTCTGATGCTCTACCGACTGAGCTATCCAGGCTCTGAAAGGTACCTTAGAAGTGAAAGTATGCAAACCCACATTTGCATTAAGTATCTGACAATCAAGACAGCTTTCAAGGAGATCAGCAATGTGGCAATCTGAGAGATCTTTGGTTGAGTGTAAAAGATGAGGCACTTATAAATGGGGCCTTGAAGACATGTGCGAGTGACTTGGATGTATCTCGATAATCTGGTAGGGAACAGACTGCCACGAATGCAACACAAAGACTTTCTCTAGCAGACAAATGTTACCTTTACAGAGGACTTGAGTCATATCAAACAAGAGATTTACGCCTGAACAGGGACTTGAACCCTGGACCCTCAGATTAAAAGTCTGATGCTCTACCGACTGAGCTATCCAGGCTCTGAAAGATACCTTGTAGTGAAAGTATGCATGCCTACATTTGCATTAAGTATCTGAAAATCAAGACAGTTTTCAAGGAGATCAGCAATGTGGCAACCTGAGAGATCTTTTGTTGAGTGTAAAAGATGAGGCACTTATAAATGGGGCCTTGAAGACATGTGCGAGTGACTTGGATGTATCTACATAGTCTGGTTGGGAACAAACTACCACGAATGCAAGAAGCAGACTTTGCATAGCAGACAAATGTTAGCGTTAGAGAGGACTTGAGACATATCACACAATAGATTTATCGCCTGAACAGGGACTTGAACCCTGGACCCTCAGATTAAAAGTCTGATGCTCTACCGACTGAGCTATCCAGGCTCTGAAAGACACCTTAGTAATGAAAGTAGGCATACCCACATTTGGATTAAGTATCTGAAAATCAAGACAGTTTTCAAGGAGATCAGCAATGTGGCAACCTGAGAGATCTTTGGTTGAGTGTAAAAGATGAGGCACTTATAAATGGGGCCTTGAAGACATGTGCGAGTGACTTGGATGTATCTAGATAATCTGGAAGGGAACAGACTGCCACACGAACACTTTCTGTAGCAGACAAATGTTAGCTTTAGAGAGGACTTGAGTCATATCACACGATAGATTTACGCCTGAACAGGGACTTGAACCCAGGACCCTCAGATTAAAAGTCTGATGCTCTACCGACTGAGCTATCCAGGCTCTGAAAGGTACCTTAGAAGTGAAAGTATGCAAACCCACATTTGCATTAAGTATCTGACAATCAAGACAGCTTTCAAGGAGATCAGCAATGTGGCAATCTGAGAGATCTTTGGTTGAGTGTAAAAGATGAGGCACTTATAAATGGGGCCTTGAAGACATGTGCGAGTGACTTGGATGTATCTAGATAATCTGGTAGGGAACAGACTGCCACGAATGCAACACGAAGACTTTCTCTAGCAGACAAATGTTACCTTTACAGAGGACTTGAGTCATATCAAACAAGAGATTTACGCCTGAACAGGGACTTGAACCCTGGACCCTCAGATTAAAAGTCTGATGCTCTACCGACTGAGCTATCCAGGCTCTGAAAGATACCTTAGTAGTGAAAGTATGCATGCCTACATTTGCATTAAGTATCTGAAAATCAAGACAGTTTTCAAGGAGATCAGCAATGTGGCAACCTGAGAGATCTTTGGTTGAGTGTAAAAGATGAGGCACTTATAAATGGGGCCTTGAAGACATGTGCGAGTGACTTGGATGTATCTAGATAATCTGGAAGGGAACAGACTGCCACACGAAGACTTTCTGTAGCAGACAAATGTTAGCTTTAGAGAGGACTTGAGTCATATCACACAATAGATTTATGCCTGAACAGGGACTTGAACCCTGGACCCTCAGATTAAAAGTCTGATGCTCTACCGACTGAGCTATCCAGGCTCTGAAAGACACCTTAGTAGTGAAAGTATGCATGCCTACATTTGCATTAAGTATCTGAAAATCAAGACAGCTTTCAAGGAGATCAGCAATGTGGCAACCTGAGAGATCTTTGGTTGAGTGTAAAAGATGAGGCACTTATAAATGGGGCCTTGAAGACATGTGCGAGTGACTTGGATGTATCTAGATAGTCTGGTTGGGAACAAACTACCACGAATGCAAGAAGCAGACTTTGCATAGCAGACAAATGTTAGCGTTAGAGAGGACTTGAGACATATCAACAATAGATTTATCGCCTGAACAGGGACTTGAACCCTGGACCCTCAGATTAAAAGTCTGATGCTCTACCGACTGAGCTATCCAGGCTCTGAAAGATACCTTAGAAGTGAAAGTATGCAAACCCACATTTGCATTAAGTATCTGAAAATCAAGACAGCTTTCAAGGAGATCAGCAATGTGGCAACCTGAGAGATCTTTGGTTGAGTGTAAAAGATGAGGCACTTATAAATGGGGCCTTGAAGACATGTGCGAGTGACTTGGATGTATCTAGATAGTCTGGTTGGGAACAAACTACCACGAATGCAAGAAGCAGACTTTGCATAGCAGACAAATGTTAGCGTTAGAGAGGACTTGAGACATATCACACAATAGATTTATCGCCTGAACAGGGACTTGAACCCTGGACCCTCAGATTAAAAGTCTGATGCTCTACCGACTGAGCTATCCAGGCTCTGAAAGTCACCTTAGTAATGAAAGTAGGCATACCCACATTTGGATTAAGTATCTGAAAATCAAGACAGTTTTCAAGGAGATCAGCAATGTGGCAACCTGAGAGATCTTTGGTTGAGTGTAAAAGATGAGGCACTTATAAATGGGGCCTTGAAGACATGTGCGAGTGACTTGGATGTATCTCGATAATCTGGTAGGGAACAGACTGCCACACGAACACTTTCTGTAGCAGACAAATGTTAGCTTTAGAGAGGACTTGAGTCATATCACACGATAGATTTACGCCTGAACAGGGACTTGAACCCTGGACCCTCAGATTAAAAGTCTGATGCTCTACCGACTGAGCTATCCAGGCTCTGAAAGACACCTTAGTAGTGAAAGTATGCATGCCTACATTTGCATTAAGTATCTGACAATCAAGACAGCTTTCAAGGAGATCAGCAATCTGGCAATCTGAGAGATCTTTGGTTGAGTGTAAAAGATGAGGCACTTATAAATGGGGCCTTGAAGACATGTGCGAGTGACTTGGATGTATCTAGATAGTCTGGTTGGGAACAAACTACCACGAATGCAAGAAGCAGACTTTGCATAGCAGACAAATGTTAGCGTTAGAGAGGACTTGAGACATATCAACAATAGATTTATCGCCTGAACAGGGACTTGAACCCTGGACCCTCAGATTAAAAGTCTGATGCTCTACCGACTGAGCTATCCAGGCTCTGAAAGATACCTTAGAAGTGAAAGTATGCAAACCCACATTTGCATTAAGTATCTGAAAATCAAGACAGCTTTCAAGGAGATCAGCAATGTGGCAACCTGAGAGATCTTTGGTTGAGTGTAAAAGATGAGGCACTTATAAATGGGGCCTTGAAGACATGTGCGAGTGACTTGGATGTATCTAGATAGTCTGGTTGGGAACAAACTACCACGAATGCAAGAAGCAGACTTTGCATAGCAGACAAATGTTAGCGTTAGAGAGGACTTGAGACATATCACACAATAGATTTATCGCCTGAACAGGGACTTGAACCCTGGACCCTCAGATTAAAAGTCTGATGCTCTACCGACTGAGCTATCCAGGCTCTGAAAGTCACCTTAGTAATGAAAGTAGGCATACCCACATTTGGATTAAGTATCTGAAAATCAAGACAGTTTTCAAGGAGATCAGCAATGTGGCAACCTGAGAGATCTTTGGTTGAGTGTAAAAGATGAGGCACTTATAAATGGGGCCTTGAAGACATGTGCGAGTGACTTGGATGTATCTCGATAATCTGGTAGGGAACAGACTGCCACACGAACACTTTCTGTAGCAGACAAATGTTAGCTTTAGAGAGGACTTGAGTCATATCACACGATAGATTTACGCCTGAACAGGGACTTGAACCCAGGACCCTCAGATTAAAAGTCTGATGCTCTACCGACTGAGCTATCCAGGCTCTGAAAGGTACCTTAGAAGTGAAAGTATGCAAACCCACATTTGCATTAAGTATCTGACAATCAAGACAGCTTTCAAGGAGATCAGCAATGTGGCAATCTGAGAGATCTTTGGTTGAGTGTAAAAGATGAGGCACTTATAAATGGGGCCTTGAAGACATGTGCGAGTGACTTGGATGTATCTAGATAATCTGGAAGGGAACAGACTGCCACACGAAGACTTTCTGTAGCAGACAAATGTTAGCTTTAGAGAGGACTTGAGTCATATCACACAATAGATTTATGCCTGAACAGGGACTTGAACCCTGGACCCTCAGATTAAAAGTCTGATGCTCTACCGACTGAGCTATCCAGGCTCTGAAAGACACCTTAGTAGTGAAAGTATGCATGCCTACATTTGCATTAAGTATCTGACAATCAAGACAGCTTTCAAGGAGATCAGCAATCTGGCAATCTGAGAGATCTTTGGTTGAGTGTAAAAGATGAGGCACTTATAAATGGGGCCTTGAAGACATGTGCGAGTGACTTGGATGTATCTAGATAGTCTGGTTGGGAACAAACTACCACGAATGCAAGAAGCAGACTTTGCATAGCAGACAAATGTTAGCGTTAGAGAGGACTTGAGACATATCAACAATAGATTTATCGCCTGAACAGGGACTTGAACCCTGGACCCTCAGATTAAAAGTCTGATGCTCTACCGACTGAGCTATCCAGGCTCTGAAAGATACCTTAGAAGTGAAAGTATGCAAACCCACATTTGCATTAAGTATCTGAAAATCAAGACAGCTTTCAAGGAGATCAGCAATGTGGCAACCTGAGAGATCTTTGGTTGAGTGTAAAAGATGAGGCACTTATAAATGGGGCCTTGAAGACATGTGCGAGTGACTTGGATGTATCTAGATAGTCTGGTTGGGAACAAACTACCACGAATGCAAGAAGCAGACTTTGCATAGCAGACAAATGTTAGCGTTAGAGAGGACTTGAGACATATCACACAATAGATTTATCGCCTGAACAGGGACTTGAACCCTGGACCCTCAGATTAAAAGTCTGATGCTCTACCGACTGAGCTATCCAGGCTCTGAAAGTCACCTTAGTAATGAAAGTAGGCATACCCACATTTGGATTAAGTATCTGAAAATCAAGACAGTTTTCAAGGAGATCAGCAATGTGGCAACCTGAGAGATCTTTGGTTGAGTGTAAAAGATGAGGCACTTATAAATGGGGCCTTGAAGACATGTGCGAGTGACTTGGATGTATCTCGATAATCTGGTAGGGAACAGACTGCCACACGAACACTTTCTGTAGCAGACAAATGTTAGCTTTAGAGAGGACTTGAGTCATATCACACGATAGATTTACGCCTGAACAGGGACTTGAACCCAGGACCCTCAGATTAAAAGTCTGATGCTCTACCGACTGAGCTATCCAGGCTCTGAAAGGTACCTTAGAAGTGAAAGTATGCAAACCCACATTTGCATTAAGTATCTGACAATCAAGACAGCTTTCAAGGAGATCAGCAATGTGGCAATCTGAGAGATCTTTGGTTGAGTGTAAAAGATGAGGCACTTATAAATGGGGCCTTGAAGACATGTGCGAGTGACTTGGATGTATCTAGATAATCTGGAAGGGAACAGACTGCCACACGAAGACTTTCTGTAGCAGACAAATGTTAGCTTTAGAGAGGACTTGAGTCATATCACACAATAGATTTATGCCTGAACAGGGACTTGAACCCTGGACCCTCAGATTAAAAGTCTGATGCTCTACCGACTGAGCTATCCAGGCTCTGAAAGACACCTTAGTAGTGAAAGTATGCATGCCTACATTTGCATTAAGTATCTGACAATCAAGACAGCTTTCAAGGAGATCAGCAATCTGGCAATCTGAGAGATCTTTGGTTGAGTGTAAAAGATGAGGCACTTATAAATGGGGCCTTGAAGACATGTGCGAGTGACTTGGATGTATCTAGATAGTCTGGTTGGGAACAAACTACCACGAATGCAAGAAGCAGACTTTGCATAGCAGACAAATGTTAGCGTTAGAGAGGACTTGAGACATATCAACAATAGATTTATCGCCTGAACAGGGACTTGAACCCTGGACCCTCAGATTAAAAGTCTGATGCTCTACCGACTGAGCTATCCAGGCTCTGAAAGATACCTTAGAAGTGAAAGTATGCAAACCCACATTTGCATTAAGTATCTGAAAATCAAGACAGCTTTCAAGGAGATCAGCAATGTGGCAACCTGAGAGATCTTTGGTTGAGTGTAAAAGATGAGGCACTTATAAATGGGGCCTTGAAGACATGTGCGAGTGACTTGGATGTATCTAGATAATCTGGTAGGGAACAGACTGCCACGAATGCAACACAAAGACTTTCTCTAGCAGACAAATGTTACCTTTACAGAGGACTTGAGTCATATCAAACAAGAGATTTACGCCTGAACAGGGACTTGAACCCTGGACCCTCAGATTAAAAGTCTGATGCTCTACCGACTGAGCTATCCAGGCTCTGAAAGATACCTTGTAGTGAAAGTATGCATGCCTACATTTGCATTAAGTATCTGAAAATCAAGACAGTTTTCAAGGAGATCAGCAATGTGGCAACCTGAGAGATCTTTTGTTGAGTGTAAAAGATGAGGCACTTATAAATGGGGCCTTGAAGACATGTGCGAGTGACTTGGATGTATCTACATAGTCTGGTTGGGAACAAACTACCACGAATGCAAGAAGCAGACTTTGCATAGCAGACAAATGTTAGCGTTAGAGAGGACTTGAGACATATCACACAATAGATTTATCGCCTGAACAGGGACTTGAACCCTGGACCCTCAGATTAAAAGTCTGATGCTCTACCGACTGAGCTATCCAGGCTCTGAAAGACACCTTAGTAATGAAAGTAGGCATACCCACATTTGGATTAAGTATCTGAAAATCAAGACAGTTTTCAAGGAGATCAGCAATGTGGCAACCTGAGAGATCTTTGGTTGAGTGTAAAAGATGAGGCACTTATAAATGGGGCCTTGAAGACATGTGCGAGTGACTTGGATGTATCTAGATAATCTGGAAGGGAACAGACTGCCACACGAACACTTTCTGTAGCAGACAAATGTTAGCTTTAGAGAGGACTTGAGTCATATCACACGATAGATTTACGCCTGAACAGGGACTTGAACCCAGGACCCTCAGATTAAAAGTCTGATGCTCTACCGACTGAGCTATCCAGGCTCTGAAAGGTACCTTAGAAGTGAAAGTATGCAAACCCACATTTGCATTAAGTATCTGACAATCAAGACAGCTTTCAAGGAGATCAGCAATGTGGCAATCTGAGAGATCTTTGGTTGAGTGTAAAAGATGAGGCACTTATAAATGGGGCCTTGAAGACATGTGCGAGTGACTTGGATGTATCTAGATAATCTGGTAGGGAACAGACTGCCACGAATGCAACACGAAGACTTTCTCTAGCAGACAAATGTTACCTTTACAGAGGACTTGAGTCATATCAAACAAGAGATTTACGCCTGAACAGGGACTTGAACCCTGGACCCTCAGATTAAAAGTCTGATGCTCTACCGACTGAGCTATCCAGGCTCTGAAAGATACCTTAGTAGTGAAAGTATGCATGCCTACATTTGCATTAAGTATCTGAAAATCAAGACAGTTTTCAAGGAGATCAGCAATGTGGCAACCTGAGAGATCTTTGGTTGAGTGTAAAAGATGAGGCACTTATAAATGGGGCCTTGAAGACATGTGCGAGTGACTTGGATGTATCTAGATAATCTGGTAGGGAACAGACTGCCACGAATGCAACACAAAGACTTTCTCTAGCAGACAAATGTTACCTTTACAGAGGACTTGAGTCATATCAAACAAGAGATTTACGCCTGAACAGGGACTTGAACCCTGGACCCTCAGATTAAAAGTCTGATGCTCTACCGACTGAGCTATCCAGGCTCTGAAAGATACCTTGTAGTGAAAGTATGCATGCCTACATTTGCATTAAGTATCTGAAAATCAAGACAGTTTTCAAGGAGATCAGCAATGTGGCAACCTGAGAGATCTTTTGTTGAGTGTAAAAGATGAGGCACTTATAAATGGGGCCTTGAAGACATGTGCGAGTGACTTGGATGTATCTACATAGTCTGGTTGGGAACAAACTACCACGAATGCAAGAAGCAGACTTTGCATAGCAGACAAATGTTAGCGTTAGAGAGGACTTGAGACATATCACACAATAGATTTATCGCCTGAACAGGGACTTGAACCCTGGACCCTCAGATTAAAAGTCTGATGCTCTACCGACTGAGCTATCCAGGCTCTGAAAGACACCTTAGTAATGAAAGTAGGCATACCCACATTTGGATTAAGTATCTGAAAATCAAGACAGTTTTCAAGGAGATCAGCAATGTGGCAACCTGAGAGATCTTTGGTTGAGTGTAAAAGATGAGGCACTTATAAATGGGGCCTTGAAGACATGTGCGAGTGACTTGGATGTATCTAGATAATCTGGAAGGGAACAGACTGCCACACGAACACTTTCTGTAGCAGACAAATGTTAGCTTTAGAGAGGACTTGAGTC
Organism: Notothenia rossii; assembly: GCF_949606895.1. Taxonomy (NCBI): domain Eukaryota; kingdom Metazoa; phylum Chordata; class Actinopteri; order Perciformes; family Nototheniidae; genus Notothenia; species Notothenia rossii. The sequence goes on from NC_136902.1 coordinate 7,378,847, forward strand.
ATATCACACGATAGATTTACGCCTGAACAGGGACTTGAACCCAGGACCCTCAGATTAAAAGTCTGATGCTCTACCGACTGAGCTATCCAGGCTCTGAAAGGTACCTTAGAAGTGAAAGTATGCAAACCCACATTTGCATTAAGTATCTGACAATCAAGACAGCTTTCAAGGAGATCAGCAATGTGGCAATCTGAGAGATCTTTGGTTGAGTGTAAAAGATGAGGCACTTATAAATGGGGCCTTGAAGACATGTGCGAGTGACTTGGATGTATCTAGATAATCTGGTAGGGAACAGACTGCCACGAATGCAACACGAAGACTTTCTCTAGCAGACAAATGTTACCTTTACAGAGGACTTGAGTCATATCAAACAAGAGATTTACGCCTGAACAGGGACTTGAAGCCTGGACCCTCAGATTAAAAGTCTGATGCTCTACCGACTGAGCTATCCAGGCTCTGAAAGATACCTTGTAGTGAAAGTATGCATGCCTACATTTGCATTAAGTATCTGAAAATCAAGACAGTTTTCAAGGAGATCAGCAATGTGGCAACCTGAGAGATCTTTTGTTGAGTGTAAAAGATGAGGCACTTATAAATGGGGCCTTGAAGACATGTGCGAGTGACTTGGATGTATCTACATAGTCTGGTTGGGAACAAACTACCACGAATGCAAGAAGCAGACTTTGCATAGCAGACAAATGTTAGCGTTAGAGAGGACTTGAGACATATCACACAATAGATTTATCGCCTGAACAGGGACTTGAACCCTGGACCCTCAGATTAAAAGTCTGATGCTCTACCGACTGAGCTATCCAGGCTCTGAAAGACACCTTAGTAATGAAAGTAGGCATACCCACATTTGGATTAAGTATCTGAAAATCAAGACAGTTTTCAAGGAGATCAGCAATGTGGCAACCTGAGAGATCTTTGGTTGAGTGTAAAAGATGAGGCACTTATAAATGGGGCCTTGAAGACATGTGCGAGTGACTTGGATGTATCTAGATAATCTGGAAGGGAACAGACTGCCACACGAACACTTTCTGTAGCAGACAAATGTTAGCTTTAGAGAGGACTTGAGTCATATCACACGATAGATTTACGCCTGAACAGGGACTTGAACCCAGGACCCTCAGATTAAAAGTCTGATGCTCTACCGACTGAGCTATCCAGGCTCTGAAAGGTACCTTAGAAGTGAAAGTATGCAAACCCACATTTGCATTAAGTATCTGACAATCAAGACAGCTTTCAAGGAGATCAGCAATGTGGCAATCTGAGAGATCTTTGGTTGAGTGTAAAAGATGAGGCACTTATAAATGGGGCCTTGAAGACATGTGCGAGTGACTTGGATGTATCTAGATAATCTGGTAGGGAACAGACTGCCACGAATGCAACACGAAGACTTTCTCTAGCAGACAAATGTTACCTTTACAGAGGACTTGAGTCATATCAAACAAGAGATTTACGCCTGAACAGGGACTTGAACCCTGGACCCTCAGATTAAAAGTCTGATGCTCTACCGACTGAGCTATCCAGGCTCTGAAAGATACCTTAGTAGTGAAAGTATGCATGCCTACATTTGCATTAAGTATCTGAAAATCAAGACAGTTTTCAAGGAGATCAGCAATGTGGCAACCTGAGAGATCTTTGGTTGAGTGTAAAAGATGAGGCACTTATAAATGGGGCCTTGAAGACATGTGCGAGTGACTTGGATGTATCTAGATAATCTGGAAGGGAACAGACTGCCACACGAAGACTTTCTGTAGCAGACAAATGTTAGCTTTAGAGAGGACTTGAGTCATATCACACAATAGATTTATGCCTGAACAGGGACTTGAACCCTGGACCCTCAGATTAAAAGTCTGATGCTCTACCGACTGAGCTATCCAGGCTCTGAAAGACACCTTAGTAGTGAAAGTATGCATGCCTACATTTGCATTAACTATCTGAAAATCAAGACAGCTTTCAAGGATATCAGCAATGTGGCAACCTGAGAGATCTTTGGTTGAGTGTAAAAGATGAGGCACTTATAAATGGGGCCTTGAAGACCTGTGCGAGTGACTTGGATGTATCTAGATAATCTGGTAGGGAACAGACTGCCACAAATGCAACACCAAGACTTTCTCTAGCAGACAAATGTTAGCTTAAGAGAGGACTTGAGTGATATCACACAACAGATGTACGCCTGAACAGGGACTTGAACCCTGGACACTCAGATTAAAAGTCTGATGCTCTACCGACTGAGCTATCCAGGCTCTGAAAGGTACCTTAGAAGTGAAAGTATGCAAACCCACATTTGCATTAAGTATCTGACAATCAAGACAGCTTTCAAGGAGATCAGCAATCTGGCAATCTGAGAGATCTTTGGTTGAGTGTAAAAGATGAGGCACTTATAAATGGGGCCTTGAAGACATGTGCGAGTGACTTGGATGTATCTAGATAGTCTGGTTGGGAACAAACTACCAGGAATGCAACACGAAGACTTTCTCTAGCAGACAAATATTACCTTTAAAGAGGACTTGAGTCATATCACACGATAGATTTATCACCTGAACAGGGACTTGAACCCTGGACCCTCAGATTAAAAGTCTGATGCTCTACCGACTGAGCTATCCAGGCTCTGAAAGACACCTTAGTAGTGAAAGTATGCATGCCTACATTTGCATTAAGTATCTGAAAATCAAGACAGCTTTCAAGGAGATCAGCAATGTGGCAACCTGAGAGATCTTTGGTTGAGTGTAAAAGATGAGGCACTTATAAATGGGGCCTTGAAGACATGTGCGAGTGACTTGGATGTATCTAGATAGTCTGGTTGGGAACAAACTACCACGAATGCAAGAAGCAGACTTTGCATAGCAGACAAATGTTAGCGTTAGAGAGGACTTGAGACATATCAACAATAGATGTATCGCCTGAACAGGGACTTGAACCCTGGACCCTCAGATTAAAAGTCTGATGCTCTACCGACTGAGCTATCCAGGCTCTGAAAGATACTTTAGAAGTGAAAGTATGCAAACCCACATTTGCATTAAGTATCTGAAAATCAAGACAGCTTTCAAGGAGATCAGCAATGTGGCAACCTGAGAGATCTTTGGTTGAGTGTAAAAGATGAGGCACTTATAAATGGGGCCTTGAAGACATGTGCGAGTGACTTGGATGTATCTAGATAGTCTGGTTGGGAACAAACTACCACGAATGCAAGAAGCAGACTTTGCATAGCAGACAAATGTTAGCGTTAGAGAGGACTTGAGACATATCACACAATAGATTTATCGCCTGAACAGGGACTTGAACCCTGGACCCTCAGATTAAAAGTCTGATGCTCTACCGACTGAGCTATCCAGGCTCTGAAAGACACCTTAGTAATGAAAGTAGGCATACCCACATTTGGATTAAGTATCTGAAAATCAAGACAGTTTTCAAGGAGATCAGCAATGTGGCAACCTGAGAGATCTTTGGTTGAGTGTAAAAGATGAGGCACTTATAAATGGGGCCTTGAAGACATGTGCGAGTGACTTGGATGTATCTCGATAATCTGGTAGGGAACAGACTGCCACACGAACACTTTCTGTAGCAGACAAATGTTAGCTTTAGAGAGGACTTGAGTCATATCACACGATAGATTTACGCCTGAACAGGGACTTGAACCCAGGACCCTCAGATTAAAAGTCTGATGCTCTACCGACTGAGCTATCCAGGCTCTGAAAGGTACCTTAGAAGTGAAAGTATGCAAACCCACATTTGCATTAAGTATCTGACAATCAAGACAGCTTTCAAGGAGATCAGCAATGTGGCAATCTGAGAGATCTTTGGTTGAGTGTAAAAGATGAGGCACTTATAAATGGGGCCTTGAAGACATGTGCGAGTGACTTGGATGTATCTACATAGTCTGGTTGGGAACAAACTACCACGAATGCAAGAAGCAGACTTTGCATAGCAGACAAATGTTAGCGTTAGAGAGGACTTGAGACATATCACACAATAGATTTATCGCCTGAACAGGGACTTGAACCCTGGACCCTCAGATTAAAAGTCTGATGCTCTACCGACTGAGCTATCCAGGCTCTGAAAGACACCTTAGTAATGAAAGTAGGCATACCCACATTTGGATTAAGTATCTGAAAATCAAGACAGTTTTCAAGGAGATCAGCAATGTGGCAACCTGAGAGATCTTTGGTTGAGTGTAAAAGATGAGGCACTTATAAATGGGGCCTTGAAGACATGTGCGAGTGACTTGGATGTATCTAGATAATCTGGAAGGGAACAGACTGCCACACGAAGACTTTCTGTAGCAGACAAATGTTAGCTTTAGAGAGGACTTGAGTCATATCACACAATAGATTTATGCCTGAACAGGGACTTGAACCCTGGACCCTCAGATTAAAAGTCTGATGCTCTACCAACTGAGCTATCCAGGCTCTGAAAGACACCTTAGTAGTGAAAGTATGCATGCCTACATTAGCATTAAGTATCTGACAATCAAGACAGCTTTCAAGGAGATCAGCAATCTGGCAATCTGAGAGATCTTTGGTTGAGTGTAAAAGATGAGGCACTTATAAATGGGGCCTTGAAGACATGTGCAAGTGACTTGGATGTATCTAGATAGTCTGGTTGGGAACAAACTACCAGGAATGCAAGAAGCAGACTTTGCATAGCAGACAAATGTTAGCGTTAGAGAGGACTTGAGACATATCACACAATAGATTTATCACCTGAACAGGGACTTGAACCCTGGACCCTCAGATTAAAAGTCTGATGCTCTACCGACTGAGCTATCCAGGCTCTGAAAGACACCTTAGTAGTGAAAGTATGCATGCCTACATTTGCATTAAGTATCTGAAAATCAAGACAGCTTTCAAGGAGATCAGCAATGTGGCAACCTGAGAGATCTTTGGTTGAGTGTAAAAGATGAGGCACTTATAAATGGGGCCTTGAAGACATGTGCGAGTGACTTGGATGTATCTAGATAGTCTGGTTGGGAACAAACTACCACGAATGCAAGAAGCAGACTTTGCATAGCAGACAAATGTTAGCGTTAGAGAGGACTTGAGACATATCAACAATAGATTTATCGCCTGAACAGGGACTTGAACCCTGGACCCTTAGATTAAAAGTCTGATGCTCTACCGACTGAGCTATCCAGGCTCTGAAAGATACCTTAGAAGTGAAAGTATGCAAACCCACATTTGCATTAAGTATCTGAAAATCAAGACAGCTTTCAAGGAGATCAGCAATGTGGCAACCTGAGAGATCTTTGGTTGAGTGTAAAAGATGAGGCACTTATAAATGGGGCCTTGAAGACATGTGCGCGTGACTTGGATGTATCTAGATAGTCTGGTTGGGAACAAACTACCACGAATGCAACAAGCAGACTTTGCATAGCAGACAAGTGTTAGCTTTAGAGTGGAGTTGAGACATATCACACAATAGATTTATCGCCTGAACAGGGACTTGAACCCTGGACCCTCAGATTAAAAGTCTGATGCTCTACCGACTGAGCTATCCAGGCTCTGAAAGAAGCCTTAGTAATGAAAGTAGGCATACCCACATTTGGATTAAGTATCTGAAAATCAAGACAGTTTTCAAGGAGATCAGCAATGTGGCAACCTGAGAGATCTTTGCTTGAGTGTAAAAGATGAGGTACTTATAAATGGGGCCTTGAAGACATTTGCGAGTGACTTGGATATATCTCGATAATCTGGTAGGGAACAGACTGCCACACGAAGACTTTCTCTAGCAGACAAATGTTAGCTTTAGAGAGAACTTGAGTCATATCACACGATAGATTTACGCCTGAACAGGCACTTGAACCCTGGACCCTCAGATTAAAAGTCTGATGCTCTACCGACTGAGCTATCCAGGCTCTGAAAGATACCTTAGAAGTGAAAGTATGCAAACCCACATTTGCATTAAGTATCTGAAAATCAAGACAGCTTTCAAGGAGATCAGCAATGTGGCAACCTGAGAGATCTTTGGTTGAGTGTAAAAGATGAGGCACTTATAAATGGGGCGTTGAACACCTTTACGAGTGACTTGGATGTATCTCGATAGTCTGGTAGGGAATAGACTGCTACAAATGCAACACGAACACTTTGTCTTGCAGACAAGTGTTAGCTTGAGAGAGGACTTGAGTCATATCACACGATAGATTTACGCCTGAACAGGGACTTGAACCCTGGACCCTCAGATTAAAAGTCTGATGTTCTACCGACTGAGCTATCCAGGCTCTGAAAGATACCTTAGAAGTGAAAGTATGCAAACCCACATTTGCATTAAGTATCTGAAAATCAAGACAGCTTTCAAGGAGATCAGCAATGTGGCAACCTGAGAGATCTTTGGTTGAGTGTAAAAGATGAGGCACTTATAAATGGGGCCTTGAAGACATGTGCAAGTGACTTGGATGTATCTAGATAGTCTGGTTGGGAACAAACTACCACGAATGCAAGAAGCAGACTTTGCATAGCAGACAAATGTTAGCGTTAGAGAGGACTTGAGACATATCACACAATAGATTTATCGCCTGAACAGGGACTTGAACCCTGGACCCTAAGATTAAAAGTCTGATGCTCTACCGACTGAGCTATCCAGGCTCTGAAAGGTACCTTAGAAGTGAAAGTATGCAAACCCACATTTGCATTAAGTATCTGACAATCAAGACAGCTTTCAAGGAGATCAGCAATGTGGCAATCTGAGAGATCTTTGGTTGAGTGTAAAAGATGAGGCACTTATAAATGGGGCCTTGAAGACATGTGCGAGTGACTTGGATGTATCTAGATAATCTGGTACGGAACAGACTGCCACGAATGCAACACGAAGACTTTCTCTAGCAGACAAATATTACCTTTACAGAGGACTTGAGTCATATCAGACGATAGATTTACGCCTGAACAGGGACTTGAACCCTGGACCCTCAGATTAAAAGTCTGATGCTCTACCGACTGAGCTATCCAGGCTCTGAAAGACACCGTAGTAGTGAAAGTATGCATGCCTACAATGGCATTAACTATCTGAAAATCAAGACAGTTTTCAAGGAGATCAGCAATGTGGCAACCTGAGAGATCTTTGGTTGAGTGTAAAAGATGAGGCACTTATAAATGGGGCCTTGAAGACATTTGCGAGTGACTTGGATATATCTCGATAATCTGGTAGGGAACAGACTGCCACACGAAGACTTTCTCTAGCAGACAAATGTTAGCTTTAGAGAGGACTTGAGTCATATCACACGATAGATTTACGCCTGAACAGGGACTTGAACCCTGGACCCTCAGATTAAAAGTCTGATGCTCTACCGACTGAGCTATCCAGGGTCTGAAAGATACCTTAGAAGTGAAAGTATGCAAACCCACATTTGCATTAAGTATCTGACAATCAAGACAGCTTTCAAGGAGATCAGCAATGTGGCAACCTTAGAGATCTTTGGTTGAGTGTAAAAGATGAGGCACTTATAAATGGGGCCTTGAAGACATGTGCGAGTGACTTGGATGTATCTCGATAGTCTGGTTGGGAACAAATTACCACGAATGCAAGAAGCAGACTTTGCATAGCAGACAAATGTTAGCGTTAGAGAAGACTTGAGACATATCAACAATAGATTTATCGCCTGAACAGGGACTTGAACCCTGGACCCTCAGATTAAAAGTCTGATGCTCTACCGACTGAGCTATCCAGGCTCTGAAAGACACCTTAGTAATGAAAGTAGGCATACCCACATTTGGATTAAGTACATGAAAATCAAGACAGTTTTCAAGGAGATCAGCAATGTGGCAACCTGAGAGATCTTTGGTTGAGTGTAAAAGATGAGGCACTTATAAATGGGGCCTTGAAGACATGTGCGAGTGACTTGGATGTATCTCGATAATCTGGTAGGGAACAGACTGCCACACGAAGACTTTCTGTAGCAGACAAATGTTAGCTTTAGAGAGGACTTGAGTCATATCACACGATAGATTTACACCTGAACAGGGACTTGAACCCTGGACCCTCAGATTAAAAGTCTGATGCTCTACCGACTGAGCTATCCAGGCTCTGAAAGGTACCTTAGAAGTGAAAGTATGCAAACCCACATTTGCATTAAGTATCTGACAATCAAGACAGCTTTCAAGGAGATTAGCAATGTGGCAATCTGAGAGATCTTTGGTTGAGTGTAAAAGATGAGGCATTTATAAATGGGGCCTTGAAGACATGTGCGAGTGACTTGGATGTATCTAGATAGTCTGGTTGGGAACAAACTACCACGAATGCAAGAAGCAGACTTTGCATAGCAGACAAGTGTTAGCTTTAGAGAGGACTTGAGACATATCACACAATAGATTTATCGCCTGAACAGGGACTTGAACCCTGGACCCTCAGATTAAAAGTCTGATGCTCTACCGACTGAGCTATCCAGGCTCTGAAAGACACCTTAGTAGTGAAAGTATGCATGCCTACATTTGCATTAAGTATCTGAAAATCAAGACAGCTTTCAAGGAGATCAGCTATGTGGCAACCTGAGAGATCTTTGGTTGAGTGTAAAAGATGAGGCACTTATAAATGGGGCCTTGAAGACATGTGCGAGTGACTTGGATGTATCTAGATAGTCTGGTTGGGAACAAACTACCACGAATGCAAGAAGCAGACTTTGCATAGCAGACAAGTGTTAGCTTTAGAGAGGACTTGAGACATATCACACAATAGATTTATCGCCTGAACAGGGACTTGAACCCTGGACCCTCAGATTAAAAGTATGATGCTCTACCGACTGAGCTATCCAGGCTCTGAAAGACACCTTAGTAATGAAAGTAGGCAAACCCACATTTGGATTAAGTATCTGAAAATCAAGACAGTTTTCAAGGAGATCAGCAATGTGGCAACCTGAGAGATCTTTGGTTGAGTGTAAAAGATGAGGCACTTATAAATGGGGCCTTGAAGACATGTGCGAGTGACTTGGATGTATCTCGATAATCTGGTAGGGAACAGACTGCCACACGAACACTTTCTGTAGCAGACAAATGTTAGCTTTAGAGAGGACTTGAGTCATATCACACGATAGATTTACACCTGAACAGGGACTTGAACCCTGGACCCTCAGATTAAAAGTCTGATGCTCTACCGACTGAGCTATCCAGGCTCTGAAAGGTACCTTAGAAGTGAAAGTATGCAAACCCACATTTGCATTAAGTATCTGACAATCAAGACAGCTTTCAAGGAGATCAGCAATGTGGCAACCTGAGAGATCTTTGGTTGAGTGTAAAACATGAGGCACTTATAAATGGGGCGTTGAAGACATGTGCAAGTGACTTGGATGTATCTAGATAATCTGGAAGGGAACAGACTGCCACACAAAGACTTTCTCTAGCAGACAAATGTTAGCTTTAGAGAGGACTTGAGTCATATCACACAATAGATTTACGCCTGAACAGGGACTTGAACCCTGGACCCTCAGATTAAAAGTCTGATGCTCTACCGACTGAGCTATCCAGGCTCTGAAAGACACCTTAGTAGTGAAAGTATGCATGCCTACATTTGCATTAAGTATCTGAAAATCAAGACAGCTTTCAAGGAGATCAGCAATGTGGCAACCTGAGAGATCTTTGGTTGAGTGTAAAAGATGAGGCACTTATAAATGGGGCCTTGAAGACATGTGCGAGTGACTTGGATGTATCTAGATAGTCTGGTTGGGAACAAACTACCACGAATGCAAGAAGCAGACTTTGCATAGCAGACAAATGTTAGCGTTAGAGAGGACTTGAGACATATCAACAATAGATTTATCGCCTGAACAGGGACTTGAACCCTGGACCCTCAGATTAAAAGTCTGATGCTCTACCGACTGAGCTATCCAGGCTCTGAAAGACACCTTAGTAATGAAAGTAGGCATATCCGCATTTGGATTAAGTATCTGAAAATCAAGACAGTTTTCAAGGAGATCAGCAATGTGGCAACCTGAGAGATCTTTGGTTGAGTGTAAAAGATGAGGCACTTATAAATGGGGCCTTGAAAACATGTGCGAGTGACTTGGATGTATCTAGATAATCTGGAAGGGAACAGACTGCCACACGAAGACTTTCTGTAGCAGACAAATGTTAGCTTTAGAGAGGACTTGAGTCATATCACACGATAGATTTACGCCTGAACAGGGACTTGAACCCTGGACCCTCAGATTAAAAGTCTGATGCTCTACCGACTGAGCTATCCAGGCTCTGAAAGACACCTTAGTAGTGAAAGTATGCATGCCTACATTTGCATTAAGTATCTGAAAATCAAGACAGCTTTCAAGGAGATCAGCTATGTGGCAACCTGAGAGATCTTTGGTTGAGTGTAAAAGATGAGGCACTTATAAATGGGGCCTTGAAGACATGTGCGAGTGACTTGGATGTATCTCGATAATCTGGTAGGGAACAGACTGCCACACGAAGACTTTCTGTAGCAGACAAATGTTAGCTTTAGAGAGGACTTGAGTCATATCACACGATAGATTTACACCTGAACAGGGACTTGAACCCTGGACCCTCAGATTAAAAGTCTGATGCTCTACCGACTGAGCTATCCAGGCTCTGAAAGGTACCTTAGAAGTGAAAGTACGCAAACCCACATTTGCATTAAGTATCTGACAATCAAGACAGCTTTCAAGGAGATCAGCAATCTGGCAATCTGAGAGATCTTTGGTTGAGTGTAAAAGATGAGGCACTTATAAATGGGGCCTTGAAGACATTTGCGAGTGACTTGGATGTATCTAGATAATCGGGTAGGGAACAGACTGCCACGAATGCAACACGAAGACTTTCTCTAGCAGACAAATGTTACCTTTACAGAGGACTTGAGTCATATCACACAAGAGATTTACACCTGAACAGGGACTTGAACCCTGGACCCTCAGATTAAAAGTCTGATGCTCTACCGACTGAGCTATCCAGGCTCTGAAAGGCACCTTAGTAATGAAAGTAGGCATACCCACATTTGGATTAAGTATCTGAAAATCAAGACAGTTTTCAAGGAGATCAGCAATGTGGCAACCTGAGAGATCTTTGGTTGAGTGTAAAAGATGAGGCACTTATAAATGGGGCCTTGAAGACATGTGCGAGTGACTTGGATGTATCTAGATAATCTGGAAGGGAACAGACTGCCACACGAAGACTTTCTGTAGCAGACAAATGTTAGCTTTAGAGAGGACTTGAGTCATATCACACAATAGATTTACGCCTGAACAGGGACTTGAACCCTGGACCCTCAGATTAAAAGTCTGATGCACTACCGACTGAGCTATCCAGGCTCTGAAAGACACCTTAGTAGTGAAAGTATGCATGCCTACATTTGCATTAAGTATCTGAAAATCAAGACAGCTTTCAAGGAGATCAGCAATGTGGCAACCTGAGAGATCTTTGGTTGAGTGTGAAAGATGAGGCACTTATAAATGGGGCCTTGAAGACATGTGCGAGTGACTTGGATGTATCTAGATAGTCTGGTTGGGAACAAACTAGCACGAATGCAAGAAGCAGACTTTGCATAGCAGACAAATGTTAGCGTTAGAGAGGACTTGAGACATATCACACAATAGATTTATCGCCTGAACAGGGACTTGAACCCTGGACCCTCAGATTAAAAGTCTGATGCTCTACCGACTGAGCTATCCAGGCTCTGAAAGACACCTTAGTAATGAAAGTAGGCATACCCACATTTGGATTAAGTATCTGAAAATCAAGACAGTTTTCAAGGAGATCAGCAATGTGGCAATCTGAGAGATCTTTGGTTGAGTGTAAAAGATGAGGCACTTATAAATGGGGCCTTGAAGACATGTGCGAGTGACTTGGATGTATCTAGATAATCTGGAAGGGAACAGACTGCCACACGAAGACTTTCTGTAGCAGACAAATGTTAGCTTTAGAGAGGACTTGAGTCATATCACACAATAGATTTACGCATGAACAGGGACTTGAACCCTAGACCCTCAGATTAAAAGTCTGATGCTCTACCGACTGAGCTATCCAGGCTCTGAAAGACACCTTAGTAGTGAAAGTATGCATGTCTACATTTGCATTAAGTATCTGAAAATCAAGACAGCTTTCAAGGAGATCAGCAATGTGGCAACCTGAGAGATCTTTGGTTGAGTGTGAAAGATGAGGCACTTATAAATGGGGCCTTGAAGACGTGTGCGAGTGACTTGGATGTATCTAGATAGTCTGGTTGGGAACAAACTAGCACGAATGCAAGAAGCAGACTTTGCATAGCAGACAAATGTTAGCGTTAGAGAGGACTTGAGACATATCAACAATAGATTTATCGCCTGAACAGGGACTTGAACCCTGGACCCTCAGATTAAAAGTCTGATGCTCTACCGACTGAGCTATCCAGGCTCTGAAAGGTACCTTAGAAGGGAAAGTATGCAAACCCACATTTGCATTAAGTATCTGACAATCAAGACAGCTTTCAAGGAGATCAGCAATCTGGCAATCTGAGAGATCTTTGGTTGAGTGTAAAAGATGACGCACTTATAAATGGGGCCTTGAAGACATGTGCGAGTGACTTGGATGTATCTAGATTGTCTGGTTGGGAACAAACTACCAGGAATGCAAGAAGCAGACTTTGCATAGCAGACAAATGTTAGCGTTAGAGAGGACTTGAGACATATCACACAATAGATTTATCGCCTGAACAGGGACTTGAACCCTGGACCCTCAGATTAAAAGTCTGATGCTCTACCGACTGAGCTATCCAGGCTCTGAAAGACACTTTAGAAGTGAAAGTATGCAAACCCACATTTGCATTAAGTATCTGAAAATCAAGACAGTTTTCAAGGAGATCAGCAATGTGGCAACCTGAGAGATCTTTGGTTGAGTGTAAAAGATGAGGCACTTATAAATGGGGCCTTGAAGACATTTGCGAGTGACTTGGATGTATCTAGATAATCGGGTAGGGAACAGACTGCCACGAATGCAACACGAAGACTTTCTCGAGCAGACAAATGTTACCTTTACAGAGGACTTGAGTCATATCACACAAGAGATTTACACCTGAACAGGGACTTGAACCCTGGCCCCTCAGATTAAAAGTCTGATGCTCTACCGACTGAGCTATCCAGGGTCTGAAAGATACCTTAGTAGTGAAAGTATGCATGCCTACATTTGCATTAAGTATCTGAAAATCAAGACAGCTTTCAAGGAGATCAGCAATGTGGCAACCTGAGAGATCTTTGGTTGAGTGTGAAAGATGAGGCACTTATACAGGACTGTCTCAGAAAATTAGAATATTGTGATAAAGTTCTTTATTTTCTGTAATGCAATTAAAAAAACAAAAATGTCATACATTCTGGATTCATTACAAATCAACTGAAATATTGCAAGCCTTTTATTATTTTAATATTGCTGATTATGGCATACAGCTTAAGAAAACTCAAATATCCTATCTCTAAATATTAGAATATCATGAAAAAGTATACTAGTAGGGTCTTCAACGAATCACTTGAATCGTCTAATTAACTCGAAACACCTGCAAGGGTTTCCTGAGCCTTGAAAAACACTCAGCTTGGTTCAGTAAACTAAATCACAAGTATGGGGAAGACTGCTGATCTGACTGCTGTCCAGAGGACCGTCATTGACACCCTCCATCAGGAGGGTAAGACACAAAAAGACATTTCTCAAAGAGCAAGCTGTTCACAGAGTGCAGTTTCAAAGCACATCCACAAAAAGTCTGTTGGAAGGGGGAAATGTGGCAGGAAACGCTGCACAACCAAGAGAGATGACCGCAGCCTTAACAGCATTGTGAAGAAGAGTCGCTTCCAGAATTTGGGGGAGCTTCAAAGACAGTGGACTGAAGCTGGAGTCCAGGTATCAAAAGTCACTGTTCACAGACGTGTCCGGGAAATGGGCTACAATAGCCGTATTCCCATGGTCAAGCCACTTCTGAACTCAAGACAACGGAAGAGGCGTCTGACTTGGGCTAAGGAAAAGAAGCACTGGACAGTTGCACAGTGGTCCAAAGTCCTCTTTTCAGACGAAAGCAAGTTTTGTATTTCATTTGGAAGTCAAGGCGCCAGAGTCTGGAGAAAGGCTGGAGAGGAGCAAAATCCAAGTTGCTTGAAATCCAGTGTGAAGTTCCCACAGTCAGCGATGGTTTGGGGAGCCATGTCAGCTGCTGGTGTTGGTCCACTGTGTTTCATCAAGCCCAGAGTAAATGCAACTGTGTACCAAGAGATTTTAGAGCACTACATGCTTCCGTCTGCTGAAAAGCTCTATGGAGATGAGGAATTCATTTTCCAGCATGATCTGGCACCTGCCCACAGTGCCAAAACCACCAGTAACTGGTGTACTGACCATGGCATTACTGTCCTCGATTGGCCTGCAAATTCCCCTGACCTGAACCCCATAGAGAATATGTGGGGTATTGTGAAGAAGAAGCTGAAAGACACCAGACCCAACAATGCTAATGAGCTAAAGGCCGCTATTGAAGCATCCTGGGCATCCATAACACCTCAGCAATGCCACAGGCTGATTGCCTCCATGCCACGCCGCATTGATGCAGTAATCCGTGCAAAAGGATTCCCAACCAAGTACTGAGTGCATTAATGGACATTTTCAAATGTTTGATTGTGTTTTGCTGTTATAAATCTTTTTTTTTTACTTGGTCTGAGGAACTATTCTAATTTTTTGAGATAGGATTTTTGAGTTTTCTTAAGCTGTATGCCATAATCAGCAATATTAAAATAATAAAAGGCTTGCAATATTTCAGTTGATTTGTAATGAATCCAGAATGTATGACATTTTTGTTTTTTTAATTGCATTACAGAAAATAAAGAACTTTATCACAATATTCTAATTTTCTGAGACAGTCCTGTAAATGGGGCCTTGAAGACATGTGCGAGTGACTTGGATGTATCTAGATAGTCTGGTTGGGAACAAACGAGCACGAATGCAAGAAGCAGACTTTGCATAGCAGACAAATGTTAGCGTTAGAGAGGACTTGAGACATATCACACAATAGATTTATCGCCTGAACAGGGACTTGAACCCTGGACCCTCAGATTAAAAGTCTGACGCTCTACCGACTGAGCTATCCAGGCTCTGAAAGACACCTTAGTAATGAAAGTAGGCATACCCACATTTGGATTAAGTATCTGAAAATCAAGACAGTTTTCAAGGAGATCAGCAATGTGGCAACCTGAGAGATCTTTGGTTGAGTGTAAAAGATGAGGCACTTATAAATGGGGCCTTGAAGACATGTGCGAGTGACTTGGATGTATCTAGATAATCTGGAAGGGAACAGACTGCCACACGAAGACTTTCTGTAGCAGACAAATGTTAGCTTTAGAGAGGACTTGAGTCATATCACACAATAGATTTACGCCTGAACAGGGACTTGAACCCTGGACCCTCAGATTAAAAGTCTGATGCTCTACCGACTGAGCTATCCAGGCTCTGAAAGACACCTTAGTAGTGAAAGTATGCATGCCTACATTTGCATTAAGTATCTGAAAATCAAGACAGCTTTCAAGGAGATCAGCAATGTGGCAACCTGAGAGATCTTTGGTTGAGTGTAAAAGATGAGGCACTTATAAATGGGGCCTTGAAGACATGTGCGAGTGACTTGGATATATCTAGATAGTCTGGTTGGGAACAAACTACCACGAATGCAAGAAGCAGACTTTGCATAGCAGACAAATGTTAGCGTTAGAGAAGACTTGAGACATATCAACAATAGATGTATCGCCTGAACAGGGACTTGAACCCTGGATCCTCAGATTAAAAGTCTGATGCTCTACCGACTGAGCTATCCAGGCTCTGAAAGACACCTTAGTAATGAAAGTAGGCATACCCACATTTGGATTAAGTATCTGAAAATCAAGACAGTTTTCAAGGAGATCAGCAATGTGGCAACCTGAGAGATCTTTGGTTGAGTGTAAAAGATGAGGCACTTATAAATGGGGCCTTGAAGACCTGTGCGAGTGACTTGGATGTATCTAGATAATCTGGTAGGGAACAGACTGCCACGAATGCAACACAAAGACTTTCTCTAGCAGACAAATGTTAGCTTAAGAGAGGACTTGAGTGATATCACACAACAGATGTACGCCTGAACAGGGACTTGAACCCTGGACCCTCAGATTAAAAGTCTGATGCTCTACCGACTGAGCTATCCAGGCTCTGAAAGACACTTTAGAAGTGAAAGTATGCAAACCGACATTTGCATTAAGTATCTGAAAATCAAGACAGTTTTCAAGGAGATCAGCAATATGGCAACCTGAGAGATCTTTGGTTGAGTGTAAAAGATGAGGCACTTATAAATGGGGCCTTGAAGACATTTGCGAGTGACTTTGATGTATCTAGATAATCGGGTAGGGAACAGACTGCCACACGAAGACTTTCTGTAGCAGACAAATGTTACCTTTACAGAGGACTTGAGTCATATCACACGATAGATTTACACCTGAACAGGGACTTGAACCCTGGACCCTCAGATTAAAAGTCTGATGCTCTACCGACTGAGCTATCCAGGCTCTGAAAGGTACCTTAGAAGTGAAAGTATGCAAACCCACATTTGCATTAAGTATCTGACAATCAAGACAGCTTTCAAGGAGATCAGCAATGTGGCAATCTGAGAGATCTTTGGTTGAGTGTAAAAGATGAGGCACTTATAAATGGGGCCTTGAAGACATGTGCGAGTGACTTGGATGTATCTAGATAATCTGGTAGGGAACAGACTGCCACGAATGCAACACAAAGACTTTCTCTAGCAGACAAATGTTAGCTTTACAGAGGACTTGAGTCATATCACACGATAGATTTACACCTGAACAGGGACTTGAACCCTGGACCCTCAGATTAAAAGTCTGATGCTCTACCGACTGAGCTATCCAGGCTCTGAAAGGTACCTTAGAAGTGAAAGTATGCAAACCCACATTTGCATTAAGTATCTGACAATCAAGACAGCTTTCAAGGAGATCAGCAATCTGGCAATCTGAGAGATCTTTGGTTGAGTGTAAAAGATGAGGCACTTATAAATGGGGCCTTGAAAACATGTGCGAGTGACTT
The DNA here is from genome assembly GCF_949606895.1 of Notothenia rossii. NCBI lineage: Eukaryota > Metazoa > Chordata > Actinopteri > Perciformes > Nototheniidae > Notothenia > Notothenia rossii. Next base: position 7,395,844 of record NC_136902.1, read on the forward strand.
GGATGTATCTAGATTGTCTGGTTGGGAACAAACTACCAGGAATGCAAGAAGCAGACTTTGCATAGCAGACAAATGTTAGCGTTAGAGAGGACTTGAGACATATCACACAATAGATTTATCGCCTGAACAGGGACTTGAACCCTGGACCCTCAGATTAAAAGTCTGATGCTCTACCGACTGAGCTATCCAGGCTCTGAAAGGTACCTTAGAAGTGAAAGTATGCAAACCCACATTTGCATTAAGTATCTGACAATCAAGACAGTTTTCAAGGAGATCAGCAATGTGGCAACCTGAGAGATCTTTGGTTGAGTGTAAAAGATGAGGCACTTATAAATGGGGCCTTGAAGACATGTGCGAGTGACTTGGATGTATCTAGATAGTCTGGTTGGGAACAAACTAGCACGAATGCAAGAAGCAGACTTTGCATAGCAGACAAATGTTAGCGTTAGAGAGGACTTGAGACATATCACACAATAGATTTATCGCCTGAACAGGGACTTGAACCCTGGACCCTCAGATTAAAAGTCTGATGCTCTACCGACTGAGCTATCCAGGCTCTGAAAGACACCTTAGTAATGAAAGTAGGCAAACCTACATTTGGATTAAGTATCTGAAAATCAAGACAGTTTTCAAGGAGATCAGCAATGTGGCAACCTGAGAGATCTTTGGTTGAGTGTAAAAGATGAGGCACTTATAAATGGGGCCTTGAAGACATGTGCGAGTGACTTGGAGGTATCTCGATAATCTGGTAGGGAACAGACTACCACACGAACACTTTCTGTAGCAGACAAATATTAGCTTTAGAGAGGACTTGAGTCATATCACACAATAGATTTACGCCTGAACAGGGACTTGAACCCAGGACCCTCAGATTAAAAGTCTGATGCTCTACCGACTGAGCTATCCAGGCTCTGAAAGGTACCTTAGAAGTGAAAGTATGCAAACCCACATTTGCATTAAGTATCTGACAATCAAGACAGCTTTCAAGGAGATCAGCAATGTGGCAATCTGAGAGATCTTTGGTTGAGTGTAAAAGATGAGGCACTTATAAATGGGGCCTTGAAGACATGTGCGAGTGACTTGGATGTATCTAGATAATCTGGTAGGGAACAGACTGCCACGAATGCATCACGAAAACTTTCTCTAGCAGACAAATGTTTCCTTTTCAGAGGACTTGAGTCATATCACACGATAGATTTACGCCTGAACAGGGACTTGAACCCTGGACCCTCAGATTAAAAGTCTGATGCTCTACCAACTGAGCTATCCAGGCTCTGAAAGATACCTTAGTAGTGAAAGTATGCATGCCTACATTTGCATTAAGTATCTGAAAATCAAGACAGTTTTCAAGGAGATCAGCAATGTGGCAACCTGAGAGATCTTTGGTTGAGTGTAAAAGATGAGGCACTTATAAATGGGGCCTTGAAGACATGTGCGAGTGACTTGGATGTATCTACATAGTCTGGTTGGGAACAAACTACCACGAATGCAAGAAGCAGACTTTGCATAGCAGACAAATGTTAGCTTTAGAGAGGACTTGAGACATATCACACAATAGATTTATCGCCTGAACAGGGACTTGAACCCTGGACCCTCAGATTAAAAGTCTGATGCTCTACCGACTGAGCTATCCAGGCTCTGAAAGACACCTTAATAATGAAAGTAGGCATACCCACATTTGGATTAAGTATCTGAAAATCAAGCCAGTTTTCAAGGAGATCAGCAATGTGGCAACCTGAGAGATCTTTGGTTGAGTGTAAAAGATGAGGCACTTATAAATGGGGCCTTGAAGACATGTGGGAGTGACTTGGATGTATCTAGATAATCTGGTAGGGAACAGACTGCCACGAATGCAACACGAAGACTTTCTCTAGCAGACAAATGTTTCCTTTTCAGAGGACTTGAGTCATATCACACGATCGATTTACGCCTGAACAGGGACTTGAACCCTGGACCCTCAGATTAAAAGTCTGATGCTCTACCGACTGAGCTATCCAGGCTCTGAAAGATACCTTAGTAGTGAAAGTATGCATGCCTACATTTGCATTAAGTATCTGAAAATCAAGACAGTTTTCAAGGAGATCAGCAATGTGGCAACCTGAGAGATCTTTGGTTGAGTGTAAAAGATGAGGCACTTATAAATGGGGCCTTGAAGACATGTGCGAGTGACTTGGATGTATCTACATAGTCTGGTTGGGAACAAACTACCACGAATGCAAGAAGCAGACTTTGCATAGCAGACAAATGTTAGCGTTAGAGAGGACTTGAGACATATCACACAATAGATTTATCGCCTGAACAGGGACTTGAACCCTGGACCCTCAGATTAAAAGTCTGATGCTCTACCGACTGAGCTATCCAGGCTCTGAAAGACACCTTAGTAATGAAAGTAGGCAAACCTACATTTGGATTAAGTATCTGAAAATCAAGCCAGTTTTCAAGGAGATCAGCAATGTGGCAACCTGAGAGATCTTTGGTTGAGTGTAAAAGATGAGGCACTTATAAATGGGGCCTTGAAGACATGTGCGAGTGACTTGGAGGTATCTCGATAATCTGGTAGGGAACAGACTGCCACACGAACACTTTCTGTAGCAGACAAATGTTAGCTTTAGAGAGGACTTGAGTCATATCACACGATAGATTTACGCCTGAACAGGGACTTGAACCCTGGACCCTCAGATTAAAAGTCTGATGCTCTACCGACTGAGCTATCCAGGCTCTGAAAGGTACCTTAGAAGTGAAAGTATGCAAACCCACATTTGCATTAAGTATCTGACAATCAAGACAGCTTTCAAGGAGATCAGCAATGTGGCAATCTGAGAGATCTTTGGTTGAGTGTAAAAGATGAGGCACTTATAAATGGGGCCTTGAAGACATGTGCGAGTGACTTGGATGTATCTAGATAATCTGGTAGGGAACAGACTGCCACGAATGCAACACAAAGACTTTCTCTAGCAGACAAATGTTTCCTTTTCAGATGACTTGAGTCATATCACACGATAGATTTACGCCTGAACAGGGACTTGAACCCTGGACCCTCAGATTAAAAGTCTGATGCTCTACCGACTGAGCTATCCAGGCTCTGAAAGATACCTTAGTAGTGAAAGTATGCATGCCTACATTTGCATTAAGTATCTGAAAATCAAGACAGTTTTCAAGGAGATCAGCAATGTGGCAACCTGAGAGATCTTTGGTTGAGTGTAAAAGATGAGGCACTTATAAATGGGGCCTTGAAGACATGTGCGAGTGACTTGGATGTATCTATATAGTCTGGTTGGGAACAAACTACCACGAACGCAAGAAGCAGACTTTGCATAGCAGACAAATGTTAGCGTTAGAGAGGACTTGAGACATATCACACAATAGATTTATCGCCTGAACAGGGACTTGAACCCTGGCCCCTCAGATTAAAAGTCTGATGCTCTACCGACTGAGCTATCCAGGCTCTGAAAGGTACCTTAGAAGTGAAAGTATGCAAACCCACATTTGCATTAAGTATCTGACAATCAAGATAGCTTTCAAGGAGATCAGCAATCTGGCAATCTGAGAGATCTTTGGTTGAGTGTAAAAGATGAGGTACTTATAAATGGGGCCTTGAAGACATTTGCGAGTGACTTGGATATATATCGATAATCTGGTAGGGAACAGACTGCCACACGAAGACTTTCTCTAGCAGACAAATGTTAGCTTTAGAGAGGACTTGAGTCATATCACACGATAGATTTACACCTGAACAGGGACTTGAACCCTGGACCCTCAGATTAAAAGTCTGATGCTCTACCGACTGAGCTATCCAGGCTCTGAAAGATACCTTAGAAGTGAAAGTATGCAAACCCACATTTGCATTAAGTATCTGAAAATCAAGACAGCTTTCAAGGAGATCAGCAATGTGGCAACCTGAGAGATCTTTGGTTGAGTGTAAAAGATGAGGCACTTATAAATGGGGCCTTGATAACCTTTGCGAGTGACTTGGATGTATCTCGATAGTCTGGTTGGGAACAAACTACCACAAATGCAAGAAGCAGACTTTGCATAGCAGACAAGTGTTAGCTTTCGAAAGGACTTGAGACATATCACACAATAGATTTATCGCCTGAACAGGGACTTGAAGCCTGGACCCTCAGATTAAAAGTCTGATGCTCTACCGACTGAGCTATCCAGGCTCTGAAAGACACCTTAGTAGTGAAAGTAGGCATACCCACATTTGCATTAACTATCTGAAAATCAAGACAGCTTTCAAGGAGATCAGCAATGTGGCAACCTGAGAGATCTTTGGTTGAGTGTAAAAGATGAGGCACTTATAAATGGGGCGTTGAACACCTTTACGAGTGACTTGGATGTATCTCGATAGTCTGGTAGGGAACAGACTGCTACAAATGCAACACGAACACTTTGTCTTGCAGACAAATGTTAGCTTGAGAGAGGACTTGAGTCATATCACACAATAGATTTACGCCTGAACAGGGACTTGAACCCTGGACCCTCAGATTAAAAGTCTGATGCTCTACCGACTGAGCTATCCAGGCTCTGAAAGACACCTTAGTAGTGAAAGTATGCATGCCTACATTTGCATTAAGTATCTGAACATCAAGACAGTTTTCAAGGAGATCAGCAATGTGGCAACCTGAGAGATCTTTGGTTGAGTGAAAAAGATGAGGCACTTATAAATGGGGCCTTGAAGACATGTGCGAGTGACTTGGATGTATCTAGATAGTCTGGTTGGGAACAAACTACCACGAATGCAACAAGCAGACTTTGCATAGCAGACAAGTGTTAGCTTTAGAGAGGAGTTGAGACATATCACACAATAGATTTATCGCCTGAACAGGGACTTGAACCCTGGCCCCTCAGATTAAAAGTCTGATGCTCTACCGACTGAGCTATCCAGGCTCTGAAAGGTACCTTAGAAGTGAAAGTATGCAAACCCACATTTGCATTAAGTATCTGACAATCAAGATAGCTTTCAAGGAGATCAGCAATCTGGCAATCTGAGAGATCTTTGGTTGAGTGTAAAAGATGAGGTACTTATAAATGGGGCCTTGAAGACATTTGCGAGTGACTTGGATATATCTCGATAATCTGGTAGGGAACAGACTGCCACACGAAGACTTTCTCTAGCAGACAAATGTTAGCTTTAGAGAGGACTTGAGTCATATCACACGATAAATTTACACCTGAACAGGGACTTGAACCCTGGACCCTCAGATTAAAAGTCTGATGCTCTACCGACTGAGCTATCCAGGCTCTGAAAGATACCTTAGAAGTGAAAGTATGCAAACCCACATTTGCATTAAGTATCTGAAAATCAAGACAGCTTTCAAGGAGATCAGCAATGTGGCAACCTGAGAGATCTTTGGTTGAGTGTAAAAGATGAGGCACTTATAAATGGGGCCTTGATTACCTTTGCGAGTGACTTGGATGTATCTCGATAGTCTGGTTGGGAACAAACTACCACAAATGCAAGAAGCAGACTTTGCATAGCAGACAAGTGTTAGCTTTCGAAAGGACTTGAGACATATCACACAATAGATTTATCGCCTGAACAGGGACTTGAAGCCTGGACCCTCAGATTAAAAGTCTGATGGTCTACCGACTGAGCTATCCAGGCTCTGAAAGACACCTTAGTAGTGAAAGTAGGCATACCCACATTTGCATTAACTATCTGAAAATCAAGACAGCTTTCAAGGAGATCAGCAATGTGGCAACCTGAGAGATCTTTGGTTGAGTGTAAAAGATGAGGCACTTATAAATGGGGCGTTGAACACCTTTACGAGTGACTTGGATGTATCTCGATAGTCTGGTAGGGAACAGACTGCTACAAATGCAACACGAACACTTTGTCTTGCAGACAAATGTTAGCTTGAGAGAGGACTTGAGTCATATCACACAATAGATTTACGCCTGAACAGGGACTTGAACCCTGGACCCTCAGATTAAAAGTCTGATGCTCTACCGACTGAGCTATCCAGGCTCTGAAAGAAACCTTAGTAATGAAAGTGGGCAAACCCACATTTGGAGTAAGTATCTGAAAATCAAGACAGTTTTCAAGGAGACAGCAATGTGGCAACCTGAGAGATCTTTGGTTGAGTGTAAAAGATGAGGTACTTATAAATGGGGCCTTGAAGACATTTGCGAGTGACTTGGATATATCTCGATAATCTGGTAGGGAACAGACTGCCACACGAAGACTTTCTCTAGCAGTCAAATGTTAGCTTTAGAGAGTACTTGACTCATATCACACGATAGATTTACACCTGAACAGGGACTTGAACCCTGGACCCTCAGATTAAAAGTCTGATGCTCTACCGACTGAGCTATCCAGGCTCTGAAAGATACCTTAGAAGTGAAAGTATGCAAACCCACATTTGCATTAAGTATCTGAAAATCAAGACAGCTTTCAAGGAGATCAGCAATGTGGCAACCTGAGAGATCTTTGATTGAGTGTAAAAGATGAGGCACTTATAAATGGGGCCTTGATTACCTTTGCGAGTGACTTGGATGTATCTCGATAGTCTGGTTGGGAACAAACTACCACAAATGCAAGAAGCAGACTTTGCATAGCAGACAAGTGTTAGCTTTCGAGAGGACTTGAGTCATATCACACAAGAGATTCACGCCTGAACAGGGACTTGAACCCTGGACCCTCAGATTAAAAGTCTGATGCTCTACCGACTGAGCTATCCAGGCTCTGAAAGACACCTTAGTAGTGAAAGTATGCATGCCTACATTTGCATTAAGTATCTGAAAATCAAGACAGCTTTCAAGGAGATCAGCAATGTGGCAACCTGAGAGATCTTTGGTTGAGTGTAAAAGATGAGGCACTTATAAATGGGGCCTTGAAGACATGTGCGAGTGACTTGGATCAGTGGCGGCGCTAGGGGGTGGCTACTTGGGCTCAAGCCCCGGATGTTTTCTGAAAAGTCCCGGATGTTTCACTTAAAAAAAAAAAAAAACGTCATGTGCAGTACCGGAGTCCACCAGATAGGCAGCCGCTGCGGGACATTAGCCTGCGTACTGCGTAGCCTTCCCTGCCCTGAAGAAGAAGTGATCCTTCCTAGTGCCTGACTAGTTTTAAGCTAATAGCCTTTAAAGTTATGGATATTAGAAAGTTATTTTCATAGAAGCAGGTGCCACAAGCTGCAGCAGCAGCAGTATCAGCAGCTGACAACAATGTCATCACCAGCAGTGAAGAAATTGAAGATGTTTTAGGTTTGTGAATCTAATGGTGATATCTGCACTCTGGCTGACTGAGTAAGAAGTGAAAAAGAGTGATGTAACGTTAATGTTATAGCTAGTAAACATGGAGTAGCCACACTAAGTATACCCTTATATGTTAGTAATATGTATACAGAACATGACTAAAAATTATCCTAAAATGTAACGTTAACCCTTCATACTTCGGACTACTTTTAAGACACTAAAATAACGTATTCCAATTTTTATTTTGTTTTCGCGGGTGGAATTATACCGGCTCTCGTTTCAGTACACATAACAACGGAACCATAGCAACGGAACTGACAGGCAACCCTCTGAATCAGACTCCGATTGGCTGTGACTGCATCCACTCAGAGTGTCCGATTCAGAAACGTGACTCTTACACTCTTTACGTCACAAACAAAGATGGTGGATGAGAATAGATCTATAAAACGATAAGCAATGCGCCAGAATCAAGGTGAGACTATCCGCATCCTTTAAAACTCTACAGACATTCGTTTCACCGAAATAAGTAAACGACTGTATTTGAGTAAGTTAAGGCATTCGTTTGCTTCATTAAAGGGTGTTAATGAATAAGTGTGCTCCAGTGCCTTTTGTCCGCTTTAAGGTGTTATTAAAATGGAGCTATCATTCTATATTTGAATAATATAGTGTAGGACCATACCTATAGAAGGCATATTTGTACTTTTTATTTTTCAAAATACCAAACAGATCATGCATTTTAGCCATTCCTCATTTCTCTCAATTTAACACTGTCTTTTCATGGGCTGATTCTGTGAGAACAGCACCATCTACAGGCCTGCAATATGTACTACAGCGTCTCCAGCACTTTCGAACGGCAATGTCCGTGGCTGTCTCCTCCTGATTGGTGGAGTTGGCCCAATAGCCGTAGCGCCACTTCTGTGACGTCACAGAAGTGTTCAAATCTGGATCAGTCTGTATCAGATCCGTTGCAGCCCATTTTTAAGAGATTTGGGTATGGAGGAAAATAGAGAGGGTTGTGTTTTCTGACACTTGGTGAGTTCCCTGGAACACCGGGGACATATATTCATGTATAAAAGACGTACAAAACTGCATTTTGCATGATAGGTCACCCTTAAGGTAGGGTTAATGTTGCTCACAAAGTGCACCAGATTGATGCTTTTAACTTCAATATTTAAAAAAAAATCTTCCCGGGAGAGCATGCCCCCGGACCCCGCTAGAGGAGGCGACAACCTCTCCTGAAGGATGTTCGGTCCACCCCCCACTTGTAAAAAAGAGCACTTTACCCCTGCACCCCCCTCTCCAACAACTCCGTGCTAAGCCCCGGATCTCCTACAATCCTAAATCCGCCACTGACTTGGATGTATCTAGATAGTCTGGTGGGGAACAGACTATCACGAATGCAACCCAAAGACTTTCTCTAGCAGAAAAACATTAGCTTTAGAGAGGACTTGAGTCACATCACACAATAGATTTACGCCTGAACAGGGACTTGAACCCTGGACCCTCAGATTAAAAGTCTGATGCTCTACCGACTGAGCTATCCAGGCTCTGAACGACACATTAGTAGTGAAAGTATGCATGTCTACATTTGCATTAAGTATCTGAAAATCAAGACAGCTTTCAAGGAGATCAGAAATGTGGCAACCTGAGAGATCTTTGGTTGAGTGTAAAAGATGAGGCACTTATAAATGGGGCCTTGAAGACATGTGCAAGTGACTTGGATGTATCTAGATAATCTGGTAGCGAACAGACTGCCACGAATGCAACACGAAGACTTTGTCTAGCAGACAAATGTTAGCTTTAGAGAGGACTTGAGTCACATCACACAATAGATTTACGCCTGAACAGGGACTTGAACCCTGGACCCTCAGATTAAAAGTCTGATGCTCTACCGACTGAGCTATCCAGGCTCTGAAAGACACATTAGTAGTGAAAGTATGCATGTCTACATTTGCATTAAGTATCTGAAACTCAAGACAGCTTTCAAGGAGATCAGAAATGTGGCAACCTGAGAGATCTTTGGTTGAGTGTAAAAGATGAGGCACTTATAAATGGGGCCTTGAAGACATGTGCGAGTGACTTGGATGTATCTAGATAATCTGGAAGGGAACAGACTGCCACACGAAGACTTTCTGTAGCAGACAAATGTTAGCTTTAGAGAGGACTTGAGTCATATCACACAATAGATTTATGCCTGAACAGGGACTTGAACCCTGGACCCTCAGATTAAAAGTCTGATGCTCTACCGACTGAGCTATCCAGGCTCTGAAAGACACCTTAGTAATGAAAGTAGGCAAACCCACATTTGGATTAAGTATCTGAAAATCAAGACAGTTTTCAAGGAGATCAGCAATGTGGCAACCTGAGAGATCTTTGGTTGAGTGTAAAAGATGAGGCACTTATAAATGGGGCCTTGAAAACATGTGCGAGTGACTTGGATGTATCTAGATAGTCTGGTTGGGAACAAACTAGCACGAATGCAAGAAGCAGACTTTGCATAGCAGACAAATGTTAGCGTTAGAGAGGACTTGAGACATATCACACAATAGATTTATCGCCTGAACAGGGACTTGAACCCTGGACCCTCAGATTAAAAGTCTGATGCTCTACCGACTGAGCTATCCAGGCTCTGAAAGACACCTTAGTAATGAAAGTAGGCAAACCTACATTTGGATTAAGTATCTGAAAATCAAGACAGTTTTCAAGGAGATCAACAATGTGGCAACCTGAGAGATCTTTGGTTGAGTGTAAAAGATGAGGCACTTATAAATGGGGCCTTGAAGACATGTGCGAGTGACTTGGAGGTATCTCGATAATCTGGTAGGGAACAGACTGCCACACGAACACTTTCTGTAGCAGACAAATGTTAGCTTTAGAGAGGACTTGAGTCATATCACACGATAGATTTACGCCTGAACAGGGACTTGAACCCTGGACCCTCAGATTAAAAGTCTGATGCTCTACCGACTGAGCTATCCAGGCTCTGAAAGGTACCTTAGAAGTGAAAGTATGCAAACCCACATTTGCATTAAGTATCTGACAATCAAGACAGCTTTCAAGGAGATCAGCAATGTGGCAATCTGAGAGATCTTTGGTTGAGTGTAAAAGATGAGGCACTTATAAATGGGGCCTTGAAGACATGTGCGAGTGACTTGGATGTATCTAGATAATCTGGTAGGGAACAGACTGCCACGAATGCAACACGAAGACTTTCTCTAGCAGACAAATGTTTCCTTTTCAGAGGACTTGAGTCATATCACACGATCGATTTACGCCTGAACAGGGACTTGAACCCTGGACCCTCAGATTAAAAGTCTGATGCTCTACCAACTGAGCTATCCAGGCTCTGAAAGATACCTTAGTAGTGAAAGTATGCATGCCTACATTTGCATTAAGTATCTGAAAATCAAGACAGTTTTCAAGGAGATCAGCAATGTGGAAACCTGAGAGATCTTTGGTTGAGTGTAAAAGATGAGGCACTTATAAATGGGGCCTTGAAGACATGTGCGAGTGACTTGGATGTATCTACATAGTCTGGTTGGGAACAAACTACCACGAATGCAAGAAGCAGACTTTGCATAGCAGACAAATGTTAGCGTTAGAGAGGACTTGAGACATATCACACATTAGATTTATCGCCTGAACAGGGACTTGAACCCTGGACCCTCAGATTAAAAGTCTGATGCTCTACCGACTGAGCTATCCAGGCTCTGAAAGACACCTTAGTAATGAAAGTAGGCAAACCTACATTTGGATTAAGTATCTGAAAATCAAGACAGTTTTCAAGGAGATCAGCAATGTGGCAACCTGAGAGATCTTTGGTTGAGTGTAAAAGATGAGGCACTTATAAATGGGGCCTTGAAGACATGTGCGAGTGACTTGGAGGTATCTCGATAATCTGGTAGGGAACAGACTGCCACACGAACACTTTCTGTAGCAGACAAATGTTAGCTTTAGAGAGGACTTGAGTCATATCACACGATAGATTTACGCCTGAACAGGGACTTGAACCCTGGACCCTCAGATTAAAAGTCTGATGCTCTACCGACTGAGCTATCCAGGCTCTGAAAGGTACCTTAGAAGTGAAAGTATGCAAACCCACATTTGCATTAAGTATCTGATAATCAAGACAGCTTTCAAGGAGATCAGCAATGTGGCAATCTGAGAGATCTTTGGTTGAGTGTAAAAGATGAGGCACTTATAAATGGGGCCTTGAAGACATGTGCGAGTGACTTGGATGTATCTAGATAATCTGGTAGGGAACAGACTGCCACGAATGCAACACGAAGACTTTCTCTAGCAGACAAATGTTTCCTTTTCAGAGGACTTGAGTCATATCACACGATCGATTTACGCCTGAACAGGGACTTGAACCCTGGACCCTCAGATTAAAAGTCTGATGCTCTACCGACTGAGCTATCCAGGCTCTGAAAGATACCTTAGTAGTGAAAGTATGCATGCCTACATTTGCATTAAGTATCTGAAAATCAAGACAGTTTTCAAGGAGATCAGCAATGTGGCAACCTGAGAGATCTTTGGTTGAGTGTAAAAGATGAGGCACTTATAAATGGGGCCTTGAAGACATGTGCGAGTGACTTGGATGTATCTACATAGTCTGGTTGGGAACAAACTACCACGAATGCAAGAAGCAGACTTTGCATAGCAGACAAATGTTAGCTTTAGAGAGGACTTGAGACATATCACACAATAGATTTATCGCCTGAACAGGGACTTGAACCCTGGACACTCAGATTAAAAGTCTGATGCTCTACCGACTGAGCTATCCAGGCTCTGAAAGACACCTTAGTAATGAAAGTAGGCATACCCACATTTGGATTAAGTATCTGAAAATCAAGACAGTTTTCAAGGAGATCAGCAATGTGGCAACCTGAGAGATCTTTGGTTGAGTGTAAAAGATGAGGCACTTATAAATGGGGCCTTGAAGACATGTGCGAGTGACTTGGATGTATCTAGATAATCTGGAAGGGAACAGACTGCCACACGAAGACTTTCTGTAGCAGACAAATGTTAGCTTTAGAGAGGACTTGAGTCATATCACACAATAGATTTACGCCTGAACAGGGACTTGAACCCTGGACCCTCAGATTAAAAGTCTGATGCTCTACCGACTGAGCTATCCAGGCTCTGAAAGACACCTTAGTAATGAAAGTAGGCAAACCCACATTTGGATTAAGTATCTGAAAATCAAGACAGTTTTCAAGGAGATCAGCAATGTGGCAACCTGAGAGATCTTTGGTTGAGTGTAAAAGATGAGGCACTTATAAATGGGGCCTTGAAGACATGTGCGAGTGACTTGGATGTATCTAGATAGTCTGGTTGGGAACAAACTAGCACGAATGCAAGAAGCAGACTTTGCATAGCAGACAAATGTTAGCGTTAGAGAGGACTTGAGACATATCACACAATAGATTTATCACCTGAACAGGGACTTGAACCCTGGACCCTCAGATTAAAAGTCTGATGCTCTACCGACTGAGCTATCCAGGCTCTGAAAGACACCTTAGTAATGAAAGTAGGCAAACCTACATTTGGATTAAGTATCTGAAAATCAAGACAGTTTTCAAGGAGATCAGCAATGTGGCAACCTGAGAGATCTTTGGTTGAGTGTAAAAGATGAGGCACTTATAAATGGGGCCTTGAAGACATGTGCGAGTGACTTGGAGGTATCTCGATAATCTGGTAGGGAACAGACTGCCACACGAACACTTTCTGTAGCAGACAAATGTTAGCTTTAGAGAGGACTTGAGTCATATCACACGATAGATTTACGCCTGAACAGGGACTTGAACCCTGGACCCTCAGATTAAAAGTCTGATGCTCTACCGACTGAGCTATCCAGGCTCTGAAAGGTACCTTAGAAGTGAAAGTATGCAAACCCACATTTGCATTAAGTATCTGATAATCAAGACAGCTTTCAAGGAGATCAGCAATGTGGCAATCTGAGAGATCTTTGGTTGAGTGTAAAAGATGAGGCACTTATAAATGGGGCCTTGAAGACATGTGCGAGTGACTTGGATGTATCTAGATAATCTGGTAGGGAACAGACTGCCACGAATGCAACACGAAGACTTTCTCTAGCAGACAAATGTTTCCTTTTCAGAGGACTTGAGTCATATCACACGATCAATTTACGCCTGAACAGGGACTTGAACCCTGGACCCTCAGATTAAAAGTCTGATGCTCTACCGACTGAGCTATCCAGGCTCTGAAAGATACCTTAGTAGTGAAAGTATGCATGCCTACATTTGCATTAAGTATCTGAAAATCAAGACAGTTTTCAAGGAGATCAGCAATGTGGCAACCTGAGAGATCTTTGGTTGAGTGTAAAAGATGAGGCACTTATAAATGGGGCCTTGAAGACATGTGCGAGTGACTTGGATGTATCTACATAGTCTGGTTGGGAACAAACTACCACGAATGCAAGAAGCAGACTTTGCATAGCAGACAAATGTTAGCTTTAGAGAGGACTTGAGACATATCACACAATAGATTTATCGCCTGAACAGGGACTTGAACCCTGGACCCTCAGATTAAAAGTCTGATGCTCTACCGACTGAGCTATCCAGGCTCTGAAAGACACCTTAGTAATGAAAGTAGGCATACCCACATTTGGATTAAGTATCTGAAAATCAAGACAGTTTTCAAGGAGATCAGCAATGTGGCAACCTGAGAGATCTTTGGTTGAGTGTAAAAGATGAGGCACTTATAAATGGGGCCTTGAAGACATGTGCGAGTGACTTGGATGCATCTAGATAATCTGGAAGGGAACAGACTGCCACACGAAGACTTTCTGTAGCAGACAAATGTTAGCTTTAGAGAGGACTTGAGTCATATCACACAATAGATTTACGCCTGAACAGGGACTTGAACCCTGGACCCTCAGATTAAAAGTCTGATGCTCTACCGACTGAGCTATCCAGGCTCTGAAAGATACCTTAGTAGTGAAAGTATGCATGCCTACATTTGCATTAAGTATCTGAAAATCAAGACAGTTTTCAAGGAGATCAGCAATGTGGCAACCTGAGAGATCTTTGGTTGAGTGTAAAAGATGAGGCACTTATAAATGGGGCCTTGAAGACATGTGCGAGTGACTTGGATGTATCTACATAGTCTGGTTGGGAACAAACTACCACGAATGCAAGAAGCAGACTTTGCATAGCAGACAAATGTTAGCTTTAGAGAGGACTTGAGACATATCACACAATAGATTTATCGCCTGAACAGGGACTTGAACCCTGGACCCTCAGATTAAAAGTCTGATGCTCTACCGACTGAGCTATCCAGGCTCTGAAAGACACCTTAGTAATGAAAGTAGGCATACCCACATTTGGATTAAGTATCTGAAAATCAAGACAGTTTTCAAGGAGATCAGCAATGTGGCAACCTGAGAGATCTTTGGTTGAGTGTAAAAGATGAGGCACTTATAAATGGGGCCTTGAAGACATGTGCGAGTGACTTGGATGCATCTAGATAATCTGGAAGGGAACAGACTGCCACACGAAGACTTTCTGTAGCAGACAAATGTTAGCTTTAGAGAGGACTTGAGTCATATCACACAATAGATTTACGCCTGAACAGGGACTTGAACCCTGGACCCTCAGATTAAAAGTCTGATGCTCTACCGACTGAGCTATCCAGGCTCTGAAAGACACCTTAGTAATGAAAGTAGGCAAACCCACATTTGGATTAAGTATCTGAAAATCAAGACAGTTTTCAAGGAGATCAGCAATGTGGCAACCTGAGAGATCTTTGGTTGAGTGTAAAAGATGAGGCACTTATAAATGGGGCCTTGAAGACATGTGCGAGTGACTTGGATGTATCTAGATAGTCTGGTTGGGAACAAACTAGCACGAATGCAAGAAGCAGACTTTGCATAGCAGACAAATGTTAGCGTTAGAGAGGACTTGAGACATATCACACAATAGATTTATCGCCTGAACAGGGACTTGAACCCTGGACCCTCAGATTAAAAGTCTGATGCTCTACCGACTGAGCTATCCAGGCTCTGAAAGACACCTTAGTAATGAAAGTAGGCAAACCTACATTTGGATTAAGTATCTGAAAATCAAGACAGTTTTCAAGGAGATCAGCAATCTGGCAATCTGAGAGATCTTTGGTTGAGTGTAAAAGATGAGGCACTTATAAATGGGGCCTTGAAGACATGTGCGAGTGACTTGGAGGTATCTCGATAATCTGGTAGGGAACAGACTGCCACACGAACACTTTCTGTAGCAGACAAATGTTAGCTTTAGAGAGGACTTGAGTCATATCACACGATAGATTTACGCCTGAACAGGAACTTGAACCCTGGACCCTCAGATTAAAAGTCTGATGCTCTACCGACAGAGCTATCCAGGCTCTGAAAGGTACCTTAGAAGTGAAAGTATGCAAACCCACATTTGCATTAAGTATCTGACAATCAAGACAGCTTTCAAGGAGATCAGCAATGTGGCAATCTGAGAGATCTTTGGTTGAGTGTAAAAGATGAGGCACTTATAAATGGGGCCTTGAAGACATGTGCGAGTGACTTGGATGTATCTAGATAATCTGGTAGGGAACAGACTGCCACGAATGCAACACGAAGACTTTCTCTAGCAGACAAATGTTTCCTTTTCAGATGACTTGAGTCATATCACACGATAGATTTACGCCTGAACAGGGACTTGAACCCTGGACCCTCAGATTAAAAGTCTGATGGTCTACCGACTGAGCTATCCAGGCTCTGAAAGATACCTTAGTAGTGAAAGTATGCATGCCTACATTTGCATTAAGTATCTGAAAATCAAGACAGTTTTCAAGGAGATCAGCAATGTGGCAACCTGAGAGATCTTTGGTTGAGTGTAAAAGATGAGGCACTTATAAATGGGGCCTTGAAGACATGTGCGAGTGACTTGGATGTATCTAGATAATCGGGTAGGGAACAGACTGCCACGAATGCAACACGAAGACTTTCTCTAGCAGACAAATGTTACCTTTACAGAGGACTTGAGTCATATCACACAAGAGATTTACACCTGAACAGGGACTTGAACCCTGGCCCCTCAGATTAAAAGTCTGATGCTCTACCGACTGAGCTATCCAGGCTCTGAAAGGTACCTTAGAAGTGAAAGTATGCAAACCCACATTTGCATTAAGTATCTGACAATCAAGATAGCTTTCAAGGAGATCAGCAATCTGGCAATCTGAGAGATCTTTGGTTGAGTGTAAAAGATGAGGTACTTATAAATGGGGCCTTGAAGACATTTGCGAGTGACTTGGATATATCTCGATAATCTGGTAGGGAACAGACTGCCACACGAAGACTTTCTCTAGCAGACAAATGTTAGCTTTAGAGAGGACTTGAGTCATATCACACGATAGATTTACACCTGAACAGGGACTTGAACCCTGGACCCTCAGATTAAAAGTCTGATGCTCTACCGACTGAGCTATCCAGGCTCTGAAAGATACCTTAGAAGTGAAAGTATGCAAACCCACATTTGCATTAAGTATCTGAAAATCAAGACAGCTTTCAAGGAGATCAGCAATGTGGCAACCTGAGAGATCTTTGGTTGAGTGTAAAAGATGAGGCACTTATAAATGGGGCCTTGATTACCTTTGCGAGTGACTTGGATGTATCTCGATAGTCTGGTTGGGAACAAACTACCACAAATGCAAGAAGCAGACTTTGCATAGCAGACAAGTGTTAGCTTTCGAAAGGACTTGAGACATATCACACAATAGATTTATCGCCTGAACAGGGACTTGAACCCTGGACCCTCAGATTAAAAGTCTGATGCTCTACCGACTGAGCTATCCAGGCTCTGAAAGACACCTTAGTAGTGAAAGTAGGCATACCCACATTTGCATTAACTATCTGAAAATCAAGACAGCTTTCAAGGAGATCAGCAATGTGGCAACCTGAGAGATCTTTGGTTGAGTGTAAAAGATGAGGCACTTATAAATGGGGCGTTGAACACCTTTACGAGTGACTTGGATGTATCTCGATAGTCTGGTAGGGAACAGACTGCTACAAATGCAACACGAACACTTTGTCTTGCAGACAAATGTTAGCTTGAGAGAGGACTTGAGTCATATCACACAATAGATTTACGCCTGAACAGGGACTTGAACCCTGGACCCTCAGATTAAAAGTCTGATGCTCTACCGACTGAGCTATCCAGGCTCTGAAAGACACCTTAGTAGTGAAAGTATGCATGCCTACATTTGCATTAAGTATCTGAACATCAAGACAGTTTTCAAGGAGATCAGCAATGTGGCAACCTGAGAGATCTTTGGTTGAGTGAAAAAGATGAGGCACTTATAAATGGGGCCTTGAAGACATGTGCGAGTGACTTGGATGTATCTAGATAGTCTGGTTGGGAACAAACTACCACGAATGCAACAAGCAGACTTTGCATAGCAGACAAGTGTTAGCTTTAGAGAGGAGTTGAGACATATCACACAATAGATTTATCGCCTGAACAGGGACTTGAACCCTGGACCCTCAGATTAAAAGTCTGATGCTCTACCGACTGAGCTATCCAGGCTCTGAAAGAAACCTTAGTAATGAAAGTGGGCAAACCCACATTTGGAGTAAGTATCTGAAAATCAAGACAGTTTTCAAGGAGATCAGCAATGTGGCAACCTGAGAGATCTTTGGTTGAGTGTAAAAGATGAGGTACTTATAAATGGGGCCTTGAAGACATTTGCGAGTGACTTGGATATATCTCGATAATCTGGTAGGGAACAGACTGCCACACGAAGACTTTCTCTAGCAGTCAAATGTTAGCTTTAGAGAGGACTTGACTCATATCACACGATAGATTTACGCCTGAACAGGGACTTGAACCCTGGACCCTCAGATTAAAAGTCTGATGCTCTACCGACTGAGCTATCCAGGCTCTGAAAGATACCTTAGAAGTGAAAGTATGCAAACCCACATTTGCATTAAGTATCTGAAAATCAAGACAGCTTTCAAGGAGATCAGCAATGTGGCAACCTGAGAGATCTTTGATTGAGTGTAAAAGATGAGGCACTTATAAATGGGGCCTTGATTACCTTTGCGAGTGACTTGGATGTATCTCGATAGTCTGGTTGGGAACAAACTACCACAAATGCAAGAAGCAGACTTTGCATAGCAGACAAGTGTTAGCTTTCGAGAGGACTTGAGTCATATCACACAAGAGATTCACGCCTGAACAGGGACTTGAACCCTGGACCCTCAGATTAAAAGTCTGATGCTCTACCGACTGAGCTATCCAGGCTCTGAAAGACACCTTAGTAGTGAAAGTATGCATGCCTACATTTGCATTAAGTATCTGAAAATCAAGACAGCTTTCAAGGAGATCAGCAATGTGGCAACCTGAGAGATCTTTGGTTGAGTGTAAAAGATGAGGCACTTATAAATGGGGCCTTGAAGACATGTGCGAGTGACTTGGATCAGTGGCGGCGCTAGGGGGTGGCTACTTGGGCTCAAGCCCCGGATGTTTTCTGAAAAGTCCCGGATGTTTCACTTAAAAAAAAAAAAAAACGTCATGTGCAGTACCGGAGTCCACCAGATAGGCAGCCGCTGCGGGACATTAGCCTGCGTACTGCGTAGCCTTCCCTGCCCTGAAGAAGAAGTGATCCTTCCTAGTGCCTGACTAGTTTTAAGCTAATAGCCTTTAAAGTTATGGATATTAGAAAGTTATTTTCATAGAAGCAGGTGCCACAAGCTGCAGCAGCAGCAGTATCAGCAGCTGACAACAATGTCATCACCAGCAGTGAAGAAATTGAAGATGTTTTAGGTTTGTGAATCTAATGGTGATATCTGCACTCTGGCTGACTGAGTAAGAAGTGAAAAAGAGTGATGTAACGTTAATGTTATAGCTAGTAAACATGGAGTAGCCACACTAAGTATACCCTTATATGTTAGTAATATGTATACAGAACATGACTAAAAATTATCCTAAAATGTAACGTTAACCCTTCATACTTCGGACTACTTTTAAGACACTAAAATAACGTATTCCAATTTTTATTTTGTTTTCGCGGGTGGAATTATACCGGCTCTCGTTTCAGTACACATAACAACGGAACCATAGCAACGGAACTGACAGGCAACCCTCTGAATCAGACTCCGATTGGCTGTGACTGCATCCACTCAGAGTGTCCGATTCAGAAACGTGACTCTTACACTCTTTACGTCACAAACAAAGATGGTGGATGAGAATAGATCTATAAAACGATAAGCAATGCGCCAGAATCAAGGTGAGACTATCCGCATCCTTTAAAACTCTACAGACATTCGTTTCACCGAAATAAGTAAACGACTGTATTTGAGTAAGTTAAGGCATTCGTTTGCTTCATTAAAGGGTGTTAATGAATAAGTGTGCTCCAGTGCCTTTTGTCCGCTTTAAGGTGTTATTAAAATGGAGCTATCATTCTATATTTGAATAATATAGTGTAGGACCATACCTATAGAAGGCATATTTGTACTTTTTATTTTTCAAAATACCAAACAGATCATGCATTTTAGCCATTCCTCATTTCTCTCAATTTAACACTGTCTTTTCATGGGCTGATTCTGTGAGAACAGCACCATCTACAGGCCTGCAATATGTACTACAGCGTCTCCAGCACTTTCGAACGGCAATGTCCGTGGCTGTCTCCTCCTGATTGGTGGAGTTGGCCCAATAGCCGTAGCGCCACTTCTGTGACGTCACAGAAGTGTTCAAATCTGGATCAGTCTGTATCAGATCCGTTGCAGCCCATTTTTAAGAGATTTGGGTATGGAGGAAAATAGAGAGGGTTGTGTTTTCTGACACTTGGTGAGTTCCCTGGAACACCGGGGACATATATTCATGTATAAAAGACGTACAAAACTGCATTTTGCATGATAGGTCACCCTTAAGGTAGGGTTAATGTTGCTCACAAAGTGCACCAGATTGATGCTTTTAACTTCAATATTTTAAAAAAAATCTTCCCGGGAGAGCATGCCCCCGGACCCCGCTAGAGGAGGCGACAACCTCTCCTGAAGGATGTTTGGTCCACCCCCCACTTGTAAAAAAGAGCACTTTACCCCTGCACCCCCCTCTCCAACAACTCCGTGCTAAGCCCCGGATCTCCTACAATCCTAAATCCGCCACTGACTTGGATGTATCTAGATAGTCTGGTAGGGAACAGACTACCACGAATGCAACCCAAAGACTTTCTCTAGCAGAAAAACATTAGCTTTAGAGAGGACTTGAGTCACATCACACAATAGATTTACGCCTGAACAGGGACTTGAACCCTGGACCCTCAGATTAAAAGTCTGATGCTCTACCGACTGAGCTATCCAGGCTCTGAAAGACACATTAGTAGTGAAAGTATGCATGTCTACATTTGCATTAAGTATCTGAAAATCAAGACAGCTTTCAAGGAGATCAGAAATGTGGCAACCTGAGAGATCTTTGGTTGAGTGTAAAAGATGAGGCACTTATAAATGGGGCCTTGAAGACATGTGCGAGTGACTTGGATGTATCTAGATAATCTGGAAGGGAACAGACTGCCACACGAAGACTTTCTGTAGCAGACAAATGTTAGCTTTAGAGAGGACTTGAGTCATATCACACAATAGATTTATGCCTGAACAGGGACTTGAACCCTGGACCCTCAGATTAAAAGTCTGATGCTCTACCGACTGAGCTATCCAGGCTCTGAAAGACACCTTAGTAATGAAAGTAGGCAAACCCACATTTGGATTAAGTATCTGAAAATCAAGACAGTTTTCAAGGAGATCAGCAATGTGGCAACCTGAGAGATCTTTGGTTGAGTGTAAAAGATGAGGCACTTATAAATGGGGCCTTGAAGACATGTGCGAGTGACTTGGATGTATCTAGATAGTCTGGTTGGGAACAAACTAGCACGAATGCAAGAAGCAGACTTTGCATAGCAGACAAATGTTAGCGTTAGAGAGGACTTGAGACATATCACACAATAGATTTATCGCCTGAACAGGGACTTGAACCCTGGACCCTCAGATTAAAAGTCTGATGCTCTACCGACTGAGCTATCCAGGCTCTGAAAGACACCTTAGTAATGAAAGTAGGCAAACCTACATTTGGATTAAGTATCTGAAAATCAAGACAGTTTTCAAGGAGATCAACAATGTGGCAACCTGAGAGATCTTTGGTTGAGTGTAAAAGATGAGGCACTTATAAATGGGGCCTTGAAGACATGTGCGAGTGACTTGGAGGTATCTCGATAATCTGGTAGGGAACAGACTGCCACACGAACACTTTCTGTAGCAGACAAATGTTAGCTTTAGAGAGGACTTGAGTCATATCACACGATAGATTTACGCCTGAACAGGGACTTGAACCCTGGACCCTCAGATTAAAAGTCTGATGCTCTACCGACTGAGCTATCCAGGCTCTGAAAGGTACCTTAGAAGTGAAAGTATGCAAACCCACATTTGCATTAAGTATCTGACAATCAAGACAGCTTTCAAGGAGATCAGCAATGTGGCAATCTGAGAGATCTTTGGTTGAGTGTAAAAGATGAGGCACTTATAAATGGGGCCTTGAAGACATGTGCGAGTGACTTGGATGTATCTAGATAATCTGGTAGGGAACAGACTGCCACGAATGCAACACGAAGACTTTCTCTAGCAGACAAATGTTTCCTTTTCAGAGGACTTGAGTCATATCACACGATCGATTTACGCCTGAACAGGGACTTGAACCCTGGACCCTCAGATTAAAAGTCTGATGCTCTACCAACTGAGCTATCCAGGCTCTGAAAGAAACCTTAGTAGTGAAAGTATGCATGCCTACATTTGCATTAAGTATCTGAAAATCAAGACAGTTTTCAAGGAGATCAGCAATGTGGCAACCTGAGAGATCTTTGGTTGAGTGTAAAAGATGAGGCACTTATAAATGGGGCCTTGAAGACATGTGCGAGTGACTTGGATGTATCTACATAGTCTGGTTGGGAACAAACTACCACGAATGCAAGAAGCAGACTTTGCATAGCAGACAAATGTTAGCGTTAGAGAGGACTTGAGACATATCACACATTAGATTTATCGCCTGAACAGGGACTTGAACCCTGGACCCTCAGATTAAAAGTCTGATGCTCTACCGACTGAGCTATCCAGGCTCTGAAAGACACCTTAGTAATGAAAGTAGGCAAACCTACATTTGGATTAAGTATCTGAAAATCAAGACAGTTTTCAAGGAGATCAGCAATGTGGCAACCTGAGAGATCTTTGGTTGAGTGTAAAAGATGAGGCACTTATAAATGGGGCCTTGAAGACATGTGCGAGTGACTTGGAGGTATCTCGATAATCTGGTAGGGAACAGACTGCCACACGAACACTTTCTGTAGCAGACAAATGTTAGCTTTAGAGAGGACTTGAGTCATATCACACGATAGATTTACGCCTGAACAGGGACTTGAACCCTGGACCCTCAGATTAAAAGTCTGATGCTCTACCGACTGAGCTATCCAGGCTCTGAAATGTACCTTAGAAGTGAAAGTATGCAAACCCACATTTGCATTAAGTATCTGATAATCAAGACAGCTTTCAAGGAGATCAGCAATGTGGCAATCTGAGAGATCTTTGGTTGAGTGTAAAAGATGAGGCACTTATAAATGGGGCCTTGAAGACATGTGCGAGTGACTTGGATGTATCTAGATAATCTGGTAGGGAACAGACTGCCACGAATGCAACACGAAGACTTTCTCTAGCAGACAAATGTTTCCTTTTCAGAGGACTTGAGTCATATCACACGATCGATTTACGCCTGAACAGGGACTTGAACCCTGGACCCTCAGATTAAAAGTCTGATGCTCTACCGACTGAGCTATCCAGGCTCTGAAAGATACCTTAGTAGTGAAAGTATGCATGCCTACATTTGCATTAAGTATCTGAAAATCAAGACAGTTTTCAAGGAGATCAGCAATGTGGCAACCTGAGAGATCTTTGGTTGAGTGTAAAAGATGAGGCACTTATAAATGGGGCCTTGAAGACATGTGCGAGTGACTTGGATGTATCTAGATAATCGGGTAGGGAACAGACTGCCACGAATGCAACACGAAGACTTTCTCTAGCAGACAAATGTTACCTTTACAGAGGACTTGAGTCATATCACACAAGAGATTTACACCTGAACAGGGACTTGAACCCTGGCCCCTCAGATTAAAAGTCTGATGCTCTACCGACTGAGCTATCCAGGCTCTGAAAGGTACCTTAGAAGTGAAAGTATGCAAACCCACATTTGCATTAAGTATCTGACAATCAAGATAGCTTTCAAGGAGATCAGCAATCTGGCAATCTGAGAGATCTTTGGTTGAGTGTAAAAGATGAGGTACTTATAAATGGGGCCTTGAAGACATTTGCGAGTGACTTGGATATATCTCGATAATCTGGTAGGGAACAGACTGCCACACGAAGACTTTCTCTAGCAGACAAATGTTAGCTTTAGAGAGGACTTGAGTCATATCACACGATAGATTTACACCTGAACAGGGACTTGAACCCTGGACCCTCAGATTAAAAGTCTGATGCTCTACCGACTGAGCTATCCAGGCTCTGAAAGATACCTTAGAAGTGAAAGTATGCAAACCCACATTTGCATTAAGTATCTGAAAATCAAGACAGCTTTCAAGGAGATCAGCAATGTGGCAACCTGAGAGATCTTTGGTTGAGTGTAAAAGATGAGGCACTTATAAATGGGGCCTTGATTACCTTTGCGAGTGACTTGGATGTATCTCGATAGTCTGGTTGGGAACAAACTACCACAAATGCAAGAAGCAGACTTTGCATAGCAGACAAGTGTTAGCTTTCGAAAGGACTTGAGACATATCACACAATAGATTTATCGCCTGAACAGGGACTTGAACCCTGGACCCTCAGATTAAAAGTCTGATGCTCTACCGACTGAGCTATCCAGGCTCTGAAAGACACCTTAGTAGTGAAAGTAGGCATACCCACATTTGCATTAACTATCTGAAAATCAAGACAGCTTTCAAGGAGATCAGCAATGTGGCAACCTGAGAGATCTTTGGTTGAGTGTAAAAGATGAGGCACTTATAAATGGGGCGTTGAACACCTTTACGAGTGACTTGGATGTATCTCGATAGTCTGGTAGGGAACAGACTGCTACAAATGCAACACGAACACTTTGTCTTGCAGACAAATGTTAGCTTGAGAGAGGACTTGAGTCATATCACACAATAGATTTACGCCTGAACAGGGACTTGAACCCTGGACCCTCAGATTAAAAGTCTGATGCTCTACCGACTGAGCTATCCAGGCTCTGAAAGACACCTTAGTAGTGAAAGTATGCATGCCTACATTTGCATTAAGTATCTGAACATCAAGACAGTTTTCAAGGAGATCAGCAATGTGGCAACCTGAGAGATCTTTGGTTGAGTGAAAAAGATGAGGCACTTATAAATGGGGCCTTGAAGACATGTGCGAGTGACTTGGATGTATCTAGATAGTCTGGTTGGGAACAAACTACCACGAATGCAACAAGCAGACTTTGCATAGCAGACAAGTGTTAGCTTTAGAGAGGAGTTGAGACATATCACACAATAGATTTATCGCCTGAACAGGGACTTGAACCCTGGACCCTCAGATTAAAAGTCTGATGCTCTACCGACTGAGCTATCCAGGCTCTGAAAGACACCTTAGTAATGAAAGTGGGCAAACCCACATTTGGAGTAAGTATCTGAAAATCAAGACAGTTTTCAAGGAGATCAGCAATGTGGCAACCTGAGAGATCTTTGGTTGAGTGTAAAAGATGAGGTACTTATAAATGGGGCCTTGAAGACATTTGCGAGTGACTTGGATATATCTCGATAATCTGGTAGGGAACAGACTGCCACACGAAGACTTTCTCTAGCAGTCAAATGTTAGCTTTAGAGAGGACTTGACTCATATCACACGATAGATTTACGCCTGAACAGGGACTTGAACCCTGGACCCTCAGATTAAAAGTCTGATGCTCTACCGACTGAGCTATCCAGGCTCTGAAAGATACCTTAGAAGTGAAAGTATGCAAACCCACATTTGCATTAAGTATCTGAAAATCAAGACAGCTTTCAAGGAGATCAGCAATGTGGCAACCTGAGAGATCTTTGATTGAGTGTAAAAGATGAGGCACTTATAAATGGGGCCTTGATTACCTTTGCGAGTGACTTGGATGTATCTCGATAGTCTGGTTGGGAACAAACTACCACAAATGCAAGAAGCAGACTTTGCATAGCAGACAAGTGTTAGCTTTCGAGAGGACTTGAGTCATATCACACAAGAGATTCACGCCTGAACAGGGACTTGAACCCTGGACCCTCAGATTAAAAGTCTGATGCTCTACCGACTGAGCTATCCAGGCTCTGAAAGACACCTTAGTAGTGAAAGTATGCATGCCTACATTTGCATTAAGTATCTGAAAATCAAGACAGCTTTCAAGGAGATCAGCAATGTGGCAACCTGAGAGATCTTTGGTTGAGTGTAAAAGATGAGGCACTTATAAATGGGGCCTTGAAGACATGTGCGAGTGACTTGGATCAGTGGCGGCGCTAGGGGGTGGCTACTTGGGCTCAAGCCCCGGATGTTTTCTGAAAAGTCCCGGATGTTTCACTTAAAAAAAAAAAAAAACGTCATGTGCAGTACCGGAGTCCACCAGATAGGCAGCCGCTGCGGGACATTAGCCTGCGTACTGCGTAGCCTTCCCTGCCCTGAAGAAGAAGTGATCCTTCCTAGTGCCTGACTAGTTTTAAGCTAATAGCCTTTAAAGTTATGGATATTAGAAAGTTATTTTCATAGAAGCAGGTGCCACAAGCTGCAGCAGCAGCAGTATCAGCAGCTGACAACAATGTCATCACCAGCAGTGAAGAAATTGAAGATGTTTTAGGTTTGTGAATCTAATGGTGATATCTGCACTCTGGCTGACTGAGTAAGAAGTGAAAAAGAGTGATGTAACGTTAATGTTATAGCTCGTAAACATGGAGTAGCCACACTAAGTATACCCTTATATGTTAGTAATATGTATACAGAACATGACTAAAAATTATCCTAAAATGTAACGTTAACCCTTCATACTTCGGACTACTTTTAAGACACTAAAATAACGTATTCCAATTTTTATTTTGTTTTCGCGGGTGGAATTATACCGGCTCTCGTTTCAGTACACATAACAACGGAACCATAGCAACGGAACTGACAGGCAACCCTCTGAATCAGACTCCGATTGGCTGTGACTGCATCCACTCAGAGTGTCCGATTCAGAAACGTGACTCTTACACTCTTTACGTCACAAACAAAGATGGTGGATGAGAATAGATCTATAAAACGATAAGCAATGCGCCAGAATCAAGGTGAGACTATCCGCATCCTTTAAAACTCTACAGACATTCGTTTCACCGAAATAAGTAAACGACTGTATTTGAGTAAGTTAAGGCATTCGTTTGCTTCATTAAAGGGTGTTAATGAATAAGTGTGCTCCAGTGCCTTTTGTCCGCTTTAAGGTGTTATTAAAATGGAGCTATCATTCTATATTTGAATAATATAGTGTAGGACCATACCTATAGAAGGCATATTTGTACTTTTTATTTTTCAAAATACCAAACAGATCATGCATTTTAGCCATTCCTCATTTCTCTCAATTTAACACTGTCTTTTCATGGGCTGATTCTGTGAGAACAGCACCATCTACAGGCCTGCAATATGTACTACAGCGTCTCCAGCACTTTCGAACGGCAA
Organism: Notothenia rossii; assembly: GCF_949606895.1. NCBI lineage: Eukaryota > Metazoa > Chordata > Actinopteri > Perciformes > Nototheniidae > Notothenia > Notothenia rossii. The sequence continues at coordinate 7,422,782 of NC_136902.1, forward strand.
TGTCCGTGGCTGTCTCCTCCTGATTGGTGGAGTTGGCCCAATAGCCGTAGCGCCACTTCTGTGACGTCACAGAAGTGTTCAAATCTGGATCAGTCTGTATCAGATCCGTTGCAGCCCATTTTTAAGAGATTTGGGTATGGAGGAAAATAGAGAGGGTTGTGTTTTCTGACACTTGGTGAGTTCCCTGGAACACCGGGGACACATATTCATGTATAAAAGACGTACAAAACTGCATTTTGCATGATAGGTCACCCTTAAGGTAGGGTTAATGTTGCTCACAAAGTGCACCAGATTGATGCTTTTAACTTCAATATTTTAAAAAAAATCTTCCCGGGAGAGCATGCCCCCGGACCCCGCTAGAGGAGGCGACAACCTCTCCTGAAGGATGTTCGGTCCACCCCCCACTTGTAAAAAAGAGCACTTTACCCCTGCACCCCCCTCTCCAACAACTCCGTGCTAAGCCCCGGATCTCCTACAATCCTAAATCCGCCACTGACTTGGATGTATCTAGATAGTCTGGTAGGGAACAGACTACCACGAATGCAACCCAAAGACTTTCTCTAGCAGAAAAACATTAGCTTTAGAGAGGACTTGAGTCACATCACACAATAGATTTACGCCTGAACAGGGACTTGAACCCTGGACCCTCAGATTAAAAGTCTGATGCTCTACCGACTGAGCTATCCAGGCTCTGAAAGACACATTAGTAGTGAAAGTATGCATGTCTACATTTGCATTAAGTATCTGAAAATCAAGACAGCTTTCAAGGAGATCAGAAATGTGGCAACCTGAGAGATCTTTGGTTGAGTGTAAAAGATGAGGCACTTATAAATGGGGCCTTGAAGACATGTGCAAGTGACTTGGATGTATCTAGATAATCTGGTAGCGAACAGACTGCCACGAATGCAACACGAAGACTTTGTCTAGCAGACAAATGTTAGCTTTAGAGAGGACTTGAGTCACATCACACAATAGATTTACGCCTGAACAGGGACTTGAACCCTGGACCCTCAGATTAAAAGTCTGATGCTCTACCGACTGAGCTATCCAGGCTCTGAAAGACACATTAGTAGTGAAAGTATGCATGTCTACATTTGCATTAAGTATCTGAAAATCAAGACAGCTTTCAAGGAGATCAGAAATGTGGCAACCTGAGAGATCTTTGGTTGAGTGTAAAAGATGAGGCACTTATAAATGGGGCCTTGAAGACATGTGCGAGTGACTTGGATGTATCTAGATAATCTGGTAGGGAACAGACTGCCACGAATGCAACACGAAGACTTTGTCTAGCAGACAAATGTTAGCTTTAGAGAGGACTTGAGTCACATCACACAATAGATTTACGCCTGAACAGGGACTTGAATCCTGGACCCTCAGATTAAAAGTCTGATGCTTTCTCAGGAATAATTCCGATAGTTCCTGGAATTTTGCGTTCACACCAAAAAGATCTGGAACTAGAACTTTTTTTTTTGCAAACCTTTTCACCCTTTTTAGTCCCTGCTAGAGAGCAGGGACTTTCCTGGGGATTGGCTAATGGCTACACAAGCCAAAAAATTGTGATGACATCATAAAGTGGCCAAAATCTGATCGGCTCATTTTAAGGTTTTTATATAAATGGATCAGGAGAAAAAGTGAGCGAATCTTTTTTCCTGAAACTTTCAGAATCTCTTTACACAGAGGGGACACATGTTGATGTATAAAAGACAGGAAAAAGTGGATTTTGCATAATAGGTGACCTTTAAAATCGACCTACTCTTTGATGGTGATGGAGGAGGGGATCTCGGTCCAGAGGCGAGCGAACTTCACAGGGGTCACCAGCTCCTGAGGGTCCCGATCTACGTGGGCGTGGAGCATGAGGCGGCAGAAGGAGGCCCGGAGGTCAAAGGGCAGCGTCTCGTCCATCATGCAGAGGAAGATGAGCTCCACATCCAGCTGCTTGGAGATCTCGTCTATCGCCAGATACTGACGGTCCAGACACATCCGGGCAAAGAGCTTCAGCTGGTACCTGAGGAAACACAAAGAGAGAGATTCTGCTTTCTTATTCTTATTCTTTAATTCTCTAATACTAACTTATAACACTCTCTAATAATAACTTATAACACTCCTTGTTGTTAACCACCAACTATGTGCAATGTGTGCAATATGTGCAATATTTGAATTATGTGCAATATGTATATATGCCGTTAATAACTGTGCAATATATACCTGGCTGTTTTTGTTTTTTTAATCTTTAATATTTGTTCTATGCATGCTACTTAGTAACATAAAGCTGTCTTTGGATCTTTTCTGATGAAACAATGTAAATGTCCCCTCTGTGGCACTAATAAAGGTATTCTAATTCTGATGTTTTAGGATCCCCATTAGCACTAGCATGAGCATTGGTTATTCTTCTTCACACACACAAAACATACATAAAACAAAACTAAAACAAAACAGCTCATAATTTCATGCAATTTACAATGCTATATGAAGTGAAAACTAAAATGGTCATCCAATATTAGCCATCAAAAGGCCAAACAAGAAAACACAAATAATTGTACATAATAATACAGTACATAGCCACAGGCACAGTTCAATTATACTTTATAATACTGAGATAATCTTTTAAGCAACCTTTTGAAATATACTTGAGAATGTTCTTGAATGATATGGACCGGTAAAGAATTCCAGCTGACCATGGCTCTGAATATGACTGTTTTCTTGTATTATCATTCTAGAGTGAACATGATGTATAAGGGAAGCTAATATTGGGATTTTCATAACATTTTCTGTGGATGACCCCTCCATCTTTGTCTACCTGTAGTAGGTGAGGACATTCTCATCGTGAGCGTTCCCTTGTCTTGCCTCCTGAGCCAGCTGTCTGATGCCCTTCTCCTGCTTCTCATTGGTCTTGTCTGTCCACACCAGCCACACCTGCAGGAAGAGAATACAACTAGATCAGATTAGACAGAATTCTGCATCCTCAGCTTCATTTGTTAAAGGTCACCTATTATGCAAAATCCACTTTTACCTGTCTTTTCTACCTCAATGTGTGTCCCCTCTGTGTAAAGAGACTGACAGTTTCAGGAACAAAGATTGTCTCTCTTTTTGTCCTGATCCATTTACTGTATATAAAATGAGCTGATCAGATTTTGGCCACTTTATGATGTCATAACGATTTTTTGTCTTGTGTAACCATTAGCCAATCACCAACCACAGGTAACCCCCCCCCCGCCACACCTTATCACCTGAATCTCCTCCTAGAGCACCATTGTTTCTTTTTAACCAAATCTCTCTCAGAGGGGCGTGGGGAGGGGCTCCTTATTTTCATCTAAAGTAACAGACAGAGAATCAGCACTTTGGGCTGAAACAGAGGGGAGAATGGGTAATGCTGCAATGATCTGTTTGGTGTTTGGAGCCAAACACTTCAGAGACATGTTTTGTATATATCTGAGACCTATAATAAAGTCATGAAAAACAGTATAATAGGGGACTTTTAAAGCTGTAAACATGGCTTTGTCTATCTCTATTAGGCAGAGAGAAAAGTAACTAAGTAAAGTACAGTAACTGTGAGACTATGATACAATCGTTGCTGGTTCGATCCTAGCCCTGAACCGTTGATGCATTTAATTTCCAACCAAGTGGTGTAAAACACATTTTCATGCCCGATTCATTTGTCATTAGATATTAGAATTAACAACTTTACAAACCAATTTAATTACATGTAAAATAAACAGATGCATTAAGAGTCACCTCGTCATCATCTCCATAGTCTTCCATCCCGATGTATTCTCCACCACCAGGGATCGCATCTTTGGGGACACGACGTCTGGAAGGGACAAAACAGAAATAAAGTTAAATTATAACATGTTGATATCCTCAGTAGTGTATCTCTGGGATAATTTGCTTCTGCTATTACTTTGCGAGAAATCCCACTTTTACACACAATTACCCACAGGCCATAAGACTGCTAAACACCTTAGCTCTGTTAAGTGCCCCGATAAACATTCCTGTTGTCATCTTGCAATATACCAATTTATACAAATAGTTATCACCGCAATAAACCATATTTAATTTTGTCTCAATTTACATTATTTAATTTCATACTCTGTTCTTGTACATATCCCATATTCTATTGACATGTACATAGACCTTTTGCACTACTTTTTATTTTGTATTTTATATGTAGCATTGTTGGAGGAGCTCAGGTCAGAAGAATTTCATTTCCATTTATACGCTGTAGCTTTGTGCATATATCAATAAAACCTTTGAATCTTGAATCTTGAATTGTTATCATAAGTGTCTTTGCCACTTAACTAAATACGAGTAGAGTTCAACTACAGTGAAGCACAGAGTATATTTCATTCCCAACCTCCCCCTTTAATTTTTATCCAGTGCAAATAAGGCCTTTAATGATGCAAAAATGATTGGTAACTGAGGGGTTACAGATCATCCCTCCCTCTTTCCCTCCCTTCCTCCCTCCCTCCTCACTCTGTCTTGATGAGGATATCCTGGTTTTTGGGGTCCAGTACACATTTACAGATGAGCTCCTGAGTGACGGGGATGGCCACGTTGTTGGACACACACAGATCTGACAGGTAGTCCAGAAACCTGTATAAACACAAACACAAAATAAGAATACATATACCAACAACATATTGAGGGCCTCTACCCTCTGCTTCCTCCCTCCATGTGTACCTGGGCTCTCTGTTCTTGCGGACCAGGCTGACGAAGGTCTCCACCTCGGTCTTGGTGATGTGTTTCTCCAGCAGTTTTCGGTTGTTGTGCAGCAGGGCGGTGATGGTGTCCTCAGCCAGGATGTCATAACCGATCTGACTCTGCATCACACCGAACTGCTTCGCTATGTGCTCCTGAAGGGGGAGGAAGGTGAAGTAGACTCAGAAAGTAAGAAAAAGAATAACTGACCAGGGAAGTCATTTATATTTAGAATTTTACATAAAGGAAAAATAAAACAAAATGTGTTATGCTTCTATCAAACAATTCATAATCTCATCATAGCATAAATATATTAAATAATTTATAATAATGATAACAATACCTAAATACAAACTTTTTACAATTGAAATGTTTCAAGTTTGGATTGGTCATTCAACACTAACTTTGGTTAAATTAGGTTTATTTTGTCATTCAAGAAAACATCTCACATTTCTCACACGTTTGAAATTTGTTTGTGTCTCTGGAGCAAGCTTTTCAAAATCGAAAAAAAAATATCTCGGCTTGGGCTTCGGACTTTCATTACAAACCGGACGTTGGTATTTAGGACAACATTGGCGAATTGCGATTTTTATTTTAATCTTTCTCTTGTGAGACCCCCAGCTTTATGTAAGTTCAAGACTAAATTACTGTAGCGTCTCTTGTAATAACAGATAAGAGTATCATCAGCATAGATCATTACATTACATTACATTACATTGCATTTAGATCGATACAAGATTGTATTTACATAATATTTAGAAAACAGAAATGGTCCCAGTACAGAACCCTGGGGTACACCCTTTGATACAGGAAAACTGTATCGGAACACATTTTAAGTAGATTTAACAGATATTTGACAACTTGGGTCTTCATCTGCATTATTTTCATCCTCTTCCTCCTCACCTGGTTCTTGCGGTAGTCCTCCTGGGAGTGTCGGAGGACTCGATAGCAGAGTCTGAACATGTACTGGTAGGGAGAGTTCTTCTGGTCCGCCAGCTCCTCCAGACGCAGCAGAGGACCCTCCCCTTCCCCCCGGTCCTTAAAGGGGGCCTTCAGGATGCCAAAGATCTGAAACGCACAATCAAGGAATACTGTAGTCCTGGTTCCTGCATATGCTTCTTAATTACTTGTACCAGAGTGATTCTTGGATCCCACCTGTTTGAGGATGTTCTGTTCTCTCATCAGTTTCTGTCTCTCTCGGTTGGCTTTGGACATGTTTACATCCAGGACCGCCTGCCCGCTGTTGATGACGTCAGCCACGAAGAAAACCACGTCCTCCAGCAGCTTGATGGCAAACCTGACCGGCAACATTTTTTGTATATTAAGTATTCCTCGAAGTCAGTCTTCCTGTATGTACTTGCTTATTTTCTTGTGTAATTTCTCGGTTTACAGAATTTCTCTTAGTTTTCAGTTTTTATCTGTACTCTCTACTTAATATAAAAATCAAAACCTCTGCTACTACGGCATGCTACTTTTTCTTGAATGTTACAAATAAATAAATGTATCTTAGGCTGGAGCCACACGAGGACGATAATGCAAACGGACCGAAATCGATATCAAAAAGGTATTCCGTCCACACGCAATAGGCACCAGAAACGTGTCCGTTCACACGAGACCGCTCGAAAGCCGTAGATACGCTGTAGTACATATGCCGGGCCTGTAAGTGGCGCTGTACTCCGGCCACAAAAGCAGCGAAGAAGACTTCCCGCGCATGGTTGCCATGGTTGCCCTTCTGTTTATTCTCCGCTGTGGCTCTTTTTCTGCCTCCCCGAGTCAAGCGTTTGCTCCTGCTGTAAATCTCTCCGGTAGTCCACCAGCAGATGAAAAACACCCACCTCTCCGCCTCTTCCAAGAGACGAGGGGACCGTGCAACAGAGTTTCAGTTTGATTTTTTTGGGCCGGACAACATGTCCGTTAAAGTTTAAATCTTCCGGACAAAATTAGAAAAGTGCCGATCAGAGGTCTTCTTTGTTATTTATTGAGCTTTAAAACAAATTGATAACGACTATATATAATAATAAAAAACGGAGCCTCTCTTTTCCTCCCCCTTTGAAGACAGTCCAGCAGCTGATCTCTGAGCAGGAGAGGTGGGAGAGGCGGGGCTATTGCTTCAACGTTATCAGGAAATGATCGTATAGGCGTAAACACGGAGCCGTTTGCCCCCCCAGAGTGTTTTGTTCGCAGATCCAGACCCGTTATCGCTATCATTTTATGCGTTTCCATGTCGGCCTTGTGTGGCCAAACCGTCTATATGATAGAGAACTGTAGCGGATAACGCCGTTATCGTCCTTGTGTGGCTGGGGCCTTAATCTACATCAGCTAGGTCATGGCGGAATAACCATAAGGAATTTGACAATTTCAGATAAAACAAATTCATAAGGACATAAAAGTATTTCCTCAAGGCATGCAAACAGATACAGTAGATACACTTCCTATTATACAGAAAAAACCAAACACACACATCACATTGACACACAGTGACCTACCGGCGGTCGTTCTGGCTGATGAAGCCCTGTCCAAACTGGTCCACCACGGTGCTCAGCATGGCGCTGGCATCGTTAGCGAAGTCCAGATCTCTGATCTCCATCACAGGAACAGAGACGATGGCAAACGCCTCCTTATCCTCTTTAGTGGGACACGTTCCTAACTGCAGGAAGAGGTACAATAATATCACATACTGAGAGAAACATTCATCCTTTACGAAAAAACAAACCAAACGTTCTTTCTAAAATAAAACCTGTTTGGGGAAGTTCTGTGAAGATAATTGTTGTCTTAACACAAGCAGAAAAACACATAAAACTGTCAAAGGTATGATACATACACTAGTGACTTCAAAGCATCTAAGGTAGATTTGAACTAGAGTGGGACTTACCATGAGTCTGATGGGTCTCTCCTCGTCGATATCGATGGGGACGTTGGTGCTCTGGATCCAGGTGTTGGTGCACAGATGTCTCAGTCGTACGTACGAGTTTCTGGAAGAAAACAGGTTCAACAGGTTCAAGCCACTGAAGTTGGTTTAGTGTACTTTGTGGTCCTTGAATTAGCTTATGGTGCTTCACCGGATAAATTCATCTACATATCAATCTGCTGCTAATCTACATTGCTATTTGAATTATAGTTAAACTGACATACAAATGAAGACTTCCTGTACAATTGTATAATATTAAACCCTGTAAAAAGAAAGTATATATGGCACATGCAGAATTACAGACTGAGGGACAACAGACGCCTTCATCATGTTTGCTTATTGCTTGATGAAGAGGATTTAAAATGTGCCTTATTTCAGTCCAATAAAGTTAAAACAGATCTTAAAAAAAAAAAAATCAAAACTTAGTAGAACATATATCCTGTCATTTTCTGCAGTGCTTTAATTCAAATCACAAACAGGAAGTAAAATAAACCATAATTGTTCCTTACCGTGGTACGAACGAGTCGGTCTTCTGCAGCGTGGTCGGGTCGAGCTCGAACAGCGAGGCGATGTCGTTCCCATGAGCCACCGCCACCAACTTGTACTTGATCCTCTCGCCGTGGGAGCGCTTGCTGCGACTGCTGTCGACCTACAGAGAGGTCAGAGGTCACAGTGAGGCTCAGGAGGTGAAAGGGTTCAAATACACAGACGGAACACTCTATTTTAAATAGAAAAAGTCATTCAAATTGTTTCTCCAGAGCTGTGTGATATTAACTGTTTGAATCCCACTGGTGTTGATGTGTGACGATGGTAAAGAAGTGAACTCACTACAGATGCCGGCTCTGCACTGTCTCCTTTATATCCCGGGTTCTCCTGCAAAAACCACAACAACAACAGTTACTCAAAAATATATTATCTAACACAAGAAAACCCCTCAAAAAGAAAATTACTTTTAAGATTCTGTAGGGTTACAAATAAATGCAATACAGATTAGTATGATCTAGTATTACAAGTTATTTGGAATACAACAGGGGTACATTTTGAGTAGCATGAGAGCTTAAGCAATTTAGCAATAAGTCAAACGATAAAATGTTTCAAACTAATCTGCATCTAAATCTAGTAAGTGAGAAACAAGCATTAGTTGCAAAGGCATTCAAATTATATTTATCAGCATTTGATAATTTGTAGATAGTAACGTTTATACTGATGACTTCCTGTTGTGGCAGATCAGCTGTTAATGCTTATAATCCAATCAGAAATCATTCGTTCATTCACTCATACATCCTTCCACACAGCGTTGCCATGGTTACCTCAGCAGCCAGGTAGTTTCCGGTGGCCAGGTGTTTAAAGCGATAGAGGCTGTTCCAATGTCCCGCCCCCCCACGACAAGGGTCATGATGGACAACCTAACGGACCAATCAGAACACAGAGGGAGTTTGATATAAGTTCAGCGTGTGTGTGTGTGTGTGTGTGTGTGTGTGTGTGTGTGTGTGTGTGTGTGTGTGTGTGTGTGTGTGTGTGTGTGTGTGTGTGTGTGTGTGTGTGTGTGTGTGTGTGTGTGTGTGTGTGTGTGTGTGTACCTCGATCTCCCACAGAGCGTTGGAGCTGGTGGCTGAGGTGGCAGATTGTCTCAGAGTCGTTCGGAGGAACACGTGGAGTTTGCTCTTGTACTCGTCGCAGGTCAGAAACTTCTCCTGCTCGGCGTGAAACAAACGCACCACCTCGCCCTGAGAGAGAAGAGTTTAACAGGAATTAAAGTATATTTTCTTATGTTCTGCTTAACTACTTCAAGCTCATATTGCAGGAGCCAATTTCCAAAATCACTGTTTGAATAAATGTATTTCTGGAGTCTTTTGGTCAATTTTGGATAAACTCAGTAATCATGGCATTGTGTTTTGTCCCCACTGCAATTACTTATTCTGCATTCCAACAACAGCTAAGGCTTATGGGTATTGTAGTATTAAAAGATTTCCAAAAAGCCAAAGTAAAGGAAAAAACTTGATTTCTCTGACTAACAATTACTATGAGCACAAATTCTAATTCTGGCAGCTTTTTTTAAATTGTGTTTGTAAAGAAATATTAGGAGGTTTATTCACACTTTATAGCTGATATAATATCCTAAAGTTTAACTGAATCTAAATATATGTGTATCAAAGAAAGAGTGTGCTTGTTATTACACATGGGTGCAATCCGGGACACAGGTGCTGTATTTATTGTATGTTCTGCATGCACTGCAATAAAGTCACTCACTCCTTTGAGGACTTCCTCTCTGTTGTCGCTGAACATCATGAACAGGTTGATCTTCCAGCTGGTGTTGCAGTTCACAGAGTTCACCTGCAGGGGGAGAACAGCTGTTTACTGAGAGTCTCTGATGCAGGACTTATCAGAACTAGAACTATGCTCAGTGCAGGTTCAGTGTCAGTACTCTGATGACTCTGCGTCTCACCTCTTTGCAGCCCGGATGGTCGGTCAGCTCGTAGTTTGAGGCGTGCAGCGGCTGCCCAGCGTTCACCGGGTTCAGCATCACTTTGTCTCCAACCACCACCTGAGACACAAACACCAGTCACTAAACACGTTCTGCCCACTATACCTGTTCAAATAAGACATATAGAAAGACGTAATTCTCCCTAAAAGAACCATAAACTGTGAAATGCACCTTAACTGTCGTGAAAAGTGTCAAAGTGCGACTTGAATGTTTTTTTAAAAAGGTAACACGAATTTATTAGCTCAAAACTCGGCTATTTGTGTGCAAATAAGCCTCATTGCAGAACAAAACAAAAACAATATACTTTATATATATACTGTATTAAGCTATATTGGGAAAATATCAATATTTTTTTATAATATATAAATAAATTCACAATATATATTTTCTCTCTCCCTTTCCCAACGTATTTGCTTAAATCCAATATAAAACAATGTGTAAATATCAGATTTAATAATAAATAAAAAATTGAATCAACAATATAAATTCTGCACAAATATAGATATATATTTTTTTTTTAAAGGACATAGTGTCAGATATTTGTGTATAAAGCGATATTTTAACAACATTATTATAACTATTATGATTGTGAGAGTGAAGGCCTGTTATGTGTGTTCCTGTCCAGGGACTGCAGATGGAAATGAGCTTCTAGCTGTAATCTGGCATAAAGCTTCTCTTCTCTTTGAGATCAATGTATTTCTATACATGGTCCTTGTTCAATAAAGATATATAATTAAGTGCTGATCATGCTCAATCATTTTTGATAACTCTTCTTTACTGTAACTAGAGGAAAGGTCAAGGAAGATATGGAAATGTAAGAAGATGATTTTAATGGTGGCCCTGCGGAGAAGATCAGCCGTCACTAAGTTGAGCCGAGTTATTGTCCTCTGGTGTATATGTATAACACGCTGTTGCAGATGAGTGCTAATCAGTGTATTCACATTGTCTCCGTTGGCTCTGAGCTTCCAGAAGGGCTGGATGAAGAGCCAGGAGCCCTCGTTCCCCGTCCCGTCCAGAGTGACCCGCATGGCGTTCTTCTCCAGGAGAGCGGGGAGGCGCTTGTTCACCGTCAGGTACTTATTACTCTTCATGTGCAGCAACTAGAGAGAGAGAGAGAGAGAGAGAGAGAGAGAGGGGGCATTTATTTAATACTAAGTCAGATAAATACTTGAAAAATTGTTCTTACAAAAATGTGATTATTTTATTGATAAGAATAAACGACTATGGCTTTAGGAGCAACCGATCTACATAGCATTAACGGAAATAATGGACGAAATTACATCAGCATTGGAAATTAACAAATATACAATATGGGTATTTATTGATCTCAAAAAAGCTTTTGACATCCTCATATCTAAACTGGAATAAGATGAATAGCTCAGAACTGGATAGGAAGTTATTTGAAAAATAGACAATTATATGATAATACGTCTAATTATATGAAGAGTACATGTTTTGTTTTAAAAGAACTGTGGAATAAACAAATAAATAAAACTTCAGTTTGGTGCAAGATTGAAGATTTTAAGATGCAAGGCTTTATTTTCATGTGCAGTAGCTTCAGTGGAGATATGGGAATGAAAACTTAACTCACAGACAATGCAACATGAATATATATACAGGACGTAAAACAAATTAAACCGATAGTGAAAGAAATAACAATAGAAATGAAATAGTGCAAGAGAATGTTTTGAGATGTGCAAGTAAATACAAATAAAATAGAAATAGTGCAAGAAGAGTCTATATACAAGTACATTGAATATGATTTATAGATAAATAAATTGCAAACAGACGAATGTGTATGGAGGCAACGATAATGTGCAGTGATATCATATATTTTTCCTCAGTCTCACGTTCAGACTCGAACCAGATATGAGTGTTTCCACTGATACTATTTGCTACAGTCATTCAGCAGCTGCTTCATTTCTTTCTACTAGTATAATGAAATCAGACGGTCTAGAGGCACTAACATGTCGTCAGGTTCTGCTCATGAGATTTAAAACGGTAACACACTAACAGTAATAATGGCCTCTTTGTCTAAACTGATGTGTGTGTTTATAAACATGAGGAAGTTGCAGTTTAGTTATTTCTACTGTAGAATTATGAAGTGATCCGTGTCACCACCTCCACACCTTTAACACACACACACACACACACACACCTTTCTCCTACAGGAATCTTTATCGTGATCTGAGTTTCTTTCAACAGCAACCACACCCAGATTGTGTGTGTGTGTGTGTGTGTGTGTGTGTGTGTGTGTGTGTGTGTGTGTGTGTGTGTGTGTGTGTGTGTGTGTGTGTGTGTGTGTGTGTGTGTGTGTGTGTGTGTGTGTGTGTGTGTGTGTGTGTGTGTGTGTGTGTGTGTGTGTGTGTGTGTGTGTGTGTGTGTGTGTGTGTGTGTGTGTGTGTGTGTGTGTGTGATGATGAAAGATTTTCAGCTTGAAAGCGGGGTCAATATTGACACTGACTAAGAGATAGCAATATATCGATTCACAGCAAAACCCTGTCATAAATTGCCTGTGTGTGTGTGTGTGTGTGTGTGTGTGTGTGTGTGTGTGTGTGTGTGTGTGTGTGTGTGTGTGTGTGTGTGTGTGTGTGTGTGTGTGTGTGTGTGTGTGTGTGTGTGTGTGTGTGTGTGTGTTCAAAGGAAGCCAAAAATATAAAATGCTTCAGAAATAGAGGTTTAGACATGTAATCAGTCTTTAGGGAATGAATGAAATACTCACTTTAATGTGTGTGTGTGTGTGTGTGTGTGTGTGTGTGTGTGCGTGCGTGCGTGCGTGCGTGCGTGCGTGTGTGTGTTGTAAATGATCTCATGTATCGGCAAAGTCAAAAGGACAGATGTTGCCATGGCGAGGGGAAGGGAGTGGTGTGAATCACCTGGTTGCCAATGCCAACAAACTGACATTAACTACAGCACTGTGATTAAGTTAAACTCTGAGGTAATTGAACTTCCCAAAAGCATGGACAGCATTTAAAACCAGCTCCATCTCCTCAGCTTCAAGATCATAGGATGGTTTTATTTGAGTTTTGTCTATTTCTTTGAGTATTGTAAAGGTCTATTTTCTTTGTTGCATGTGCAAAAGTTTGTTATTTTATTTTGAGCAAACACCTCTCAACATCGTCTAAACCAGTGGTTCTCAAACTTTTTTCAATAATGTACCCCTTTTGAAAAAAAAATTCAGCCAAGTACCCCCTGATCAGCAAAAAACAATTTAAAAAAAAAGCCTGTATAAAGAGGTACAGTACAGCGCTGCACCATCAGTGTCTGATTTATTCAAACAACAACCTTGTAACTGAGAAACACTTAAATGCTACATTTCAAATGTTTACAAACCATCACTAAATTCATGGCAAGCCAATTTTAACATCATGCAATAACACTGAGACGACATTAGTTGCATTGAACTGATCTTTTAAATAAGTTGTGCTGACAATGTAGTGAGAAACATGGGCTTGTGCTTCAATGAGGATCTTTGTCATTCTGACAGGAAGGCAAGCTGCAGTTATTACACTTCGCGTTTTGAAATATGTGTAACTCTGTTAATATAAAACCCACACTGCTCAAACTTCGTTACTTTCACTAAAATTGGAATATTTATTTATTTTGGGGCGTGGGGAATGAAGAGAGAAAAATATATGAGCATTTTATGAGCATGGGATTTTGACCCCTCATATAAATATATGCATAATGTTGCGCTATACTTTGCGGCCACACGCCGTTGCCAAGCAACGCTTATTGTTTAGGTTCTTTGATAAGCAGGCAGTCATACCATTAGCTAGAACTAGCTAGATCTAATAGATTTGGACATAAACGCGAGTGAAGTATAACCGGACGCGAGAGAGGGATCAGAGATCAGATCAGCTGCTGCTGACGGAGAACACGCAGCTCTTCCGGATCACAGCTCCGCCGCTGTGACGGACCGTCGTGCCGAGCAAAATACAGTAAGAGTTAGACCCTAACACACTTAGCTAGTTTATCTACTCTGGAACAAGCTAAACTAGTTATGAATATATGTATTCTTTACTGTCGGGTCACTTATTAAAGGTTCAGCTAGCTGCACGAGACTGACTGGCTGTCAGGAGAGGGAGAGGAAAAGAGAGCACCCCGTTTATTTCCCCCATTTTATTATCCAGAATTGCTGTAAACAAATTAGTTCATCTACTATTAGTAGTTTGTTTAAATGCATTAATTATGTGGTTTTTTTTTCATTAACATAAAATAAATCTCACGTACCCCCTGCAGTACTCCAACGTACCCCTAGGGGTCCGCGTACCCCCATTTGAGAACCACTGGTCTAAACCACCGGAGGCCAAGCAGCACTTCAAACTGTGAGTACTTTAAAGGAAAGAAACGAGTTAGAACTGTCTGTTTAAGGTGTCTAGTGGCTTGATGGAAATACAAGGAAGGAAGCCACGACAGACGCCTTTCTTTTCTGTAGATATGCTAATAAGCCATGTGACTTTGTTTTATGAATGAATTCAGTTGGTTCAATGTATAAACCTGGAGTATAAAATGCCTGCTTACTACGTGTTGTACCATGTGTGTTGACTCTATTTTATGAATTCACCCCAAGTGAAATGAGATGATGCTTGAGGAACATACTGGAAATAACTTTGGCTGTTTGTAGTGAATTAAGATGGACTGCAAGAAAACTATATTCAAAGAAAAGGGAACATTGCTTGGTTTCCAGATATCTAATTATGAGACATTGAATGCAGCATGTTAAAGAGAGCCTCCTTCATATGAACACATTATACAGAGTGTTTTGTGTTCAACAGAAAAGACACAATCTTTGCCCATGCTTGTTTTGTTGGTTTTTCATCATTGTATATGTTTTGTCTCTTTTAGAAGGCGAATTATGCGGTTTATGTACAAATTCTGTGTGTTTTTGTGGTCAATTCCTTTCTTTTTGCTCTGAATTTTGCATTTGTTTAGAACTTTTGAGTCTTTTCTTGTTTCCTTTGCGCTAGGGATACCAGCGATTATTCGATTTTTCGAATATTCGTTACAGTCTCCATAATCAAATTCTTTTTTTTTTTTAATTCGATTTTATTTATATATTTTTTTTATTATTATTTATGTTTTTCTTTTTTTTCCTAGCTTATTTTCAACCAAAATATAGACTAATGCTAATAATAGTAATAGTACTAATAATTGTAAATGGCCATTGGTCACACCACCAGTTTGTTTTACTGTAAAGTTGGAGGAAGCCTAAACTTAATATTCGCCAGGGCTGTCCGATTTTCGAATTTGATCATGGTCAGTTTATGGCATCCCTACTTTGCGCCTCCATGAATGTTCTGCTTCTCTCTACAGTTATTTTGTGTCACTACGTTAACATTTTCTGTCTTTTTGAATGTGTTTTTGCATTTCTGTAGTGATTTCTTGTTTTGTGTCCACATTCCACATCTCCTTACATTATTCTTATGTTATATATATATATTTCTAGTCATTTGATTTGAATGATTATAATTAAAACAGATATGAAGCCGTCTCAGAGGGTCTAGACCAGATTCCTGGATACTGTATTCAGTGATCCATGACTCTGAACTTTTATTGTATACATTCTTATCTCGGATGTCATATCTCTGTTATTTCAAACACTCAGTAACCTTCACATGTTTCCTGTGGAGCCGATCAGCCTCACTTCCAGTGTAGGAACTCCACAGCGCCCCAGTTTCATGTTAATGTTAATAAATAACCTATTTTTGTTGGAACTTATGAGCACTTTACCTGCATGACTGTTCCATATTTGACAACGTCTCCGTGGACTTTCTTGTTTTCTGTCTCGTTCTGCTTCTGCTCCAGGTTGGACGCATGCTGCAAAACACACACACACACACACACACACACACACACACACACACACACACACACACACACACACACACACACACACACACACACACACACACACACACACACACACACACACACACACACACACACACACACACACACACACACACACACACACACACACACACACACACACACACACACAGAATAAAGTAATCTGTTTGTGAAGCCTGTCTTTATATGCAACCAAACATTAACAATGATCACTCAGAGTATTTGTAGTGGATAGTAATAACATCCTGCTCTCTGTGTTGGACATGTCTTTGTAAACAACTTGTTTTCCACACATTCACATTTTCTTGTTTTGTACTTGGAGGATAAAGTTGACATTTAGAAAGAAAATGTCCAAATCTGAAGAAAACATACATTTCCAAAGTTAAGTTGGGAATAAAAGTGGATAACAAATCAAATGACTAGCGCTAGCACCAAGGATACATGTCCAGCTTTATTCTTGACTATTCCACAGCGTTCACAGAATGCAAAATAAATAATCTTCTTCCATGCTTGACCAAATACTTTTTCACACAGTCAGTTAAATAGAAAGTGAGTGTGCTGCTCATCGTCTGATATTCAAACCCTGTCTCCTAGTGGAAGTAGAGGAGGCTTTACGAGCTTCAGGTTTCAAATGAGTTTAATCAACTAACATTCAGCTAAAGAGCATCGTAACAGAAAAAAGTGCTTTCTTTGCTTCAAAGTGAGTTTTGTAGTTGGGTAATTTTGACATGAAAATATGTATTTTATTTAGTTCAAAAATATATATGTTCTTTAATTGTATTGATTTTATTTAAGTGTTACTATTATGATTATTATGTATTTTTTGGCCACAGTATTTCTACTTTTTCTACCTATTTAAAGCCTTTTCTGTATAAATGAAGCTTTGCCTTGATCATTGGAATCATCACCGTAAAGGAGAGAACCGTGAATCAAAGAATAAAAGACACATCAGTTGATAATAAACGTATATCTGTGTGAGCAGAGGTGTGTGAGAGCAGAGGTGTGTGTGTGAGCAGGTGTGTGTGTGAGCAGAGGTGTGTGTGATCAGAGGTGTGTGTGTGTGAGCAGAGGTGTGTGAGCAGAGGTGTGTGTGTGAGCAGAGGTTTGTGAGAGCAGAGGTGTGTGTGTGAGCAGGTGTGTGTGTGAGCAGAGGTGTGTGTGATCAGAGGTGTGTGTGTGTGAGCAGAGGTGTGTGTGAGCAGAGGTGTGTGTGTGAGCAGAGGTGTGTGTGAGCAGAGGTGTGTGTGTGAGCAGAGGTGTGTGTGAGCAGAGGTGTGTGTGTGAGCAGAGGTGTGTGTGCTACCTGTAGTTTCTGTAGCAGCACCACGTCGGCGATCTTGTCCTTCTCATGTTTGGCTTGTTTGGCTTTCCAGAACTGTTTCTGAGCCGAGTATCGACTCATGGGACAAACCTTGAACAGGCAGTCTGAGGAAACACGGGACACAGCAGAAAAGATTCAGATATTATAGAAAATATATATTTAAATACAGTTCATTCAGTCTCAATTTCTTTGACACGTCACAGAAAATAATTAGAAAAAATGAAGAATTCCTTTAGGTTTTATTTATTTATATTTAAAGTCAAAGGCACACGATGTAATATCTAAACCTACCCCGAACCCTTTCTGCCACTAGGAGTCAAAACATTAATAAAATCTCTAGTTGGTGCCGATTTGAAGGATGATGGGAGTCATTGTCTTCATCACCATTTCTGTGAAGATTCCTTCAGTGTTCATTGTTCTTAAATATGAGCCGAATTATCCACAGAGATGTCTTACTCTCAATAATAAACAAACAAGGCAATTCAAACTGAGAGAAACACAGAATAAAGCCGTTTCATGTTGAAATGTGTGCTTCTTCTATGGGGTTTGGTAATTGCTAATGTTTGCTCGATTTCTTTCTCCGACATGTTAAGATCCAGAAGTCCGATCACTAAAATCTTTCATCCGAGTTAAAAACAACAAAAAACCTTAAAAGTTCAAGTTAAAAATGTGCCTTAAATGTAGATAATAGGTCCATTTACAACAGCTTCTTGCAGATAAACACTGACACATGTCAAGTGGAATATTACCTTGATTAAAAATAACAGATTTCATCTTTGAAGTTTGTGGGATAATGTAAGTACACAACTCAACAAAATATGTCACATAGGTCAGTTTAGATATTTTAATGCTTAAATGTGAACTATAAAATACCTTTAATCTTCATTTTGAACACTATTTATTCTACATTCTTGGTGTGGGTGATTAGTTCCAGAGTGCTGATTGGTCGGTGGAGCAGCGCCTGAAGCTAATTGGTTGTTTTTGGTTTCATATCTTTAAACCGCTGAAGCGTCTGACAGTAAGTCTCTGAGAGCGTTTCAGTCACATTTATATTTCCTGCCCGACGACCAAATATGGTCGTTCTGTCTGAGAGCTGACTCCTGGAGGAACTGATTAAAAAACGGGCCTGTTGGTGGTGGGAGGGAAAGTCAAGAAATCACCAACATGTATCCAGATTAAGCGTCATAAATGATCATCCGATATTTAAATAAGTTACAAGTGAGACCATTGAAAGAAAAAAAAAGGATTCTCACGAGTGCAGGTAAAAATTATAATATTTTCAGTACATAAAAATTACTTTTGCAAAGTAAACCGACGGACTAAAGCAGCTTGTGGTTTATATTTCTTTCTTTTGGTTATTTGTTTGTGTTTGTGTGGATAAATGTATATTTGTATGGAAGCCTGTATTTAGTTTATCTATGCATGTTTCATTATTTACCTCTTTTCCAGAATTGATATCTTAATAAGTACTAACACACACTTTTTTACACATTTATTTTTTTATATTGTAGTTGATTGTGCATCATTTCAGTAATTTGATAGGGTTATATAAATATTTTGAAATAAACTTTCATTTCCTATTTTTACTTTTCTAGGATTACATTAATATTTGTCATCAATTATTTTATTTTTTTTATCTTTTATTGCACATTTAACATCTTATGTTTGTATGAATATTCTTATTTTATTTCTATTTTATGTATTTAATTTTAACAAAACTATATTTCCCCTATTATAAATAAAACATTGATTTCCTGATTCAGCTCTGCATTTCCTCACAGTTAATTAAAAACCATTATAATAATTATTATTTGTGTCAATCTCATCTAATGTGTTATCTTAAAAAATAGATAACAAAAGGTTGTTGCTGTGTGTGTGTGTGTGTGTGTGTGTGTGTGTGTGTGTGTGTGTGTGTGTGTGTGTGTGTGTGTGTGTGTGTGTGTGTGTGTGTGTGTGTGTGTGTGTGTGTGTGTGTGTGTGTGTGTGTGTGTGTGTGTGTGTGTGTGTGTGTGTGTGTGTGTGTGTGTGTGTGTAAGGCAAACATACTTTGACTGAGTGTAATCAATTGTTTGTATTGTGATGATCTAAATGGACATTTAGTGTGAAAGTCATATTGACATAAGGAAATGAGCTTTCAACCCTCGCTCGAACACACACACACACACACACACACACATACACACATACACATGTTGTCAATTTACAGTTCATATTTAATTATGATTATTTGTATTTAATAGATTTTTTCATGGTACTTTTAAATGTAAGTATCCGTCAAAAGTTCCAACATGTGTGACTTTTGAGTTGAGCTGTGTGACTCTGATCTACATGTGAACTAGTTCAACTGCTCACTGTCACAAACTCAAACAGAGCAGATGGTGTGTGTGTGTGCGTGCGTGCGTGCGTGCGTGCGTGCGTGCGTGCGTGCGTGCGTGCGTGTGTGTGTGTGTGTGTGTGTGTGTGTGTGTGTCTAATGATAGCAGCTGGACTTAGATCACTCAAACACATCATTTATATTTCATTCAGCACTCTGGAGGTTTTCATGGTTCTTATAAAGAGACCTGACCCAGGACCAGAATCAGGCCGACGTGTGATCTCATGGTGAAGACGGGGAATATCACATTTGGTACTGAGGACACCAATTGTCGCTATTTGTTCATGTTTTAAAACTTAAAACTGATACAATTCTTCGGACAACATGTCCTCCATTTCCCTCACCGAAGAATTCGAAATCAACGTCAATATTTTCCATTTCAGTAGTTTAAAAGCAGGACACTATGCATCATCTTGTGTCAGCTCCATCAAGCACACAATCACTTTTAGAGTGTGAGGCTGCAACCTTGATAAAGCTTACAGTTAGCTCCGGATTTAATTGAACAAGTTCCTTAGTTTAGCTGCTATAGGATTAGACTGTCTTGGGACCTCTAATATTATAATTCTCTTTATCTCTATATGCACTCATCTCCCAAACATGCATTTTACTAACTAGATCGATCGGGGTCAAAAACCAGGTCTGGTCCTGTTTCTCTTCACGAATGGATGCACATTATATATTGCATTTTATTATTTGTGGTACAAAGAGAAGGGTGTAGACCTGCTTGGAAATGAAAGTGCAATGAGATAATTTCTCCTGATGATGATCAAAAAAGACATTAAAACAATTATGTTGGGAAGGAGGGGGGTTTGTGTTTTGGATGTGTTTTTTTAAGATTCCAAAATAAAAATAATCAGTCTGTTATGTGGTTTTAGTTGTCATTGAACGGGTGAATGATGATTCAACTGCTGTTTTCTGTTTAGACTTGGCCTCAATAATAAAACTGTTAGGGATATTTCGACATCACTAAATAGAAACAGGTTGCATAGAAGGAAGCTCTCTATGAGGAGATCAGTTGTGACATGTCCTACTGACGCACCTGACAAAAACAAAGTTAACGTAACTCATTTATGACCTGCTGTGTTTGTCAACTATAAAGTGACACACACACACACACACACACACACACACACACACACACACACACACACACACACACACACACACACACACACACACACACACACACACACACACACACACACACACACACACACACACACACACACACACACACACACACACACACACACACACACACACACACACACACACACACACACACACACACACACACTTACCTCTGAATTTCTTTGGAGGATTCTCCAGATCTCCAGCAGCCGGTTCGACCACACAGCGGTCATCTACCAACCTGCAGAGAAAAACCACAGAAGAAGAAAAGCCTGTTAGATAATTCATTAACAAAAACACCATATTACCAACTTTAAAAACATTTTAAAATAAAAGTGTATGTAAAAGGATAAAAAAAAATGCCAAAAGATTAATAAAACACAAAAGAAAACTCTGACTGAAAAAATATATGAAATCCACATTATAAGGTGGAGCTGACAGGAGTCTGCAGGACACATTCATAAAACTGATCTTAAACCGATCTTTAAACCTTAAAGATCGATAGTTTGATCATCAGCAGGGTGTGAAGGCACTTTAACGTGTGACAACTCTCAGACTTTCAAACGATTTTTCTTTTTGTAATACTTTTAATATAGTATATTTGAATATTGTTTTAATACTGTCTGCTTATCTGTATTGTTGTGTTGCATTGTTGGAGAAGCCTGTGACCTAAGATTTTCAACGACATAATTACTCTGTAGCTATGTTAGTTTGACAATAAAGAACCTTGAACCTTGAGAAATTAGTTGTACAGTCCTTTATCAGAAGACAGGAAACAACCCGCTGGTGTTGGTGACTCCTAATCTTTATTTAGACACGTTTTCTAGATGATGTTTCCACTCTGTTGTTAAGTGAGAGTTTAGATGGACAGATAAGGTTTGAGAGACTGTGAGGAAGGCAGGAGGGGAGGTTTTAAAGAGAAGAAGGCCTACTGTGCTCTTTAGGGGTTTCCCTTTCATGTAGTGTGTTATGAACAGGGCTGCACATAACTGGTGCACCTCCGCCAAAAACGAGCACCGGGTCATTTGAAAGAAGGCGCATTCGCGTACCAACATTGAGAGAGGGAGAGAGAGAGAGAGAGAGAGAGAGAGAGAGAGAGAGAGAGAGAGAGAGAGAGAGAGAGAGAGAGAGAGAGAGAGAATTTAATTTAATCCCTAGAGAATGTAATTGTATCACTGTATATATATATATCATCAATAATATGTAAACATTTGAAATGTATGTTAATGTTGTTAATTATTTTGTATTGTGATGCTTTGGCAACATTGTTTAATTTAACTTTCATGCCAATAAAGCCCCTTTGAATTGAATTTAATTGAATTGAGAGAGAGAGAGAGAGAGAGAGAGAGAGAGAGAGAGAGAGAGAGGGAGAGAGAGAAGAGAGAGAAGGGAGAAGAGAAAAGAGAAAAGAGAGAAGAGAGGAGAGAGAAGAAAGAGAGAGAAAGATATTTGCGAGTTGCATATGAACTCAGGGCCGATCCGTAGCACTGGCGTAATAGGTGTTCGCCTAGGGCGCCAGATCTGGGGAGGCGCTGCGCTGGCAGCTATGGGAGGGGGGAAAAAATGTTTGACCGTTGGGGCTCATCCTAATTTTTGGCCTTGATGTAACAATATTCATAATTAAGTCAATGTAACACCCTCTTCACCCCGGTTACACGTTTCATTTGCCCTGTACGATGGGCGCTGTAAGTGATGAAAATGGGGGATGTTGGCTTATCTGGCGCCCGCAGCTCACAGCCAAAGTGCAAGTGAGCGAGGGAGAGACGGAGGGTGCACCGGTGTTGCAGTATAAGTTGAGTCATGACAACTGGCGACATTCTATTATTTTCGTCATAGGAATCCTGGGCGTGTACATTGAGGACCCGTTGTTGACTTACCAGGAAAGAAACATGTCGATCGCCTCGTTTGTCGTTTACGTTCATCTTTTGCTATATCTGCCTTCCTAAGATCACTTTGATGCACATTCAGTACTCGTATGTGAGGTTGTGGGGGAGAGGTCGATATATTGACGCTTACAGGGAGGTATCGAACATTACAAAGTAGGTGACTGTGTGGATGCCTGTTCAAAACATTGCAAACTTGAATAAATCATTTAAATTATATATTTGTGTCCGACTTTCATTTGTTCATCGTTCTTAATGTGATGTGTAGTAGCTTTGATAGCTGCCCATACCTTCAGACAGCCTAAAAGTAAAACACAAGTCGTTTATTCACAGCCCGAACGCTCATCGAGATGACTGGATCATCTATGACAACTTGTGATCAGCTCCGATTAAATTGTGATATCAATTCTGTAGCTATTCTCCAGGGAGCACGTTTTTTTTAATGAAATACCTGTATCCCTCTCATCCCAACAAGACTCTACACTGTGCAGGAAAAACAATTACATACATGAAAATAACCTTGATGCATGGGAATGAAACACACAAACTATCTTCCGTGGCTATACTGATACGTCACAGTAACGGTAAACTACAGAAAAGTAAGTCCAGTGGGGCACAAGTTGAATACATATAATACAGTAGTTATATTATGCCTTTAAGCCTATACGTTTAACCCATAAGAACCCCGACCCATTTCTACTGACTTCAGGAAGCGGAGTACCGCCCCAAG
Source organism: Notothenia rossii (assembly GCF_949606895.1). NCBI lineage: Eukaryota > Metazoa > Chordata > Actinopteri > Perciformes > Nototheniidae > Notothenia > Notothenia rossii. The sequence goes on from NC_136902.1 coordinate 7,446,162, forward strand.
CCCAATTACCATCGTGGGCATGGATGTGGACATTGTGGACAGCTACAAGTTCCTGGGCGTCCACATAGACAATAAACTGGACTGGAGTAAAAACACTGACGCCCTATATAAGAAAGGCCAGAGTCGCCTGTATTTCCTCAGGAGACTCAGGTCCTTTAACGTCTGCAGCACTATGTTGCAGATGTTCTATGACTCGGTGGTCTCCAGTGTGATCTTCTTTGCTGTAGTGTGTTGGGGCAGCGGGGTGAAGACAGCTGATGCCAACAGACTCAACAAGCTCATCAGGAGAGCAGGCTCTGTCCTGGGAGTGGATCAGGAGTCGTTGGCAATGGTGTCGGAGGGGAGAATGCTGAGGAAACTTCTCAGCATTCTGGACAACGGGTCTCACCCCCTGCATGCCACACTGGTTTCCTACCGGAGCACTTTCAGCCACAGACTGAGATCACCCATAACCACCACACAGCGCCACAGGAGGTCTTTCCTCCCAGTGGCAATCAAACTCTTTAACTCTTCACCCCTAAGTAAAGGGCACTGAGAACTCCCACACCAACACTATGTGCAATATACTGTAAGTTCCATCACTGCAGTACACTCGCTGCTATATATATAACTTTGTGCAATATTATATCATATTATTATTATTAGTATTATTAATAATAATATGATAACGTGCAATTACGTAACTCCCACTACGTTTTAATTTTTGCACTATAACTACTAAATACTGCTAATAATAATTGCATTGATTGTGTGACTTTCTATGTTTCTACGTTTCATGTTGTCTGTGGATGTTTAATTGCTCTTTTTGCTGCTGTGTTTATTGTGTTTATTGTATTTTGTTACTCTGGCACCACAATTTCCTTCGGGATAAATAAAGTCTTATCTTATCTTATCTTATCTTACTTTTGGGAAAATTAAGGGGAACGTCAGTTAGATTAAATAGACCACCTAGAACACATTTCTGACAAGTAACCCCCCCTAGTGTCAAATATCTGAAATGTGACATATATGTCATTGGGCTTTAATGGTAAAGTAACTCTTATTTATAACTTAATTAATGAGGAGGATTTTTTTGGTTTACATTTGTTTGAACATAATTTGAATTGAATAATAAAGAATATGTTAACTAAATATAATTGAATCAGCTAAATTAACTGAGCAGATCATAATCATATTTCTAATTGTGCATAGGCTATATGTCACTCCGGGTTTACTGTGAATGTTTAGGGTTAATGTCCCGATGTGACATCAGTGTCACAGCAATATTTATGGCATTTCTTTCATATCAATATCAAGAAATGTTTCTACAACAGGTTATATGTAATCAGAATCAGAAAAGAGCCGAAGACAGCTTAATGTTTAACAAATGACAGCTCATGTAAGCATTTTAAATGTTAACTTTAGCAACAAAAAACGTGCTCCCTGGAGAATAGCTACAGCATTGATATCACAATTTAATCGGAGCTGATCACAAGTTGTCATAGATGATCCAGTCATCTCGATGAGCGTTCGGGCTGTGAATAAACGACTTGTGTTTTACTTTTAGGCTGTCTGAAGGTATGGACAGCTATCAAAGCTACTATACATCACATTAAGAACGATGAACAAATGAAAGTCGGACACAAATATATAATTTAAATGATTTATTCAAGTTTGCAATGTTTTGAACAGGCATCCACACAGTCACCTACTTTGTAATGTTCGATACCTCCCTGTAAGCGTCACGATATCGACTTCTCCCCCACAACCTCACTTAAGAGTACTGAATGTGCATCAAAGAGATCTTAGGAAGGCAGATATAGCAAAAGATGAACGTAAACGACAAACGAGGCGATCGACATGTTTATTTCCTGGTAAGTCAACAATGGGTCCTCAATGTACACGCCCCGGATTCCTATGACGAAAATGATAGAATGTCGCCAGTTGTCATGACTCAACTTATACTGCAACACCGTTACCGGCGCTGTTGTTATTAGAATCTGGTGCTAGTTACTCTAACGCAGGGGTTGCCAACACGTCGATCGCGAGCTACCAGTAGCTCGCGGAGGTTTTCCGAGTAGCTCACCAGAGGGCGCTAAAGTGCAGTTGACATGTTGAGACATATTTATTTATGTAGTATATTTTGAGAGTAAGAAAGATAGAGAAAAAGAGATGTAAGATGCAGTCATGACAACTGAGGAAGGTCCGTCAAAGAAGAAATCTAAAATATACTACTTTCATGACGAGTGGGAACATGAATTTTTATTTACGAGCATCAAAGACAAGTGTGTGTGTTTAATTTGTGGCTCGAGTGTTGCGGTGGGGAAGAAGGGAAATGTCGAGCGGCACTTCACAAAACTTCACGAAAACTTTTCAAAGGAGTATCCCGCCGGCAGTTGCCTTCGCGTTGAGAAGGTACAACAATTAAAAGCTACGCTACAAAGGCAGCAGTCATTGTTCACGAAGCCTGCCAAGAAAGCTAGCCTAGCTACAGAAGCATCGTTCCGAGTCGCTCAGTATTTGGCAAAGAACAAAAAAGCTTTCACTGATGGCGGTGTTCTTAAGGGAGCGATGTCTGTTATGGCAGAGACTTTGTTCAGAGACCACAAGAGCAAGTCGGAGATAATGTCTGCCATTGACGATGTGCAACTGGGAAACAACACTGTGGCGAGGAGAGTGTCGGCGCTGTCAGTGGATGCCATGGGACAGTTGGAGCGGGACATGGTCAGGTGCAAGTGGTTCTCCATACAGTGCGACGAGTCGGTGGATGCGAGCGACACAGCTCAGCTGTCTGTGTTCATCCGGATGGTGTTTGAGGATTTTACGGCGAAAGAGGAATTTCTGACACTGCTTCCACTCAAAACAACAACAAGAGGTGTGGACGTGTATAATTCTATTAAGAATTATTTCATAAATAAAGGCGTGCAAATGGAGAAGCTTGTATCCATAACAACTGATGGAGCCCCGGCTATGAGAGGTCGCCACAACGGTTTTATCGCAAATTGTAAGTCAGATCCATATTTCCCACGTTTCCTGAGTTACCATTGCATCATTCACCAAGAAGCACTTTGTGCCAAAGTTATGGACTTCAATCACGTCATGAAACCTGTGATACAAATAATAAACTCTATCCGAGCGAAGGCAAAGCAACACAGGAGCTTCAAAGTTTTTCTTGAGGAACTGTCAGCTGAATATGGAGATCTCCTTCTCCATGCTGAGGTGAGGTGGTTGAGTAGAGGGAAAATCCTACAGCGCTTCCTCTCCTTGCTGAATGAGGTAAAGCTCTTCATGGAAGAGAGGGGGGAGGACACCTCCATCTTATCTGATGCTGGTTGGGTACTTGACCTGGCCTTTTTGACTGATCTGACAGGAAAATTAAACCAGCTTAACCTCCAGCTACAAGGCAATGGCAAAACAGTATGTGACATGATTAGTGCTGTAAAGGCCTTTAAAGCAAATCTGTGTCTATATCTCCAGCAAGTAAAGGGAAATAAATTGCATCATTTCCCCTCTGTTCAAAAAGTACTGCAGGAGAATAAAGCTGCTGCTGGCTTTCTTGACTTATCAAAGTACTGTGACTGCTTAACTAAGCTTGGGCAGGAATTTGAGGACAGGTTTCTTGACTTTAAACAGCTTGAGCCCTGTGCAAGTTTCCTTGCTAACCCATTCAACATCGTGGATGTTACTGACATGTCTGAGCAACTGGCCAGCCTTTTCAGTCTCAGTGCTTCAGAGTTGGAGCTGGAGATAATCAATCTCCAGAATGACATTCAGCTGAAAGCACATCAGATGGACAAAGATTTCTGGAAGCTATTGGACCCAGAGAAATTCAAAAACATTCAAACTGCTGCACTGAAACTTTCCTGCTTATTTGGGTCAACATATCGCTGTGAATCAGCATTCTCTGATATGAACTTTATCAAATCCAAATTCAGGACAAGACTTACTGATGAACACCTCAATGACTCAATCAGAGTGAATTTGTCAGGATACACACCCCAGTACAGTGCTCTGGTGGATGCTATGCAGTGCCAGGTGTCACATTAGCTGAGTCAGGAGAAAGACAACAATGCAGTGACAGACTGAATGTTTGAAGACATATGTTTGCTTGATGCAAGTTGAGAAAAGCACAAGCCATATTCCCCTTTTACATGTGAAACAAATTTGTGAAATGCTTGAAATAATTTAAATTATAGAGCTAGAAATGTTATTATTACAATTAGGAACTTTGCACTCTTATCTGTAAAACTGTTTACTGTAGTTATTGATGTTAAAGCAGAACTCAGTATTGCATGGTGATTATTTGTCTTTTTTTCTCTTCATGAGAAAGTCAAGTTTATTCATGTTAATGTTAATGTTTCTGCTCTTGAGTCACGAATGTGATATGTGCACTGAAATCTATATAAAATAACATGAGTAGCTCTTGGCCACTTTCTTTTTTCAAAAGTAGCTCCCGGTTAGAAAAAGGTTGGAGACCCCTGCTCTAACGGATATAAGAAGAAGATGTGTCTACAATAATGTGGAGGGAGAGTCCTCTCCAGTCAGACTGAGAGGCTGATGACTACAGCTCAGTGAGGTAAAGGACTCTGAGTGTTTAGATCAGTGGTCGCCAACCAGTCGATCGCGATGGTGCGGGTAGATCGCGGACCGTTAAAAAAAAAAGTAACAAAAGAAAGAAAAATTCAATTAAAATAATAATGTTTGAAAAATACGTTTTTAGATGTAAACCTATCATCCACCACCCCATTAGGAGGTGCCACTTGATTGACGTATATTTGAGACACCTCAATAATATAATACATTAACCGTGCTTTACGTGAACCTCATCATGACACAAGAGACGACGGCAGGACTGTAATTTCCCGTGTTCAGTGAACGCAACAGAGGCAAGACACCAGACCAATCAGAGAGTTGCATGGAAATACACGTGTGCTTGTGTCATTCAAGCTCGGCTCTGTGTGTGTGTCTGGCGATAGCGCATTTAGTGTGATAGAGAGGGAGTGAGAGAGAGAGGTACAGGTGCTAGCGGGGACCGTGATGTTAGCATCTGGTTAGCTAGCTGCACTAACGGACATGAGGAGCCGTTTCCACAACAAGCTGGAGGAGAGTCCTCTCCTGTCAGACTGAGGGGCTCAGGTGAGCTAAAGGACTCTTGAGTGTTTAGAACCGTTTTATCACAAATTATTCAAAAGATTATTTCCGCGGCACACCTTCATATGATCATTATAGTTATACAAACAATGAGAGAATAAATGAAAAAAAGGTATGAAATAGCCTACTATATGGCCGTAAAACAAGAATACAGTTTAATGTGATTTGTAAAATATCCATAAAGAAAAAGAAAATCTGTTTACAATTCTGTTTCATATGGGTGCTGAGAGAGGTATCCATAGATCTCTGCATGTTGCTCTCAAAGTGCACCAGATTGATGCTTTCAACTTCAATATTTTAAAAAAAATCTTCCCGGGGGAGAATCCCCCCGGACCCCCGTTGAGGTTCGCCCCCCAATAGCACTTTACCCCTGTCTATATGCCGTGAGCTGATTATGGAGCCTTCATTGTAACAGTAATTCAGATGCAATTAGCCTATATAAAAGACCTCAAATTGGAAGCATTGTCTGGGCCGTCTTTTTTCACTCAATTCTGCAATAGGTAGATCTTGCCTTTCACCTAGGCCGAGGTCGGGGATCTTGGGCTTAAAAAGGTTGGTGACCACTGGTTTAGATAGTTCACTTTAGTCTAAGTTCAAACGGTTTGGTCACAATTTATGTAAACACATATTTCCAAGGCACTCCTTTATAATTATTGGGATAAACAGGTTTGAAATCATTTGAATGTATACTATAGGAAAGTAACCACAAATATCCTTTAAAACTGGAGAGATAAAAAGAAATGCATAAATAAATAAATGTTAACGTAAAATAAGATATGAATGAACAACACAAATAAAATAAGTTACACTCATTTGTTATTGGCTTTGGTAGGTTATTGGTTATGTTTACATACTTATATGATTACATCCACTTGTCTAAGATGACAACAGAGACTTTCGAACCAAAACCAGCTGCTGACTTGTGGATGCAAGCAGCTAATCGCAGACTCAACCAGAGAGAAAGAAATAGGCCTACATCATCAGCTACCATGTCTGACAGAGAGGAAGACAGTGAGGAGAACAGTCAGGAGGGTAGTGATGACAGGTTGTAGGATTACTGGTCGTGCTAATGTTGCATGTGTGTTCTGTGTTCACCTCTGCATGTGTGTTCTGTGTTCACCTCTGCATGTGTATTCAGTGCCGTGCGTCTGGCAAATAAAGTCAAGACCCCCTCAAAAGTTACGGTTTATTTCATTTTAAGGGTGAGCACCAAGCAACATCTGCAGGTGCTCCTTTGAGAACCAGGGCAAAAAAGTTATGTGCACTCCTGGTTATAAAGCTTTTTCTGCATGTAATTGGTCTGCAAATACTAAAATCCCTGTGTTCCCTCCCCACACACTCCCTTCCCTGCCTGAAAAGCCTCCATTGGACTCCTTTGTTTACTTCAGGAACATAATGACATCACTATAACACTCTCGCTTTTATTGGCTAGCGCTCCAAGTGCACATTGTACGTGATAGGCTAAGATGAAACATGACAACAAATATTGAAGAAATTTGACTCAAATTTGTGTGTGTGTGTGTGTGTGTGTGTGTGTGTGTGTGTGTGTGTGTGTGTGTGTGTGTGTGTGTGTGTGTGTGTGTGTGTGTGTGTGTGTGTGTGTGTGTGTGTGTGTGTGTGTGTGTGTGTGTGTGTGTGTGTGTGTGTGTGTGTGTGTGTGTGTGTGTGTGTGTGTGTGTGTGTGTGTGTGTGTGTGTGTGTGGTGTCATTAGAGAAAATCTCTTTTACGATAAGTGTTTAGGCAAAAGAGGGGCTCAATAATGACTGACTGACACACACTCACACACACCTGGCCTCCTGGTGATTGTAGTTAATGTGTGTATGAATGGGCAGGTAATCCTACTGACCGCAGGCTGTCTGCTCACCGCACGAAAATAAAGCTTTAACTGTGTGTGTGTGTGTGTGTGTGCGTGCGTGCGTCATGTCTTCTCAGACTCTGATTATCCTGCGGCTGGTTTTCTTTTGTCTGAACTCGAGCAGGAAAGTAAGAGTTGGAACCAGACCATGATGTTGCATTAAAATAGGATAGAACGTTTCCATGTCACTGTTTGCTTGTTTTTTATTATTATTTGTATTTTCTTTTTTTCCTTCAATGGGTCTCTAATTTAATTGTATACTGAACAATATGTGGTTTTGTATGTTTATAAAAATGTCAATAAAAATGTAAGTGAAAAAAAAAAAAAGAGAAGTTGGACTTTTATTGTGAAGGAAACAATGTTAAACTTCACAATAAAAGCATGGTTTTGCATGAAGGATCTACACATTGAGTAGAGCTCCTTTAACGACCATGAATTAAGCATATCAAGAACTTTATGCAATTTAAAGGATACATTTTGCGTTGGCTTGAAGCTATTTGAATAATTGCGTCACATGATGGTCATATTTTTGCATTCGGGCTGAGTCAGGGTCACAGCAGCCATTAACAAAACCAAAACCACAGCCTGTAAACAAATCAGGAGCTGCAAGTGATTCTGGGAAAAGCTCCAACATTCATATACATTACATTATCCTCTGGCAAACAGGCTGCTTCAATGATCTGTGTTCACATTATCCATCACAATACAAGACCCACAACACAAAAAAAGAGTAAACAGTTAAATGTGTTGATTTCCTGCAGTAAAAATATGACTAAACCAACCAAACTAAACTAAATTCAACAAGAAACAAGGCCTAACATATGTGTAGCTGTGCTTTGTGATTGTCTTAGAACCACTTTGTTGCACTGGTGGTGGAAAAAATGTACTGACTTGCATTTAATGCTGACTTGGTTTATGACTGACCCTAACCCCCTAACCCTAACCCTAAATGCAGTTGACACAACTGGCTTTAGAAATGTGTTTACATGTTTTTATAAAGTTTGTTTCTCCAATGAAGTAGGAGTTTTTCTAAACCCATGGACTTCTGTGATTGGTTTTTAAGAGAGACTAATAATACCCTTTTTATAATGTCTTCACTTTTCCTTCTTCTTTTCTTCCTGTCTCATATTTATCTTTATCGTCAACTATCAATCTCTTTCTTGACATTCAATTTCTGTTTCCCTTCTTCCCACTTTTCTTTCCCTTTCTTTCCTATCTCTTCTTAGCTTAGTTTTTTTTCTGTTAACCCTTACAGTATATCTACATTCTACCCTTCCTCTTTACATGCCTGTCTTTCAATAAGTCTTCACTTTCCAAAACACATTCCCATTTTCCCAAAGGTGGTTTTTTCCCTTTCTTCCCTCTTTCTTTTCTGTCTTTTGAGTCCCTTTCTGTACAAACACAGCACACTGTCTTTTGTCTGCCTGCCAGGTGTGTCCCAGGTGTGTGCTGCTGATTGCTCCATTCACAAGACACACACACACACTCAGGTATGTTGACTCAGTGAACATGATTATGCAACTGGCGTGTTTCACAGTGTTTAACCTGATCTATAGAAATCACATCATCCACATCTGTTTCAGAGTTAATCAGCAGGAAGTGTTTCTGTCAAACATCATCAATAAAAAAGTTATTCTGTTCATTCCTAGGTCCCATCTGTACGTCCTCCTCACATTTTTGCCTCCTTATCTCTTCCCCTCTGCCTATACATGTTTCCAAAGACTAAAACAGATCTAGTTTATTATTAAGACCGGATAAAACTCTGAAGACTACTTAACCAACATTAGCAACATCACTAAGCACTTCTACATTGGTTGAATTGTTCTTGTTAAAGGGCCATATTCTGCTCATGATCAGCTTCATATCAGTATGTAGTGTCTCTACTTTAAAGAGTCCCCTCCTGCTGATGTTCAGGTGTATATCAGTATGTAGTGTCTCTACTTTAAAGAGTCCTCTCCTGCTGATGTTCAGGTGTATATCAGTATGTAGTGTCTCTACTTTAAAGAGTCCTCTCCTGCTGATGTTCAGGTGTATATCAGTATGTAGTGTCTCTACTTTAAAGAGTCCTCTCCTGCTGATGTTCAGGTGTATATCAGTATGTAGTGTCTCTACTTTAAAGAGTCCTCTCCTGCTGATGTTCAGGTGTATATCAGTATGTAGTGTCTCTACTTTAAAGAGTCCACTCCTGCTGATGTTCAGGTGTATATCAGTATGTAGTGTCTCTACTTTAAAGAGTCCTCTCCTGCTGATGTTCAGGTGTATATCAGTATGTAGTGTCTCTACTTTAAAGAGT